>NC_064305.1:91096019-91696019 GCF_023373825.1 Bactrocera dorsalis
TCGCTCAGAAAGTATGTCCATCTGAACAAATTTGACTCGGACTGGTTCAATTAAACTTCGTGTGAAAAAGAATCGACAAAAAATAGATTATTTCAACCTTTTTTGTTGGACCTCAACACGTCATTTAGTGTTTGTTTATGACGCGAAAGGTTTGTACGGGTTGTTTTAGGGAGTGTACTTTATCGCCTATGCAAGTATTTGAGTAGCACAAGGCATTCAGTGAAGGTCTGAAAGTAATCGAAACTCTCCTCATGTGAGAACCCAACATTGGCATGCTGAATTGGCTTAAAAGGAGTAAGTTTCCACTAAAACACGGAAAGTGTAATTTTGTTTTGTCAGCTCGGGTTATATTTGGTAAGATGGTTAAATAGTTTTATTGCTAAATCCAACTACACATACGTATCTGATCGTATGTCATATATATATGTATATAATGTTGCATACAATTAGACGAATTGAAATTAATGAATTATATACATATGTATGTACAATTTTGAAAAATCATATTAAAAATTCAGATCAACTTATATGTATATAACTAGTGTGAATTGTTCAGTGTTTGCCCTTTTCTTCGCATCCGTGTTGTCTTCTCTAATTATATTGGTAGTCGAAAAAGTCTTTTCGTATTTCTAATCAAACTTCAATTTTTTTCAACTTCTGCGAAAATAATTTTTTTTTGTTAAATGAAGCTTAAAATCTCACCTTTCCAATACTATATAGTATGACATAATGTGATTAGTAGCACTGGAGATATACGACTGTAAAGACATCTATTGACAAAATACGAAAAGACTTACGACTACCCAATATATTGTATGTAATCGGGTGTCTGTATCTGTACTATGTAGTTTTGAAAACGTGCAGCACAAAATTGCCGCAAAAAGCACCGTTGGAAGCGGCAAGTGATCAGCTTAAATCCACAGCTGTTGCTCCGTTTTTTCCACTTGCTTGACAGAGGCAGAATTAAAGCCCAGCCACAACAAGGCCGGAAAAAAACAAGTGCATCGACAGTGCCGGCTGCGGGAGGGAAAATTGTGATGACAGCGCCAGCAGGGGCGGCCTAATCACCGCAACTATTCGCAATTGTAGGCAGCAAGTTGCAACGCGACGCGCCAAGGAATTAGCTGCAGATGCTCTTTGTGCTTCAGCTTTAAAGAGGCGCCTGCACTCATCTGTCTCAAAAGCACTGGTGTTGGTGACTTTTAGCCATTCCATTGATGGCCCGACGAGCGAATACTGACTTTAACGAATGCGAAGAGTTCAAACTCTCCGTTGCACGGAACGAAATTTCCTCACACCAAATACCGAATGCGAATACTTGCTAATCGAAAGATGCCAACATGTCTACATACACACACACAACTGCACGAATAAGCTAAAAGCTTAGACTTATGCTTGTATACATACATACATTTGTATATGTATGAGCATGTGTGTGTTTCCCGCGGTTTTGCTGAGCAGCAGTCAAGTTATTGACCGCGGAAATGTGTTGTCGTTGTTATTGTTGCAATTGCATTTGCCGTTGCAGCGAATCGCGTTGCAACGGTTTGATTGCTACAAATGCAACAAAACATATTGCAATTGCACCGTTTTCATCCAATTCACGCCGATTTTTTCTGTGTTGCCACTTTGCTCCCATTGCTGATGGCGCATAATTTCTTCATTCAACATATGTTGAATTTATCGGTTTGTGTTGTTTGTTACCGTTCGATTGCTTGCTTGGTACATTGGTCATTGCCACTAGATAATCACATACAAAGCTATATTAGTATTTTGACCGTCGCAGATAGCATTATAATAATCCAACTTATTCAGTTGCAAAAACAGCCTTGAGTCTTATACAGGTCTAAAATTAAATGATTGATTTTCCTAATTTAGCATTTCTCTCTTATGTACTTCGTTTACAAGTTATGGTTAAAAAAAAAATTAAGCATACTTGCAGGCGCATTATGAATTGCAAAAATACATACATACATATTTTAAATGTCGTTAGGTCGGTATCAATCTTGCAAGCGACTTATTGTATATAAATTACTGGTCGAAACCTTCTAGTGAACAGCGAAATTTGATTAGAAGCCAATTGACTGACTATCCAAGATATTTTTTTGCACAGACCACAACTGAATAATTCTGAATCGATGGCATGTGTTCAAAGGTAAATGTCTCTGACCTTTCTTGCTTCTTCTCTGCACGGAACCCTACACTCTCCCCCACCGTATCCACAGCGACCATATTTACAAACTGGACGAAGGAGTACAGACTTGACCTCAATATTGCAGTCAATGCCGTCAAGATTCCGACTGTCAATAAGCCTAAGATTTTAGGTGTAACTTGTCGATAGTCTATGCTCATTCACTCCTCATACGATTACCGCCAAAGTACAGAGGGGCAACAAAATCCTCAAGTCGCTAGACGGCAGCACATAAGGAAAGGACAAAGAAACGTTGTTGGCAACTTACAAGGCAATCGTCCGGCCGGTCCTCAACTATGCCGCACCAATATGATAGCCAGGATGCAGTGGACCGCAGGTAAAGAAGCTTCAGAACACTACACTCCGGACTACAACAGGATGCCTCTTGATGTCTACTATCGAACACCAACATAGTGAGGCCGGTATGCCTTCAGTTAAGAAGCATAATGAACTCGTCTCCAGGTAGTTACTGCTAAAATGATTTCGCAAAAATCACTCCTTCAGTCTCCTGCTTGGAGCGGAACCGTTTCCTAGGAACATCACGAGGTCAGACTTCGGACGCAACAAACTTCCGACAAGCACTGACCGCCATTCACAGTGGAACCATCAGAACCTTCACCGACTCCCTTCCAGTGAATGGTGTACTCGGAGTCAAACCACCACCCATCGCAGACGAAGAGCTCGAGTTGCCGCAAGTAACGGGTGTCCGCAGCTTCGTTCTAGATACTGTAGCAGGTTAAATTTCTACTTATCCAGAATAGATTCCGACGTATCCAATATATGTCTTGTATGCAATTAGTCTCCGCATGACACTGGCCACCTCTTTGCATGCCCCACCAACCCCATTAACTTAACACCTCTCTTCATTCGGTCTGATCCCGTCGAAGCAGCACGGTTCTTGAGCCTTCCGTTAGATGACGTTGACGACAACTTGGCTAAACCTTACCATCCTAACGGAAACTAGGTACCCGTTAGAGTAACAACTACAATTGAATAATACTAGGCCAATATTTGATGTCTCAAATGTTAAAAACACGCAATCGTCGATATTCACCGGTCGAAATTAACATGCCGATAATGAGAATAGGACTCACCACCTATTCCGCGACAGTTGGATCTACATACGTAACCAGAATGGATCCGTCAGAATTCCCCCGAATTTCTTCAAAGTATTTTACAAAACTTTCCCAATCTCTCTTTGATTACTCATATCATACTTAAGAACTGAACAAATTAAGTAATATTCCGAACTTCTGTTTTCTAATCCTGATTCTTAGCTAACGGGTACCTAGTTCCCGTTAGGATGGTAAGGTAAATGAATTAGAAGCTTTTTTGAAGCCCGTTCCAGTCTACCCTGTCTCAGCGAAGGAAGCCCTACATAGAGATTTTGAAAACTGTTTGCATCGAGTTATTTTGCTCATTATGATGCCGATTCCATGAACGAAAATTTACTATTTGAAAATAATAATAATAATAATAACTTCTCTTGTACGATTTTCTTTTGCATTTTTAAATTAATTTTGTTTTTCGTTTTCATTTTCTGCATTCATATCTTATCTTCGTGCCGTGTCAGTCGGCTGCACAGGGAAGGTACATTCGTACAAACATACATGCATATTGATGTATGTATGTACATACGTATGTATGTATATGAGAAAATATCGTAAAATTTCAGTTGGTGACATTCGCCTGCTGCCGAAGCTACAGGTATTCGCGTTTTGCAGTTATTGGATATTTTTATTGCAAGCTCTGTCACATCGCCGCCATTGTAATAATGACTGTCTCTTATCATCGCATCACATCGCATCGCATAATCATTTTCATTTCAATTAAGTACATTGCTACAATATGAATATACTTTAATTGCTTTCAACCGCAACTTTTTCTCAATTCAGACTTATTTTATTTCTTTGCAAAACCGGTAAGGGAGCAAAAGTACGCGGGCGCCTGTAATTTTTGTTTAAGAAAAAATATTGGCATACGAGTATTTCTTCGGGATATTATGTGGTTTCGTGATTTGTGGACAGGATATAGATGTTCGGGATTTTACTTTATTTTTTCTTAGTTATTCGGTATAATGAAACGACGTAATCCAGTATGCTAGTTACATGCGAAGTTATTTATTCTTGAAAGTTGACTGTTGAGTTTACTGAAGGTAATATGACTTGCACTGACAATGACTCGATCAGCGCGCCATCTATCGTTATAACGTCGAATTTGAAACAAATGAGATTTTCGGGGAAAAAATCGGATTATTATGACCCTCTAAGAATTTAGGTACTAGAATATGACACAGAAATTAGCTTGAAAAAATTCGACCGAAATTACCTGTATATTAATTAATTATAGGTCAAAAGGCGGTATAGTAACGTGTTTGATCATAACTATTGGAAAAGCACACTCCAAGGATGTCCTCTGGGATATTCTATATAGTTTTTTTGCGTACACTACATTATACTGAAACACAGACGCCTTGGGGCTTTTAAAACAATTGCAGAATCCCCATAAATGACGTTGCCGTTAGGTATAATAAAATAAAATGGCGATTGTCAGTCGAATTGCAACTGCGCGTTGGTGTTGTAAGTGTTTTTCTTTTGGCTTGTCTCTTAAAAAACCGCCATGAGTGTAATTAATTTTGCATGAAGCTTGATTTCTTTGGTCTGCTGCGGCAGCATTTCATAAATTTCGCTTTTTTCTTTTAAATTTCCACAGCATAAAGAAATATAAGCAAAAAACACGCGCTTAAATGTTTTTGCAATTACATATGTATCTATGTAAGTATGGAATAGTGTGTGTTTGGCTTAAATGATTTTCGTTGCATTTCTTTTTCATTAAAATTCTCAATTAGCCGCATAGGCGGCTCTTTCACTTTTACTTGCGAAATTTTCTCTAAAAAACAAATAATTCGTTTTGTGTGCGCCACAAGAGTTGAAGGAACTCCCCCTGAACTGCCATGATTAACCTCATTCAGAGCGGCTTAGTGGTGCATTGGCAACATTGCTTCCACCTTCTGTCTGCCCACCATTTCCCTCCACACATGTCGATTAGCGAAGAATTGCCTGCTGTCAGCACCCACAAGTCAAACCACGTATGGCTTCTCGTAGGCTTTACGCTAATGAGGGTAGAATTAATAGGATGGTACCCTCCTAAGTTATTGCACCCGTTGCAACAACAAGCACATACACTGAGATGTGCGAGGCGAAGCTCGAGGCTTCTTTATTTCGTTTTCGAATTTTCCACACAGTTCAAATAAAAGTAAAAGTGTCTGTCAAACTGCGAAATGGCGGTGCAGGTCTAAATCGGCTTAGAGGGTTCGTTTTCATGTTTGTACATTTCATCGATTTGTGGAAAGAAATGTTGGTCAGTTACTGGCATTCCAGCTCTTAGGCGGTTATAGAACAGAGTGTGTATGCTCTTCAGGAGAGCCTCAGGCCGAATTCACAGTTATTAGTTAACCATTGGTAAACTAAAGTGTTAACTATTGGTTAACTAGCATTTAGTATTTACAGTGTAGAGTTTAACTAATACTTCTCTTAACGGAAATATGTGGCAGCACCGTCATGTTTCTGGATTTCAATGTTGGTGCCATTGCTAAATCCTATGTTTTCTGTTTAAATTTATATGTATTTGAATTTTTGAAAATGGAAAGATATGGAAAAATATAGCGGACAAATTTAGTCCGAAAAGTGAAACACACAGAATAAGATTTTTTAAACCACTCTGAAGTGCAAATTTTTTCACAAAGAACGGTTTTATCCAAAATCAAAATCTTGACTATGATCGTTCGATCCTTACCTGCATTTATCTAAAGAAATACAATTTTTTGTTTGTGTTCCAAGCTCCTTCAGTTTTAGAAAACCCGGTTATTGTGTATTCCTTATTAGTAAACTTTAGAAATCTCAAATCCACTTTTTTAATGATCTCGGACTTAAGGACTGAACTATTCGATGAATGAAATCCGAAGATATGTAGTATATACTCGTGACATTCACATCTTTTCATACAGAGTTCCAATAATATCCAAACTGTAGTTCGTGGCGTTTCTACGAATTATTTATTAATTTGGAAGTTATCCAAGTGGTTTAGTTTAATTGCGCTGACAGTTTCTGCTGAGAAAAAAAGAAAAACGAAAACAAGCTGATATTTATGTGGGTCGTGAATATCATCGTTTATGACATCTTTATAAATTTCTATGAGCTCTTTTAATTGGCATATCCACAAGTAGACAAATACATAAAACGTATGTACATACATTTGCTGTATCACTTTGAACCGATGTGTGTTCTGCTGTTTGAGCATGGAAAATGCAACTGCAACATTACAACAACAACAGTGTGGAATTAACCATTCAGTCGCGTGATGAATGATTAAAGTTTATGCTCGTACAATAACTCGTTCGTGGCTTTGTGCAGCGAACACACAAACACACACACCAAGGCACATGGAAGCTTAGTGGCACTCTGGCTGCAGTAGAGGCTCCAGTGGGCCTCCATGCCCACACACACACACACACGTACGTATACAGTGGTACCAACTAGCGGTTGTTTTCCGACAATTACTTGCGGTATGACAAACTACAACTATGATAAAAAATATTAACAAATACAACTGTAACAATAAAAAAAAAATAATAATAAAAGCACTTGCACATCATCTACCACGTGTTACCCTGGTGGAATATTGAGGTTTGAATAAATTATTAACAGTTTCGGCATCCATTATTTGTTCATCAGATCCTATAGAGGCAACCTAGCTCTTAGCCGTAGGTGTTAGAATAACTTATAAAACTACACGCTTTTCTAGGCTCTCTAAAATAGTTTGGGATTATCCCTAATGAAATGTGTAATTATAATTGTAATCTTTTTACCGTTAGGGCAAAACATTAAATTCCACGTCTAATTTGTTCTCAACTTCCGCTTTATTGCTTGATAACTTTACTGTCACTGTAATTAGAGACTTTACTTTTACTTGGCGCAGCTATCTCTACTGGGTCTATGTCTCAAGTGTAGGCTCTTTCGACCCATCGGAATGCGACGCCATGCAATCATTGCTTCTCTTGTGGCACGCGTCCGCAGTTTCATCAGCATTCTGAAGAAATTCTTTGAGAGCGCTGTGAAAGTACAATAAACCGGCAATAAAACTTCATGTCACTAAATTCTGAAAGCTTAGAGCGTATCGCCGACGTAGTTGCAGGTGTTAAGTGTTAAGATTATTGTTATTGTGTTTTGTTGTTATAAATATTGCGGTTTTTTGTATCAGAAATAAAAAAGAAAAATTAATATTAATACTCTATGTGATCTTAAATGTGCCGTTTCTAATAATGTTGCCAATCACGACAACGACGAGTGCTTAAGAAAAGAAGCCGTAGCGTCCTTACCAGGAAGTTCTACATTCTCATGACGACTTCAATTAATTTTAATTTAATCCATTGGGATACAGCATTTTAAGAACGAAAAAGAACACCTTAAATTTTTGAAGTGCTCTGTTTTTCAAAGCAAGATTATTGCTCCAGAACTTTGCTGAAAGGGGAACCAAAGGCATTTTCTGACGAGAGTACCATTAAAACCCCAAATTTTTCGGGTTTTCAACATACATATAGTATTTATTTACCTATATGTAAGACTTGTGCAAACCTCAAGAAAAATATGACAATTTATATATTTTTTTATCCTTATTTAAGCAGGCTTCTAAAATATGGCATTCCACTTTAGAATCGTTTTGATTTTAATGCGGCACTCAAAATTCCGATGCCTTTAAATATAAACCCATTCACTTCTCTGCCGCAATCATTCCGTCTTTCTTTATCTATAAATATCCCTTAATGCAGCAGCGTAAGGGCTACCACAAAAACAATGGCTTATCACATTGTGGCTTAAGACACTTGCGAGCGAGTCTGCATACGTAAAATACCTTTAACTTCGTTATTTGCTCTCTTACTCCTCTGGCATACCGAAACAGTCCATGTCTTGCTTTAGAGCTCCGCTCTGTCTGAGTGACGGCACTATTGTTTCTCGTGCGCTTGTAGCTCAGCTTGGCTGGAAGACGTGCTCAGAGTCTAAATTTGTTGTTTTTGGCTGTTTGCTAGTTTTCACTGCTCTTTCTTGCTTTCCTCATTTCACAATATCTGCTTTGTCTTTGCCTTTGTTGGTATTTTCTTTCTTCCGCTGGAGATATGTGAACGAGGTAAGCGTTTGTCCACTGGTGTGCTGTTGTGGTAGACTCTGCTTGGAGGTACACGCGAGCACGATTGTGTGACTGTTAGCATTACTCAGACTTTTTGTTGTTGACTTGGAATTTAGTTGGTATCGTGAAGCGTTCGAAGCCGGTCGTCGGTTGGCGGCACTTGCAGCGTACATATTGAGACTTCATTCGGTACGAAATCTTGAAACATTGCAGCCACATATCGGCTGGACGCTCGCTTCGCGGTTAATATTTGTAGTGCAAGCGAAATTGTTGTTGCCGTCATCTTCGTCGTCGTGAAAGTTGTGTCTACTATTTAGCTTTATTATTTGGTGGTGTTGTTGCCATCTGCAAGAAATTATTCACCAAAGTGACACACATGCATATGTGTAGTTGTTGTTATCATAATTGTTGTTGTCATTCCAGAATTCGTGTGCGTGCGTGTGCGTGCGTGTATTTGATCGCCTCCTGAAGCGCTCCTGATGACGCATAGCGCCGTACGGTCGTAAACTCTTTAAGGAATACCTTCAAAATCGACGCGAACACACTTACAACTACATGCATGCGTCCGCACCAATACAAACGCAAGTGCTGCGTGCATTCCGCATTACGGCCCACGGTGAAGTGTGTCACTTGTGAAGCAGTGAAAAGTACGAAAATGCATTTGATTCGGCAAGCGCCGAACGCGAGCTCCTATCGGGAAATAAAAATGCGCAAAGTTCATGGTCAACTGTTGTCACAGAACGCGTCTACGCGCCGCTACAGCGGCAGCCGTGGTGGCATACGCCCACGCGTGCAATTTCGTGATTGAGCCGAATCGTGTTCATAATATTTTCGACTAGTGCAACGCGTCCACTTCGAAGAAAAGTAGTTTCGCTTTATCAAGCGCTGTGCGATAGTGATGAAAAACTCGTTCGCGGCCGCAGAGCGCGAAAACGATAAAAAGTAAGCGCCATTTATAGATTAAGCAAAATGCACACACATCGTAAATCGCCTTCCTTTTCGACTTTATAGCTTGTTTATTGCTTTGTAATGCCAAATATTTACGAATAATCAATTCACGTGTAAATGTTTGTATGTGTGTCTGTGTGTGTTGTGTTTGTGTAGACATGTTTTGGTTTTAAATTTATTCTCCACCGTTTCGGACACCTTGCATGCCAACGTGCAAAATAAGCTCATCGCAAGTAGGCAATGGGTGCACACATATGTACATACACACGTATGTATGTACATGCGTATTGCATACGACATGCCAACAGCAACTAGCGCAGTGGAATTGGGCACATTCTCGGAATATTTAGATCGTTGCTTGCACTTTTCACCGCGCTTTGGCTTGCGCTTGATAGATAACACCTCTTGCACTCAAATAAGTTCGCTTGTCACACATTTCCATGACATATGCACCTACATACATTTAAGTATATGTATGTATGTTGGAGAAAGCCAAGCAAGTTTTTTTATTGTTGGTTGGTTGGTAGTTTCTGTTATCCGAATATCCAGGTATTACGAGTATATTGGAATCTCCATTCTTACCACAGTCGGGTTTAAGTAAGCGGAATTGATCCGGATTTTTATCCGACCAAGTATTGTCAACCTGGCACCATTCCTCGAAATTACCTTAGAAATTTTTTGTGTCGTTACAACAACAACAGTATATTGGAATGTCATAATAACCAAGGTTTTTCCTTCGGTAACTGTGGCGGTAATATCTACACACAAATGTGTGCTATCTTGGAAGTAAAATTCAACTGTGATATTTACATATGAAAGTGACGTATTGTCGGTCTTCGGTCACCAAATCAACAAACCCCGGGCGGAAAGTGTGAAAATTGCTGTTATCTGGGTACAGCTGTTAATGGGTTGTACACATCTTTTTCCTTTTCTCACGTAAGGTTCATCAATGCTTTGGCCATCAGGCCGCATTACTATAAAGACACTAAATAACGTGAATCGATTAACATGACCCGGACTGACAAGCGTGCAAATCATCTAGTTTATGTCCCACAAAGGAGGCTCCTGAGCCAATACAAGCTGGCTAACGCTTAATCCAATTTTCAATAAGCTTGTTATAAGCCTCGGGCCGTGTCTCGTCACAAGTAATGCTGCGTTTATGGATGTAGGGTTCTCAGCTACGTAACAGAATTTGAGATCCTCTGCTATCTCTCTAATGCCAACTGGACTTTCTCGACGTTATCGCAGAAGTAAATTTCTCTCTCAACGAAAAAAAAGCAAACGCTATAAGTTACTCATTATTCCCGCCCTGCTATAATGATGAGTTGACGTTGGGAGTTTTCGAGAGAAAAGTTCTGCAAAAGATATACGGTCCTTTGCGCGTTGGTCACGGTGAATATCGCATTCGATGGAACGATTATCTGTATGAGATATACGACGGCATTGATATTGTTCAGGGAGTTAAAAGACAGCGGCTATGTTGGCTAGGTCATATTGTCCGAATGGTATTCGACGCTCCTACCCGCCGGGGGATGCAGAGGAAGACCTCCAAGTTTAGGAAGACTGCAACTTTAAACACATTTTATTCGAAACTGTCCCTTTCAAAACGATGTCCAAGATTTTTCAGGAAATTTACTGATTTGACTTCTCTATGTCTGGAACTAACCATATCGCCAAATTTCAGTTTTTACTATTTAAAAAAAATCGTACACAAATGTTCTACTATTTTGCCAGACATTGGCGATTTAGATCAAATATTCATCAAACTAGTCCTGAAATATACAGTATTTCCACCAAAAGTAGTAGTAGTTGGTTTATTTTGACAAAAGACTGGTCATTAAAATCATGTTATGACTGACATTGAAAATAGAATTTGAAGAGGCTTCAGCGTAACTGCTTGCCTGATTTTCATTAATTCCCATAAGAATTGCAATGTTATTATTAGTAGTTGAGAACGAATCGCTCAACTATTACAAAAAAGAACACGTTAATTTATCTGCAGTCATCTATACAACTTATGTATATACATGAGTATGTACTCCAGCTCTACTGTTTCGCTTGAAACAACTGAATTACGAGTATGCGAGTGCATTAACGTTGGGCAACATTTTCCCATCCATATTGACCAACATTCTACTCTGTTTACCTATTCTCCTCCTAAAAGATCCCATCACATGTAACAATGCTCATCAAACGCTTGAGGCGTCTCAAAAAACCAGTGCTCGTCTCATATAAACGTTGCAACACAACCCACAACCGGTGGAAGATACGAATATAAAGAAACAACAATAACAACGGCAACATACAATGTGAAATCAGTAAACAAAAACTTAATTTATGCAACATTATATGATTACTTGTATACTGTTACCGTTACGTTAACGTTCTCTACTAACTCACTGTTACGGTTAGAGTTAGTGCGGACAGGTTGCTGTTAACAGTTTCGGACGACTTTTGTCGTTGTTTATTTGTTGTTGGGAAAATTTGTGGCACTTTTCGAGATTATAAAATTGTATACCCTTCGCTCGAAATGGACTACAGACTATTCCATAAAAATGTGGAGTGAAAACTCGTAAGCCAATGGCTTTTGTAATATTTTTCTTTGTCATTTTCTGTTTTTTTTTTGTCTAAGCTTCAATGGGTATTAACTATTGTTGCAGACTGTTATGGAATTTGCATATGAATTAGTAGTGTGTTTTTAGTATTTTTAGTTTGATTTCATTTCGCCAAGTAAATTATAATAAACAAAGTTATAAGAGGAACCTTTGTTGTAGCATAATGTAAAATCCGCCAAAATGTTCGCTTGGGCTTTACAAAGATATTTCGATTGAAACTTAACTTGAAATAAAAAACTAGGCACAAAATATCCTTTTGTCCCCTAAAAACTGATCGTTTATCGGTACGGCCGATATCGGTCAACTAAGGGATATAGTAGCTGCCATACAAACTGACCGATCAAAACCAAGTCCTTGTGTGGAAAACTTTTTTATTTAACAAGCTGCCTTCACAAAACTTGGCATGGATTATTGCCCAAGTCAACGGTACATTTTCCGAAGGAATTGTTCAGATCGGATAACTATGGCAATACAAACTGACCGATCAAAATCAAGATAATGATCTTTTTATATCCTTTTATGCTATAAGAAATACGCTTGTGAAGGATATTAGAGCATATGTGAACATTTTTTCTTGTTTTTTTATCATTGAAATTCAGCTTAATAATCATTTTTATTTACTTACTAAAATACAATTTTTCTGTTTTCTTTCAGGTTTGTATTTTGGTGTTCTCAAGAGATGAAAAATGTGACAAAATGTACTAACAACCTTCTGGGACCAACTATGATTCTCAGCCGTATAATACTTCGAGAGTGTAATGACTTGCATGGATTCTTTCCTCACACTTGTGTTAATATTAGACTCCATATGTAAAAAGAAAATCTTATTTTTAATATGACAAAAATTATAGATATTATTAGGTGTATAGTATTCAATACGCTCGATATTTGTCGCGTTTGATTTTTATTATAATTTTTCTATTTTAATCACGTCCACATGTTCGCCTTTCCAATGTGTCTTTTTTCTTGTTATTATTTGTATTTGTTTTCTTGTTTTTCGGCTGGTGAATTCGCCAATTTGTCCGCGAAGTGCGCGTATAGCTTTAAGACTCAATGTCGCCCGAAAATTTTTCCTACCAAATCGACACTTTACGAACGTCAATAGATTTGTTTATGTTTTATTTTCCTTAATTTCGCCTTTTCTGCGCTGTTAAATTCGTCAATTGGGTTTTTCTCAATATTTTTGTATTTTTTTGTTTTTTTCTTTCAATATGTTGTTCGTACTTTCGCCACTGAATTTCAATATTTCAGTACATTCGAGTATTATTTTGGGCGTCTACCCACGCCATTATTACAATTTGCGCTTCGTAAGCGTTTTCACACTTCGTTTTGTGTACTTTTTCGAAGCTGGCGGAATCATTGTTGCGCGTAATTTGCCATTTAGTATTTGCTTTGGACAATTCTTATTACAACTTTATGGTCAAATCAAAATAATGAAGCGTTCAAATACGTCATTTGTTGTAGTTTTACCTCTTAGCACGTACGTTACTGTACAGTTTGTCAATTTGTGGCGACAACAACACTTGCGATTGGCGAAAATTCGTGTTGCGGAAGACTTTGAAAAACCTCAAGTGGTCAGTGTATTTAATTTACGCACAAACATACTAGTGTATATGTACATAGAAATGTGAGAAGTTAAAAAAATTACTATCAGTGCTGGAAAGTTAAGTCAAATTATATTTTTATATTTAAAATTGTTTATTTCGTTTAGAAAATGTAAGGAAATTTACTAACCAAAAATAAAAATATAAAAAATCCTCAAAAGCTACAGTTGAACCATACAATTATGTCCAAAGTGCTGTGTTTATTACGTTTAAAGCTAAAAATAATTTTTACAATACCAATTGCTGTGATTAAGTTTGAATTATGACGTCCATTACAATGAATATGGTTTTCTTAAAGGATTTACGAACGCGCATCAGAGGATATATACACGTACGTACAGATATTAGTTCCACTACCACTACTATTTTTAGGTTATTTCGTATGTGTATGAATATATCAAAAAAAATTTTTACAGCATTTTCGAAACTTGCTCAAATTTTTGCTTGCTCACACATTTTTTTGGAACAATTCTTTGTGAGGCACCAATATATCTCTAATACTGGAAGGAGTGTTGGATTTGTGAAAATGCGATTTGTATAGGCATTAGGAGTAAAGCCTCCTCTCAGGCAATACTGTGTTAAGATAAAATGACAATATGACACAAGACATTAAAAATCCGAATTTAAGGCAGGTATAGTTTGATTGTCCCTTAGTTTCGATATTCTTGATCAAGGTCTCCATATTTGAGTTATGCGAGAGTGAGTTTCCTTCCAAACCGTTGACAGATTCTAAGAGTATCTCTTTCATGGTACGAATATGCGCGAAGGTGTCATGTCGCCTGTGGACAGTTATCGCAATACATAATATTAACGATGAACCGCGACGGGAGAGTACCAAGTTTAAATAATTTTGAAGTTTTTTGATAACTTCCGGTTGTCCTATTTAAGTGCAATTAGTAAGTCTCATGGTGAGCATTCACACTTGGAACTCGACTTTCCTAAGATACCGAACTTTTTCTGTAATAAAATGAATAGGAAACCTGTTTGGTTTAATTATGCTTTTTTTCATAGTCCAAATTGTGCAATAATAATAACGGTCACACGTAATATGGTGCCACAGCTGTTATTGCAACCGTGTACAAAAACATGTGTCCAGACACATGTTGCATTGTGGACTGCCACATCCGTAAATGTTGTTTTTGTTACCCATCGTAAAAAGTGAAAAACAATATTTCGTTTTATTGCTGTCATTTTCTTTGCAAACATAAAAAAATGTTTTACACTTTAAAAAGTTTGAACAGAAATATTTCTATATGTACCTACTATTACCATAGCAGTCGAAAAAGTATTTTCGTATTTTGTCAATAGATGTCGTTGCAGTCGCATATCTCCAGTACTACCAATTACATACATTGTGAGATTGTATGTAATTTATAAATTTTAAATGAATACATGTAACGAATCATTCTCATTTAAAAATGTTTATACCGTTACATGCAAACATTTCCGTTGCACGGGCGCACCACTAATTGGAGCAGAAGCTCAGTGAAGCCCCAAGCGAAGGTGTAAATGTCAGTTATTTGTAACGCCAATGTAAAAATGAACCACCCTAACGCATATGCACAAATTCATACATACCTATTCACATTTCCAGACACGTGTTTAATCAACATTTCGCTTCAAAAAAGTCTTAACTTCTGGAATAAGCAATTGTAGAAAAATTAATACGAAAGTAACAAGCAAAATGTTGAAAAAATTACTTGAATGCATGTACACACATACATATGAATGGGCTCGTACATTGTACAAGTATGTTTGTGTTGAGGAAAAACGCGCACTGCATCAGGCACGCTTTCGTGTGTGTGTGTGTGTCATCATCGCATTTGCATAAGTGTCTGCGCATGAGTGGGAATTTATCACAACACTTCCTCCAAAAGCTGATAGAGGGCAATACAGAGCTGCATTCATGTACCCCATGAATGTGCATATGTACGTATGTGTGTATGTTTGTATATACAGAGTGTTTGAGTCATGTAATGCGGATGGTAAACAGTGGAAGCTATAAAAGTGGCAGCCCCATCGGGGAGCTTAGAAGCACTGCGCCAACATCACTAGTTTACAATGTGTAAATATGTGAATGCAATGGTATTAGGGTTGTACTTTTTTGTTGACATAATTGAACTGTACATATAATAAAGTAGACGTTGCAAATAGTGCATTAAAAAATAATTGAATTAACAACAACAAGTTGCTACAGCGTATTATAGTTTTGTTCACTTAACGGTTGTACGTATCGCCAAAAACTAAGCGAGATAGATATAGGGTTGGAAATGAACAGGATGACGAGAAAAGTTGAAATCCGGTTAACTGTCTGTCTGTCCGTCTGTCCATGCAAGCTGTAACTTGTGTAAACATTGAGATATCATGATGAAATTTGGTATGCAGATTTCTTAGTACAAAAAAAGTTCGAGTTCGTAAATGGGCGTAATCGGACCACTGCCACGCCCACAAATCGCCATTAATTGAGAACATGTAAAGTGCCGTAACTAAATACTAAATTAAGGCATAAAGCTTTAATTTGGTACAAATGATCCCAGTAGCAATGGGCACCTATGGGCAATTTTTTTTGAAAAAGTGGGAGTTGCCAGGCCCTCCAACAAGTTTAATCTACATATCTCCTAAACCACTTAAGCTACAATAACCAAATTTGCTTATAACAAATCTTATAAGAATTTCTACCGACAGTGTGAAAATGGATGAAATCGGAGGATAACCCCGCTCACTCCCTATATAACGGTACTGTTAAAGCAACTAAAAGCGCGATTAATCATTAACTAAATACGCTAGAGACATTAAATTTTACTACCGCGATGGTATAAGCGAGTTTTATGGGAGCCGGTGTGAAAAGTAGACGAAATCCCATATCTCGTGATCCGACCAACCGATTTAGTACGAGGCCTTTCTCTTACTTTCTTATGTTACAGTGTGAAAATGGGAAAAAATGGATAACAACCACGCCTACTTCCCATGTAGCACAATTTTAAATTCTACTTGATTCTTTTCAAGACCTTATGTACCGAATATTTGTACCCCAGTAGCTATAGTTGACTTTTGTTAGAAAATGTCAGTCAATGTGTAATATATATAACTGAAATTAAGGGATAATTTTTCTCTTACAATGGTATGTTTGTATGTCAAAAATGGGTTGAATCGGACCAATAATTTCCTTAGCCTCCCATATCGATATACTTAATGTAAAGAATTTCCAACTTCCGGTTGACTTTGTAGCGCACATATCGGCCAATATGTGAGTTATCCCAATGAAAATAAGAGAGCGTATTTTATTCATAACAGTGCATCTTTTTGCATAAAATAGACGAATTTGAGCGAAAACTTGGCCTAGCCCCTATATAACTAATATCAAGATTTTCGAACATCCGGCTGACTTTATTCTATATGATTGGTTTTATACCTTAAAGTAGCTAAAGCTAGGGAGCTTTGAAGTTTCAAGAGTATAAAATGTTCGGTTGCACCCGAACTTAGCCCTTCCTTACTTGTTATTGATCGAAATTTGGTTCATGTTTTGCGAAAAGCTTAACATTTAAGGATTACCCTATCATAAGTATGTATGTGTGGAAAAGTACATACATATTAAAAGTGCCATATGTAATTTCGCAGTGTTTTCAACTATTGTTACATGCAATAATCGAGCTACTGCAATTTCGTTCATAGTCTTACTTATCGTCTTTTGCTTTTGCCTTTCTTCTATGATAATTACGATTCTGTTTGTGTGCGGGCTTTTAGTTGGGCGAATAATGATCATAATTATTTGGTTTATGGGAGATTTTACTGATGATTTCAGGAAAAATATATATAATAGCATATTCTCAGAAGCAATTGACATGCTAAACTTTGATTAAATTAGTCACTTGCCATTTCGTAATGTGAATGTACATTCACAGACACATACTAAAAATACCATATGTGTCCGTCCGAGTATGTGGGTTCACACATTTTAATTTAATTTTCCCAAACTTATATATCTTTAATAATTTCCTATTTCCTATATAATTCCATTACAACTTTGATGTTGTTGTAAATGAACTGAATAACAATTAGTTTTGCTTAGATTACAATGAATTGGGTGCAGTGCAAGCCATCACCAGCAGTTTTCCCTTGCAAGTGCAGTCATTGTTGACAAATTCAGACTAAAGTACCTCCGCACAAACATACATACATATATACGCGGAGTAATCCCATTACAAACAAATTTTCACTTAAATATAAGCATATTTACCTCTCTAATAAGAGCACCGACTGCACTGCTGTCGTTGTGGCGTCTCGGCTCATATTTCTTGCTGCCTCTTGTTTTCATTCATCTGTTTTGGTGCATCGAAATTAACCTAAATTGTGACAGCAGCAATTGCACCACGACGGGTAAATATTAAATTTCTCACTACAACGTTAAACACTCTTTTGTTTCGTCTCTTAAAGCTTGGCTGATTGATTGCTTAAGACGCAGTTGTAGACTAGAAGATTACATACTTATGCGTTTAACCCAATTGAAGCACTCGCTTAATTTGCAAGTGTGCAGGTGCATTACTCTAGTACAGGGTGATACAAAAGCATTATTTTCCAATGTAGACAAATTACCGTGCCGCGATGGAAGAGTTTGGAACAGTACAACATTGAAGTACTTAAACTTCGAAATCGTTGAACTTAAAGAAGTTACGAAGAATTGTTGAAGTAGCTTGTGGTCGCCTAAATATATTTATGAATCTGGGAAGTGTTGTAGTTTACTTTCAATATGGCATCTTCACGTATTTGAACACAAAATTTTTTTATCACCTTCAAAATAGGATTCCGAGGCAAGTAAGCATACTAAAGCTTAATTAAGTTTTAAGTGTCAGTATGTTTGTGTTATCGGTGCGAAATTGAGCTTCGAATAAAAAGCCAACATTAAATTTTGTTTTAAAATTCGTAAAACTTTTACCGAAACGTTTCAATTGATAAAACAAGTTTATGGCGATCATTGCCTATCCCGTAGCAGAGGGCACGAGTGGTTTCAACGAAGGGCGATTATTTGACCAAAAATCACATTTTAACCATTGCTGGCTGAATGGCTATTCCCCGTATTCACCTGATTTGACACCTTCTTCCTTTCGGGAAAAATGCATTTGCACATGAAAGGAAAGCGTTATGTAGACGTAGAGGCCATTCAAAATGCTTGTACTGGTGTACGAACTAAAACACACGTTCGACATGCTTTTGGACCGTGCAAAAGGCTATATTTTGAATAAAATAAATTGATTTTGCCGAAAAAGCCATTTGCTCTGTTTTTTTTAAGACCTATTTACTTTGGAACACACCTTGTAGACCGAACACAGTCTGTCTGCTTTTTTTTGGATAATGATTTTAAAATAATTATAATATTAGTACAAAGCTTACAATTTTTCTATGAGTTTTACTGAACCTCTGTTTTGCTTTCACATAGTTACTTCGATCAAAATTCGTACCAAAACTTTTTATGCATCCATTGATACGTTGAACCTCTAATGAGCTTATTTATTGATTATCCAACTGATTCTTATCCTGAACTAGTATATCAATGGTATTAATTTGTATAAAAACTAACCAAGAATTCATCGGTTTACTCAGTAGCTTCCACTAACCAAACTTTAATCACTCTAGTAAGCACGCCTGATGACCAGAGCAAGGAAGCGTATTTATGCGGAATGTTGTTTATTTATATAAATATATATAATATATATATATATGTATGTATATATAAATTTACAGCCGTGTTCATTAAAATAGCAGTTTTAGTGGGTTCTAAGTAGAAAACAAAACATAATCAAGTTGCCAATGCAATAACATTTAAAAGTCATTTTTCCCGGAAATAGAAAAATATGTGGTTAACAATTAAAATTGCATATTGTTAATGTTTTCGTATGACTAATAATTGGTTATAAAGCGTTTATTTCTGTTATATATCCATACACTGACGTTCTATAGTCTATTTGATCCTGACAACCATTGCTGGGGATTTGAGCCCATGGCTCCTTGACAACTAGCAAAACTTTTGTTCTACTTGATGGATTTGCTGTTGCTGTAGCTCGTATAATATATCCCCTTAAATTTTCAATTGACTTCAGGTCCAGTGATTGCGCTGGTTAAGACATTACATAGATCCTTTCTGAAACAAACCACTCATTTGTTAGTGTGTTCGTATGTTATCCTGCCCAAACGTCTTTTTAAGAAGCATTTCCCAGCTGGCAAATGGTAGCATAAGATCCTTGAATATACTTATACTGCACTATCTATGATGCCATTGATCAGATCTGATGCCGTGGTACGAAAATCAATACCGACCATATTATGTGCTCGCTAGTGGACGGAAGCAAATGTGCTTTCATCATGAAATGACCTTTTGCGAACTTTGTTCTTGTAGACACATCTTTTTTCGTCTAAAGAGGTATTTTCCGGGGATGCTTCAAATGGTTTTCAAATAGTCTTCCTCATTGCATATCATTATGGTGCTGTATCCCCCACATAGATTCGATTCCATGTAGGTTCTGTCGTGTTTCCTTAGCTTCCCTACCAATTCATGCTTCTTGATGGAACAAGGTGTTATTCGAACCAATAAAAGGGAAAAGCGCTGGGATTTCATAAAACTTTTATCAAAAAATATTTAAATTCCTTAAATATATGTACTTGCTTATCGTAACTATCTTTTCATAATGATTTATCGCCCTCTTAACGGCCTTGTTTTTGTAGAAATTACAAAGATGAGTCATAGGAAAGACCGCGTAGGCAAAAGCAATATGATTTTTTCCGTTCTATATTTTGAAGTGTCAATTCTACCAAAATAATCCCGCTTGCTGACTTGGCAAGTCAGTTTATGTTAGAAAAAATCTTGAAATATAGCAATGCGTTGCACTACTATTTTTATGAACATTACTGTATATAAGCTGCCTGTGTGGTTATGAAAGTATCCTGCTAAGTGGGTGGTTTTTTGCACTGATTGTGTCAGTTTGCGTTTTCCTCATATGACGACTTTCACCCAGCTCACTGGCATAAAGGCAATGTTCCCCACAAGAAAAGAATGGCTTAGCTGAGCTGTGAATCCAAAGTGTAGTGTATCTCCTCGAACTCATTCACAAAAATCAGTTGTATTAATTTATCACTAATTGTTATGATTGGAATGATTTTACAACTTACAATTAAAAATTCCAAAAACCGAACAAAGTTTTTGGGTTGTAACTAACAAACGATGACTTCCCTTAAATATTCTATACTCAACAATATTAGTTTTTTTCTGACATTGAGAAGAGGTTTCTGCTCTGTTAATTTATGTCGCCGATGTATTGCTGGAATCCTACATCTTAGTCCTATTAGATGAGAATTGGGAAGGGATCCTGCCTTCGCCTACTTTGCCGTTAATTTTCCTGCAGGGCAGAGACAAGTATTCCACTTATGAATGTGCCAGTGTGTGCACATTTATAAATTCTCCTTTTCCTACACATTAACGAGAAGGTGTTTGCCTGCCGCTAATGGCGATTTCATATTCTTTACGTGCGAACTAACGGCAGTTAGAATGTCGTTCAAAGGAAACGATTGACACAGCGCGCACAGTCATATGGAGATTCACTGGCATATCGGACGTATCGCCGCACTTCGCGTCGTCAGAAGTATCATTTGATACCTGTCAGCGGGCAAAAGTCAACAAATACTACTACAAATACCATTTTAGACAGCAATGGCAGGCTTAATTAATAAGCAAATAAAAATATATCAAACTTAATGCGAGTTAAATTATTTGTGCTGCCGGAAAGTGCGAAAAAGGTGAATATTTTCACTTGTGTTGTTGTTGGCGCCGCCAGTGTATGCCTGCTGACGGCAAATAGAGCACTTGATTTGTTTGCTATTTTTGTTGCGTTGCCTTATCGCTTCACCATTGCTTATACATACATACATATATACCTACATATATGGATAGTAAATGAAATATTTACCCAAACGCGATTACAATAAATGAAAATATTGTGCAAGTGGAAGAATATGAATAAACGAAAAAACACATTGAACAGTGGAAAAACAAAAATGCAAAATATTATCGCAAACGTTTGAAGTGAACAAAATACACCGACTGGCGCAAGACGGTGATGAGACGCTGCGAGAGAGGAGGCTTTTCGCGCTTCGTAATCTGAATATTACGATTACGATAACGATTTTTTGCTTGCGGTTTGTCGGTCGCCGCGTTTTGGTTAATTGAATTTGCTGCGCCTACACTATCGAGCGAGAATTGTGGTAATACGGACACGCCGCTAAACAGAATCTCGTAGTGTCGCCGCGTAGTGCCAAGTGTTGTTTACTACTTTGACAGTTGGCTAGTGGCATCGTGGCGTCCAGTTTTCAGTGTGTAACCGGCAGGCGCAGGTGAAGCGGTTCGCAGTGGTTTCGTCGGCCTCTCGCTCTTGGACGTGTCGCGATCGCTAGTGATAAGCGCAAATACAGTGATAAATGTAATTAAATAGAATAATAAGAAATTTATAGATAGTTCGGGTGCCTTTCTTTGTGTCGGTGGCAGTGAAACTAATTAAGCAATTGTGTATAATTCAACGTAATAGTGCTTTTTAAAACAGTTATGTGTAAAATATCACTACCGGCTCAATAATTAGTTGCCTGCGACCTGCTAACGGTCCATGCGCACACATAGAGCGTGTGTGTGCTTTAATTATGTCAAGTTTTCATTGATTATTTTATAAATACACATTTTAGTCGATGTTTTATAAATAACTGTAACCAACAACAACACACTTGAGCACAAAACGCAAAAACTGCTAACTTGCTAAGAGCTTGCTGCCAACAAATCTTGCTTCCGCCCTTGTTGGCGTCCCTTCCGGCTTTGCCTGCAGAGCCAAGTGCTGAATGGGGCGATGCGATGGCGTGAGTGTGCATAAAATGTTTGTGAGTACGCCTGACAGGCCACTGAAGCCACGTCCGTCCAGCGCCCACCGCCTCTCCGCCATCCACACCCTGTTGAGTCGACCTGCTGTCCTTTGCTTTAAATTACTGTCGGAAATTTAATTGTTGAGCCCATGAAGATGACGCTGATGCCGGGTTGCCTGCATTATCAGTCGCCTTTGATGTGAGAAATCGAATGTTGTCGGGAAAGTGTTGTGGGCGCGTTGCCCGATTGTAGATGAAAATAGTGCGCAAACACATACATACATACCTTAATAATCATCGAAATATAATTAAATTGGAAATGAAAAAATAAGCTGATTTTGTATGTGTGTATATGCGAATTCCTTTGTCAGTGGCAGAGTGTCAGAGTTAAAGACATGAGTAACACTTTTTCATGTTGTTTCGCTTTATGAGCGTTTCGTAGTCGAAAGTGATAAATAGTGACAAGCTTTATCGGCTATAGATAAACTTGGGTGTGTGTTCAAGTACAAGCATACATATTTGAATAAGCACTAATTTATTTGTATACAGCTACATAAATATCTTGTGACAATTGCTTTATTTGTGTACTGAGTACCGTTACTGATGAATATGCAACAAGTGGCTGAATTTCTAAACGCACTCTACCAAATAATTAGTTTAACAGGCTCGTGAGTAAATTTTTGGCGGAATAATAATAAACATGAATTATTTCTGTTGATCGGTTCTGGCCGTTTTTTTCGATTGCTTGCTTCAATGTCATCAGTTGTTGACAGTCTCCTTTACCATTCGCTTCAGAAAGAATCGGAAATGTTAATTCGATCCATTACAAACATTCAAAATCGTTTGAAGATGAATATTAAGTTCTTTAGCGATGTCATGGCTGCTTATGTGACGATCCTGGTCAATCTTTTCCATAATTTCATCGACTTTTTCAACGATAGGTCGACCAGAGCGAGGTGCATCTTTCACATCGAAAAACGGAAACGGGCGAACCATTGTGCTACACGAACTGATACAGCATCGTCTCCGTAAACTTCACAAATTTCATTGGTGGCTTGCGTGGCATTCTTCCCTTTTTTATACAATATTCTTCATTAATTTCACTCATTTTTGAACAGCTGTAACTTTTTTTGAACTTCCCCGAATTTATTTATTTTTTGGTTAAATGAAGCTTAAAATTAACCATATTTCTAGACAAAATACGAAAAGCCGACTGCACGATATATTATTTTATGTTCTCCCACGTTTTCTTCTGGGTGTCACAAACTTCGTGGCAAACTTAATATATCCTGTTTAGGGTATAAAAACATAAGAAAATAATTTACGACATACATACATAGCAATATACATTGTACTTGAAATATCTCACACAAAACCGTATCTTATCGGACGCGCCTTTCCGGGGGAATGTTGCCGTTCGTGTTTCTGTTTTATTATTATTTATTTTGTCCGACATTTTCAAGGGAATTAGTTTGCATGAAGAATTAGTTGTATGACTCACTGCAACTATTGTTGCCATAAATAGAAAAATTGTGCTATTTGTTCGCTTAAATTACTTAAAAATACAATGATGTATTGTATTATTTCTGACAAAAAGGAAATTTTTAAATGTTTTCATTGGGGATATTTTTGTATCATGTGTTGCTTGCCTTACTTTCTTCAGCCATAGTTAACCAGTTGTGCTGACAAAAGCTGCGAAATATTTTAATTAATCATTAATTAAAACCAATTGAGTCTACCTTTTTCGCGGAAGGTATATTTACACACACATGGAAAGATACAAACCTTAATAAACATACATAAATAAGCATTCATACCAGGTATCTATGTATGTATGTATGTGCGAATTTTTACACATAAATACCATTGAACTCGCCTCAATTCGCCGAGATGAAATTTGTGCGCACCCAGCAACAACAACGATTCAGCAATTTAAAATGTCAAGAGATCCGAGTTAATTAATTCGAAAAGCCAAATTAAAAATGAAGAACAATAGAGTGAGAAAAAACGCAAAAAACACGACAAAATAGAAGAGAAATTTCGAATAGTTTAGAAAGTGAAATCAAAATCAAAAGAATGCTAATAAAAATGCGCACGTAGACCTACTTACATACATACGTACATACACGTGCACAGGTATTCATATTAAAATGAAATTGCGTTGATAGTGACGCCGCACGAATGTCATAGAAAGGGAAACGCAACAATAATTGAAATGAAGTTTTAGCGCCATAAATTGAGAGTGAAAAGGTTCCATTTATAAATCGAAGCATTGTGCACAAATGTTGACAGCGCATGTTTACAGTTACATACATGCAAACATATGTACATATGTACATTCTGTATGTATATATATTTACATATGTTCAGAGGGACACAGAGGTAAACGTGTTAACCGAGGTTTTACACGATTCACTGGGCGACCGTTTGCTTCCATGCAAAACTAAGGTGGCACACCTGTCAACATGTACATATGTATGCAGTGTCGAATAATGAGGATGACATGTGCCTCAGGGGTGTAAATCATGTTTAGAATGGCGAAATATCTGCATTAGAAAGTTATTGTTTGCCTCAAATTAGAAATAGACAGAATGGAAAACCCCAAAAAGCGAAATTCAGAGGTGAAAAAAGTATTGAGCGGTCCGAAACGCTCTTTGATGAAACAATATATAAAATTATTTGGTTTTTCATTAAACTTTTGGTTGTAAATATATTTAAATGTAGGTGAAATCTAGCATTTTAATACTATAAATCTTGTTTTTCGAAAATGAAAGTCAATTCCAAGACCACACATGGCAGTAGTTGCGATATTCTATTCGAGAAAGAGTTTATTTTACTTTTAGAAATGCGTAAATGTCTGCTTATTTGTTGTAGATTTTTTTTTTACGAATTCCAAAGAAAAATCGTTTTTGCTATTTTCTTTATCCATATACAACATTTCTAACAACAAACGTTGTTTTTGATAAGATAGCAGGTTCACCAGATAACAGACCCTTATTGACTTAAAAAACGTAACTCAAGTCGCTCCGACTTAGCAGCCGCAGTAAATGCCACTTCTGCCATGATATGCTATTAGATTTGGAAAAAATGTTCTCATTTGTCTCTTGTTGTAAAATTAGCACTCTAAATTTACATTCGTATAGGCTGTGCATTGCAATGTTTTAAGCGGCTGAGAAAGCTTTAGAAAATGTTCCACTTTGGGCGTTCCCACAAAGCAAATTGCAGCTCAGTGCTTTATTTTAGCAAAATAGCGTTGCCAAGCACATTATTAACGGCGCAGGGTTTGGGGGGAAACACCAAACGTTTGCTGAGGTGCGCGTCAAATAAGTAGTCTGACACCTGTTTCATGGTGTGGTGTCAAGTTCAACTTGAATGGAGTGCAAGGCAACTCATTTAATGAATTTCACTCACAATTCGGTTTATCTGCTTGCTAATTGTGTAAGTAGAAGTACTTCGCATTGCTACCACGCGCAGATTTCCATTTCCATTTCATACTGTTAGGCCCCGGAGTAAGCACTCATATGTCTCGAGCAGGGTTTGTGGCTGAAACACACTTAAACTTGCATTCATTGCCTCGTCGCTTCGTTTGTTTTTGCATTCGTTAACTTCTTCATACTTTTTCACAGGAGTATGCTTATTTTAATTCTACTTCTCAGCAATATTTTAATTTACACTCATTGTTTTCTTCAGTTCAAGTTCTTGCAATTTACATCATATATGTATGTTTACATATTTACATAAATGACAACGAAAGGGTTGCCACACCTTATCACAAAACAAACTACAAATAGTCCTATTGTATGAAGTGCATCTTTGGACTTTTGTTTGCATTCAACGGAAAACGTTTTGTTTCTCCAAGGCCCTATGTTTGTAAAAACAACCTTTAGGTGAAATTAAGGTCTGCTTAATATTGTAAAAGAGATCTTGTATCCCGATATATATGCTCTAGTGATCCAATAACGACGGTTCTAACAAATAAGCAGTTTCTCGAGGAAGGATGTATGCAACGTTTCAGATCAATATCTCAAAAACTTAGAAACATACAGACGGACCTTGTTAAATCAGCTCAAGTCGTCATGTTGATCATTCACATACATACATATATACATATGTATTTATAGTCTCCGACGTTCTGTTCCGGTTATTATAAACTTCGTGGCAACTTTATACACTCAGCGCACCCTAATGTTCTGGTATAAGTATACAGTATACTCTCGAAAAGTAAATCGATTGGTATTTTGGGTAATTTACTTTTTCGAATAATTTACTTTTCCAAATATATACATAAATTATCTGTTTTTATAATATTAAATGCATTTTTAAACTTAAAAAATTCATTCATTTATTTGCTTCAATAAAACATATGGATTTACATGAAAAACATATGTATTTATTATGAAGAGAAAAAATTTTGAATATTCTTTTGTTTTTTTAGTTGCAATATATTTTCTGACCATTTACATATGTACATATCTCAAAGTTTATTTACTAAACAGACGCGATAAACAAGAGAGTAAGTGTTTTTGCAACATCGTAAAAAATGCTGCTTGCTTCGTTTCGAATTTTTTATCACACTCTCTGAAAAGTAAATTAAAAAATTTACTTTTTCGAGGTGCATGTGTAATCTTAAAGGTGATTTACTTTTCCGCGATTATTTACTTTCTGAGAATTTACTTTTCGAGAGTATACTGTACTGTATTATACTTAGGTGCATACATAAGTTCGAATTAATGTTGCAAATAGTAGCAAAAAGCAATATTGCGGAGTACAACAAACTCATTAAAGTATAGGAACTAAAGAAAGCAACAGAAATAGCAAAACAAACAAGAGATGTATACAAACGTGCTTGGCAAATGCCCACAGTACACTAAGTGACAATTGGAAGTTGACCCAGTTTTTATCTGCAATGCCAAGTGTTTTTTACTAAAGGTAGCTCATCTTTAGTGGATTATATTCTAAATAGTCTAAATACACATTTCGTGAATACTGTAAGCACTGTAATAAGAATCTATCTACGGAATTATGGTTGGAGTTGGTAACAGAGTTGAAGGTTGATAAGTTGTTCCATTGGCTTGTTGCTTTTATGTCAAATATTAAGTCTAATTTTAATATTCTTAATAGCTTTTTTACCTTAAAAAGTTATTGAACTTTTGTCAACAATAAATAAAGGCAAAATCTGTGTGAACCTGAATAACTTTTGAGCTAGGCGACTTTTCATTTTCACTATACAATAATTTGCTCAAGTGTATTATGGGATCTCAGTGTGACCCTAAGAAAAATCTCTGATTTTCGCCATTTTTTTGAGAAATACAAAATAATTTTTTTTTTTTATTTGTTTATTGGGTGTATAATAGCTAAATAAATTGTTGAAATGATACGTAAAAAAAGGTTCTGTACGATGTTCAAAAAGATGATTAATCTGAATCTAATTTTGAACAAAAAGTATCGAATTTGGCTCTTTTTTTAGTATATTAACCATAGTCAGACAGAACAAAAACTTAAGTGCATAATTATTTCTTTTTAGATGTGAACTTTCCTTTGTCGCTTAGTGTATATTTACTAGCCATATCATTGTAGCTTTGTAAAGGAAAACGAAAACAGAAAAACATTAAAGAAGAAGAAGAATATGTTTCTTTCAGTGGCAATTTTTGCAGTTGATTAATGAGCATTGTCTTGACTCGCTTCCTCTGCTGGTGATTGTTATTCCTTACTCAGGTCGAGCAAGATTTTCTTAACCGCACAAATACGTAAATATGTATGTATAGACATGTATTCGCAAGCAGCTTTAACAATTAAAGGCATTGTGTTGTGTTGTTATTGATAAGAAACCGTATTAGGCACGCTCAAATTTCACAGGAAAAATCTTCCACTTTTTTTTGCCGATAAAACCATTATTTTTCAAAAATTCCATTGTTAGTCACTTTTTTTGGGAAAGCTCCCAACTAGACCCACTGCATTGACACATTAAAAGTGTGCCCTTTGGTCGACAGGTGGAACGAATGCCGTGCGAGTTAACAGAAAATGTTCTCGTAAATTTATAGTACAAAAATCCAAAATAAATTCTGCAAAATTTAATGAATACAAAATTTGTAAAACATCGACATCTTGAAAACCAAAAGCAAAATAAAATAATCGCTAAAATTCGTCACTCACCAATAATTGCAGCAACACATACCGGCAGCCGATCCTTGAAGTAGCCTAGCCTAGGCAGCACGCACGCGAAATTAAACGCGAAATTCTGCCACATGCATGCCTTCTTTCTGCGCGTCAAGGCCCACCTCAGTCTGCATGGACCGTCGGCGACGACGGCATCGAATACACCGCGCTCCACCCCACCCGCCACACCTGAGCCAACGTACACGCCGCCGCCCATGGAGCTGCAACGCTCGAAATCGCTCAAATCCATACGCGTGCGCAAAGTGTCCAAAGGATCGCTGAAGTCGCTGCGTCGCGGCACCATTTGCGTCACGGTCAGCTCGCATGCCTCCTCGGTATTTTACAGTGACGAGGTAAAGACATATTTCTAGACCACTTTTACTTTTGTTGGCGTGAGCCTGCTTGTTTTGGGGTATGTGAATGGAATGAGAGTCTCCTTCACCCAACGCACCCATTGCAAAAACTCAGAAAATTTAGTGAATAATCGTGTGTTTAGGCCGTTGGAAACCTTTGAAGTGAAACTAAAGCGCATAAAACGGCATTTGGCTTCGTTGCACTTGTGTATGTGTTTGTGTATGCACCTAGTTATATGTTGCTAAGGATTTTTGTTTTTGTTCATATATGTATGTACATATGTATCTGTGCGTGTTCAGCAATGTGCCGTTTCTGTTTGTGCGTTTTCATTGCATATTTTGTTTTAATGTTAATTTATTGCAAAGTATTTTCTTGGCCGTGAAAATTAATTCAATTATTCCACCGTTTTTGTTGTTGTCGATGTTGCTCATTGGCAAAGGTTTTACGTCCATTCGCCTTCTATTCATTCCACCGCCAGCTCATCTGACCATTTGCAAACATTCATAAGCACGCGCACACGTACACCTACACATATATGAACATATCTGTATATGTGTGTGTGTGCTTAACTATTGTATTTGGTTTTTATTACATTTATTCCCATTTCCATTTTATTAACTACATCGCGTTGGAAATTACATTAGCTTGTTTGTACGTGTTCATGTATTCAAGCGTTTATGTGTGTGGGTGTTTAAGTGTGTTTGTGCTTATTTACGTTTGTTATTAATGCCAAGTGCATGTTACCGTTTTGCTGTTTTATGGTTCAAGTGCCTCTGCGATTACGTGTACACCTTCGCCTAGCGCTGTGTCTGTGTCTGTGTCTGATCGATCGCCTTTAAAAATATTTTTATGCGTTTACGTATACTTACGATACATACATACATATGTACATAACATAATATTCACATGTCCGTATGAATTTCATAAGAAATAATTTCATCAGCTATTTATGGGTTTGTGTAAAATGTAATTTATGTTCTCCAAACGAAATAAATTCACGAAATTAATCGTTAAATTATAGGTATTTAACAATAGCATAATTTAATAGATCGTCGAACTTTCGATTATGTTTATTGAGTTGTACATACATACCATGTTGTTCAATAAGTTTTCCCGTTTGATAAGAAAAACATAATTTTATGATTCAAAATACACTTTATTATTCAGCATAATCTCTCTGAACATTAATACAGTTGCTCCAACGATCCTCCAATCTGTGGATCCCATCGCTGAGATTAGAAACCGGAGGGTCTTCAAAATACACTTCAAAAGTTATGACCTCTTCATTTGATGAAAATGTAGCAACGCCCTCTCTTATCGAACGACAAAGCTTATTGATTAACCTGGTATATGGGTAACAGTTTCTGGCTCTCTAAGTTGTTTAAAGGGCCTTTGGGGCATCATGGCTAAGGGAATGTCCTGCTAAAATGTTGAAAAAGAGTTTTCAGTTGGAATTCAATATTTTTAATGCTAGCCAACCGTGAAGGGATTATCTGGTTAAATTGCGATTTCAAGCCAGAAAGAGCTTTTACAGAATCAGAACCTTTAAATTTGTGCGACTACGTTCTATTGCACCTGCGTAATAATTATGATTTTTTAATAATTTTTTTTTTTGCAGTTTTGGCAAAATAACTTTTCAATAATTCAGTTACTAACATTTAAGCGTTACATTTATTAAAACACGCACATTACCGCATACTGAAAATACATAAAATAATTTTGTTTCACTGAAAATAAAAATTAAGTTTCTCTTTTGTTTGCTCTTTTCTCTTCTAGGGTGACTACATTAAACATCCCGTCCTTTACGAGCTCAGCCATAAATATGGCTTCACCGATAATCTTCCCGAGAGTGCACTGCCTAACCGCCTCGAGGAAATCAAAGAGGCGATACGGCGTGAGATTCGCAAAGAGCTGAAAATTAAAGAGGGTGCCGAGAAATTGCGCGAGGTAGCCAAAGATCGACGCTCCTTGAACGACGTGGCTTCAATTGTGAAGAAAAGCAATAGCAAATTAGCCGAGTTGAAATCGGAGTTGCAAGAATTGGAGAGTCACATTCTCCTAACGCAAGGCAACTCCGTGAGCAATGGCAGAGGTACGTACATTGAGAATTTAAAATTATAATACTACATAGATAAAATTATAGCAATGTAGGCCTTGTGCAATTTCAAATGAAAATATTTTCGTAGTTCACAAAAATATGTCTAAAAATTACCCATGGATTCAATCTCAGAACAAAAAAATAAACAAATAAACAATATTTTTGTTGATCTGTCGAACTGTTTAAAAATCAATTTTGCATGAGGATCCTTTATATATTTATCAAATAAAGGCAACACAATAACAAAAAACAAATAAACTTTTCCAAATCTATAAAACACCAAACAATGCGCCATTGGCTGCTCATTCATGAAAATGAACTCTATGCTGCGTAAGGGCCAACCAAGTACACATATTGGAATTCTCTCTTCATACTCATATCTTTCTAGGCATTTTTATGAATTGGAGCAGCAGTTGGCAAATGGCCAAGCATAATTTAAAATAGTCCATTGTTGCTGTGACCTCGGATGTGAAAAGGCCTCACATATGTGTCCGCCTATTCATGATTTGTATGAATAAAAAATTAATTGAAGCAATGAATGACTGGACGTAGGGCTGGCTGAAATACTGCATAACACGGCACAGTGTTGTATTTGCATGCGGGTATTATGTAATTCATATTTCGTCATCGCTGCTGCTATTCTCAACATGTGCGCACTGGTAATTGTAATGGCTTTTACATTCTCGCACACAAATGCCGAGGTATTGTCATTCTTCTGAGATACGAAACTTTCAAGCGGTAAACACGAAAATGGCTTTGCGCAACATAACATATTTACTCTTAAAACAATCGGTCTGTGTACTATTTCGACTAAAAACTGTTCAGAAGTAAGAAAAATGGTATTGGAACGTTTAAACAAAAATTCCAATCGTCTACAATATATACGGGGTTTGTTCGAAAAGTAATGCGACTGAGTCGATTTAAAAATTGAACCAATCGTTACAATTCCTTAAAAACTTTCAAAATAGGCTTCTGCGATTTCCACGCATTGAAGGCGTTCTGCGCAATAGTCTTAAGAGCTGAGGTGCTTGCTGCTTCGATCTCCTTTCATCGGCCTTTTCAGCCAAGGAAACAAAAAAGACCGGGGGGGCCACATCTGGGTTGTAGGCCGGCTGCGGAAGCGTTGAGGTCCCAGCGTTGGTTAGGTTGCTGTTCCCAAGAAATGCGGAGTGAGCCGGGTCGTTGTCGTGGTGCAACTTTCCATCGGCTGCGATGTCTTGTCGGACCCGATTGACCCTTCGTTTGAGTCTCTTGAGGAAGGACTTCCACGTAAAACTTGGCGTTGACGGTTTGTCCAAGAAGTACAAATTCATGGTGGACGGTGCCTTTGATGTCAAAAAAGACAATGAGCATCGTTTTCTCCATGGATTTACTCATTCTTCTGGTCTTCATCAGCGACCTCTTCCCGGCCCTCAAAAAAGGCCTGGTTCCACCGAAACACACCACTTTTTGCTAAAGCAATACTTGGGTAAACCTGTTTGATCATATTAAACGTCTCCGTCGCAGATTTACCGAGTTTCACACAGAATTTAATCGCACAACTCTGCTGTAACGAATGCTGCATCTTCGGCTTAAACCACTCACAGAAACACGTCGCTTGAAAATGTTTGTCTTGACTCTCCAGGTGCTCGTTCTTTAGCTATCAACGTCCTCTCCGAATCCCGTCGGTGCGCGCACGTTTCGAAGCACAGTCGCGGCAGAAGAAAATCAGTTCTATTACTTTCTGAACAAACCGTGTATTTCGCAGAAACAGGGCGACTAATTGGCATAATCCCTTAAAATAAGAAAATGAATTGGAATCAGAAGATCGAAAGATACTTGCTACGTATAATTATTTACTTTTCAATAGAGTTTGTTACATACGAGGTTTGACAATTAAGTAATGAGACTGATTTTATTGCCGCGCTTGTGGTAAACCTGTGACCTTGAAATTCCCTTTCTCTTTTTCCGGCATCCCTCCCCTCTCCATTGATATATGTATCATCGCTCAATCGTAAGTTTCAAAGTTCGGTCCAAAACATTACGGATGAGGTTCCTAAAACTGTCAACTCCATATTGATGATAAGGCAGGCAGTTATGGCCTTAACTAAATCATGATGTTAAGTGCTCAAATTTTGTTTCTATAAACAATATACAACATCAAGTTATTACTGGAATCTTGTCGAAAGCAAGATTGCCTTTACGCTACTCTAAGAATTTGTAACTTAGTTAAAATTTGCCGGAGTTATTTTAAACTAGAAGTACAATCCATTTTGCATTTTCTTTCAGATGGCTATTCTTCGAATTTATCCACGCCAACGTCAACATTGGGCGGCAGCGTCAGCAGCTTGGGCGGTGGCAATGGCGGCCTTATTGGCGGCGGTCACGAACAGCTTTCGACGAACGACAAAATGCTCATCTCACTCGAGAAGCAACTGAATATCGAAATGAAAGTGAAGAATGGCGCTGAGAATATGATACAGTCATTAGCGAGTGGCCATCATGGGCGTGACAAAAAGCTCTTGGCTGAGGCGCAACAAATGTTGGCCGATTCGAAGGCGAAAATTGAGTTCTTGCGGTTACGCATCCTCAAAGTAAAGCAGAACAAGGAACACGCTCACAAATTGTCCGCGCAGGCAGCCATAGCGGCCAGCGGCGATGGCGAGAATGGTGGACAGCCGCAACGGCTGGAGACAACGCTCGAGGAGCGCATCGAAGAGTTGCGGCATCGCTTACGCATCGAGGCCGCCGTCGTGGATGGAGCAAAGAATGTGATACGTACCCTACAGAATAACAAAGTGCCCGATAAGAAGGCGTTGCAAGAGGTGAGTGGGCCTTGTTTTTCTTTCTTAGTATTATTTTAAATATTTTATTGATGTGAGATGTTTTTGGATTGGTTATATGTATCTCTAGAATTATAGAATTTAGCATTATAATATTGCTTATGATCGGTGATAAATTTTATCATGTGCTGGAGCGAACCGGTTTATTGCAGGTGCAAAGTTCAAAATCTGTGGAATTTTGCATTTTTCAAACTTATAACTAAAAATATGGACGAAAATTCATTCCGGGTATTGTTTATAATTAAAGTCTCTGTTTGTAGAATGTTTTCGCCGAAATTGAGAAAATAAATTTTCGCCTTATTTTCCTCATTGCAATGAGATGTTTTTAATGAGAAAGTGATTCATAATCATACTATTTTGTAAAAGTAATTCCATGTGCAAAAACATAACACAAAATAAACCCCGAATCTATATTTCACTCTGCTCTCCGTAGTTGGCACCGACAGAGAATTGGGCTAATTGCTCTGCTCCATTTTTAATCGTGCGATCGCCAACAATTGCACGTCACTCGAGAGTAGATCATGTCGTCCGCCGCAGCAAACGAACCTTGGCTATTTATCTCGGCGATTTGCTACGTTGGGGAAGACGCATAAATTATGCACACGCCTTTGTGTGTGTTCCAACATATACATACGTATCGCTTGGCTTTATTTTCCTCACTGCTATTTATATATATTTCGGCCAATTGACGATTTCTTTTAAAAAGAGAGAAAAAGTGGTAGAGCAAAGAAAAAAACATTTTAAATTAAAAATATTGAGCTTCAAAATGATTGTATGTACTTTGTGTATATATAACTATGTATATACTTAATACATGCAGAGATATGAAATATTTGGCACTTGAATTCGACTCTGGCACTCTAATTAGATGACGACAAATTGGCTATGCTTTCGGTGCAACAGATAATCAGACAGAATATCGGGTAGTTTTTGTATGTAATAGACAGATCACTAGATCTTTTAGGAATTAAAAAAAAAACTATTGTAGCGATTGTTTTAAAATTTCCAGGGTAAAGTTAAACACAAAGAAATTTTTGAAAAAAAAAGAATTAAATATTTTTGAAAAAGGTCCTTACTTTCGGTAAATTAAAAAATATTTTCCGTACAGTTACTTGCAATAAAAAATTGTCAAAACGGCCACGTTTTAAAAATAATTCAATTTTACACCAAATGTTCATCGTTTTTAACCTGCCTCCATTGTTGATAAGTTTAAAAGCCGATAGGCTGCTTTGCTGTTAACCAGACCCTTGATTAAGTTTTAGAATTGATTAAAAGTAGCAAGTCTCGACAAAGATCGGGACTAATGCTAAGGATCAATTTTTTTCGTGAGATATGATGGTTTCCGTTTCGTTATGTACACACAAACATAGCTCTATGCCAACTGACGTTGCCTTGTGTGGCGCATTTGATATTCTCTCTGGGTTGCAGTATCGATTGCAAGAGCTCGACTAATCTATTTATTAAATGTAGACGCGTAAATATGCTTCTGTTTATGGCATCTGGCGAACCGTTCATTGATTTCGATGCCGCTAGTTGTGAGGTATTCACCTTTCGTTACACGTTCACATTGGCAGTGTGGGCTTTGTAACACCTAGAACAGTTGTGGCACAGTTGCTCGCAATTGTATATAAGAAGTTGTGTTCGTGCACTTTACGTGTCGTGTTTATTGTTATGACCCACTGTGTTTAGCTTGTTATTTGTTGTAGGCTTTCTTTTAACTCCGTTCTATCGACCACATTGCGGTGGCGGTTACACGCCCTCTACAACCATTCGCCTGCACCAAGTGACCTACATATATATATATATATAATTAAGTGAGTGCACTTATGAGTTTATGTTTCAAGCAATTTGTTGTTTGTGTGAATAATGAGGCAAGCATTTTATTTTGCTCATAAAACTTAAGTAAAAGTTCTCCAGAGCTATTTACTAGCTCTTCGCAAGATGCACTTCTTTGTGCAGTTTTCATTGCCTCATTGAGTTCGCCGTGCCAACCATACTCGTAGCAGTACGGCTGTTAGTAGCTCTGAAAGATGCACTTTGATGCCGAGACTCCATGCTTCTATGTTTTATTACCTTCGCATTGTAATAAAGCAGGCACTTGTGAACTTAGAACAACAACTTAAATTCACTTTGTGTAAATATATTAGAGTAGGCAATCAAAGAAAGATCCATATAAAAGTAGTGTAATCAATAAGATCTAAGTAAAGAGAAAGCCACAACAGTCATGCTGCACTTAAGTAGTTTTCCAGCTGATAAAAGTGCCGTAGTTATTGGATTATTACCTATACTTTTAGTACTGAGTTAATATTAAACAGAAAAATCATTTAGTGGCAGATTTATCAGATTTTTCGAAAGGCATTTTCAAACACTGCGTGTCTGCTGAAAACACAAACGTTTTGATTACCAAACTTTGTATAACAATATTCTGGACGATATGGACGATAACACTCTAGCTCTGAAAGTTTTCGACGCAGTACCCACCAGGGAAACAGAGGAAGAGAAAGACCTCCACTCCGTTGGAAAGACCTGGTGGAGAAGGACCTGGCTTTGCTTGGAATTTCCAATTTGCGCCACATTGCGAAAGGAAGAAACGATTGGCGTGCTGCTGTTAACCCGGCTATAACGGCGTAATCGGTGTCTACGCTTGTAAAGAAGAAGAGGCATTTAATATCATGGAAGAAGTCAAAATAAAACATTTGCCGTATCTGAAGAATTAAAATTTGTATATTTGTTAACATTGAGATACTTTAATTATATTATATTAATTTGTATTATCTCTCATAGTTCGCGGGTGTTCTTCTACCCTCTCACTAACGATCTACAAGCTAAACTCTCTATTTCCTTTTCTCTATGCTTATATACGATTTTCCTATTCACATCTCACGAAAATGAGAGGAAAATTCCTAGCAAACACAGATTTTCACGGCGCTTTTCGCTAACCAGCCGCCTGTTTGACGTTTTTTCACTTGTGAAGCCGATCGAGCGGACAGTTGGCTGGTTAGTTGTGTTCGTGCCGTGGTGTTGTTGAGAACGTTTTCATGTCCGTGCTGTGCGCCGTCTTGCGTGTTTATGCGTTTTGTGCGTAATGTTGTTGTTAACATCAACTATATATATATATATAAATTTAAATAAAAATTCTCAACACAACAACACATAGCTTTGGGAAAAAAGGAGCAGCAAGCATCACATGCCTGCGAAAAACTAATGTTGAAACGCCTTAGTAACCGTTACCGGCAGCTACTTCAAAGTGAAATGCGAATAATCGAGTGTTTATTTAAGCTTTTTATATATTTTTTTACTGTGTGTAAAAGAAAAAGTGATAATTTCTCATGCTGAAGAAGACGTTTATTTAACATTAATATCTGCTCTTAATTATTTTGCTAAAAATTTGATTCAAAGTTGCGCAATCGGCTGTGGTGTGCGCATTATGTAGGCGATATGAACGTATCGTTGAAGTGACCTAAAAGGTGTGGAAGGGTTCTTTCGTTCTTATATAATGCATTAATATATGTCTGTACAGGATGTGGCACCGTCATTTCCTACAACACGCTCAAGCTCTCGGTCGATCGCTTGCAAAGTTGCCAGTTTTTATAAATTTACATGCGTTGTTGGCGATTTATTTTCGTTTGCGACCTCAAAAGTCTTCTTACCGCCCATCCACTGTGCCGCGAATTCGAAACATTTGCACCTGTAATGTAAATATGTAATTGTGCGAGGCATAAATGCAATGCCGTTGACTTGACTGCGCATAAAAGATATTTTCCGTCGACTATACTGGCTAATAAAAATGTTTCTTCGCCGCTTTATTTATACATATGTATGTATGTATGTATGTATGTATGTATGCAGATGTGGCGTATGTGTGTGCCCATTTTGCTTGCCAGCGTCACAATGTGTCGGTCGAAAACTTAAAAATAAAAATCTTAAATTGTAATAAATTTATAAAAGAAAAGTATTTAAAAACGAGAGTGTTTTTTGCACCACGAAGATTCAGGCGAACGCCGTGTGTGCGTCTGTGTCAGCTGTCGGACGTTGTAAAATGTGTAAAGAATAAATAAATTCGTATTTTTAAACGCATTATTTTAGACGCACAAACAAAAGTAGTTGGCAAATATTTGACGCACATATTCCGTGTAATTTAGGATGCGTGCTGCCTGTAGTTACTCATAAGTTGCATGTAAAAATACACCAGTCTCAGCTCAATAGATCGGTTATGTGGGTGACGAGAGGCGATTATCATGATTTTTTTTATGATAATTAATATTTTGCTCCACAAATTCAACATTACTTGATATGCAACAGTTTTGTACTACACTGCACTGCTACAGTACAGACATATAAGTTTATCTAAGTTACGATTGAACAGAACAATTTTTCCTTACGTTTAAATCCCATTCACTCCCTAAAAGTCCTGTGATCGCCTCAATTCGCTCCAAGTTCTTGCAATTAATTCCAAATTAATTGAAGGCCGGGCAGATAATGTGAACGCTAAGTCCAAAATGCATTAAGTTTTTGCATTGAAATTTGGAGCTTCTTCTAGTCCACCTTAAGGACACCGCTTCATTGTCTTTTTCATAATCATAACGTGGTTTTCAATAAGGGAGCTTGCTTATTTAAGTAAAACAAAAACGGTTTGGGATATCAATGAAATTCTTTATCACTCCGAAAGTACATTCGATGCTGTACGGAGCTCGATTTTTTTGCATGGCTGCCACTGGTACGCTTGCAGAAGTCCAGACGCTGAACCCAATTTTCGTCGGGTTTCAAGCATAAATCGGCCGATACTGCTCCAATTTCAAGTTCGATATTCTTACGAATCTCATCAATCGTTGCTGGCTTGTTTGCATAGGCTATAGACTTAACATAGCCGCACAGGAAACCGTCTAACGGCGTCAAAATGCCCGACCGAGGCGGCCACTTGACTGGACTATTTCGTGAGATAAGACATTCACCAAACTTGATTTTCAATAAATCGATTGTGACGTTCGCTGTGTGGCTTGTGCCGCCGTCGTGTTGGATACACATATTGTCAAAGTCCAGATCATCCAATTCGGGCCAAAAATATTTGGTTATCTTTGAGCGGTAGTGATTCCCATTCACAGTAACTTGTTGGTCTTGATCATCACGACAGAAGTACGACCCAATGACGCCGCCGGCTCATAAACCGCACCAAACCGTAATTTTTTCGGGATGCAATACTGACTAAGGGAGTATGTGTGGATTGCTGTCTGAACAATAACGCATATTTTGCTTATTGACGAATCCATTCAGTCAGAAATGAGCCTCCTCGCTGAAGACGATTTTTTGATGAAAATCTGGTGGTCAAGCAGCTTCAGTTCTTGCGTCAATTTGATCTTATAAGGATGTAGGCCTGATCCTTTCGCACTTTTCTGTCTCACTGGCACGGGAACATTTTGTACTAGGCCTGTGGATTCAAATTTTTTTGATTTAACACGACCATAAATTAGACGTAGCGCTTTTAAAGTTGAAGCCACTGACTCCGAATTTCGGTAGCAAATTTTAATAACTTCGACTCGCTGTTGGATCCTATATCTTTCCATGATGAAATGGCAGACCTTACTAAAGAGAAATCTCAAGAAATCGGGAAAAATATATTGGCATCGTTTTCCGCCCCTATCGGTCTACTTTTGCAGCGTCCCTATAAATATATATATGTATATCGATTTTTTTGCTGCAAAATGTATCAACCGGTAAATACAAAGTTGATACCTAAGTAAATCTATAATGAATGTTTGAAAAATTTCCGGGAATTATAGACACTACCATAACAGCACCTCTCAAAGCAAATAGAATTGATTACGAAAAATGAAGAAAAGTTAAAAATATAAATTTTTTTTGTAATAAACATGATAAATTTTATAATAAATGTTTAGGATCTCAAATCAAAAATCTTTATTATAACTATATATCCTTTTATGAATGTGAATAAATGTGGTTCCGAAACGGTTTTAAGAAACCTTTGAAACAACGACAAAATTCGTGAGTGAACGTGAATCAATGTTATTCAAACGAAATTTGAAAAGAGTGAAAGTAGAAGTCACATGCTGACTGAAATAACGGACAAAGTTCAATATACAAATGTGTGATAGCCGTGGACCACCTGTGATTTTCCTCCCGCAATCATGAGTGATACCGGTGATCGCGATCCGCCGGGTAAAACACCACCCGAAACAGCTAGCAACGGTAAACCACAAAGTGGTGAAACGCAAGATCCGTCTCGACAATATCAACGGCGTCCGCAAGCCGCAGTTAATCCTCCAGCTGCGACTGTATTGCCACCACAACCGCACGAGTTGACTGCCGAGTGGACGGTTCGTGCGCAGCTAACTTTCGCTCGTGCCGGCGAAAAAGTGCAGCGCGAATTCAGCTCAAACGATCCAGTGAATCCTGTGCGTGTGGTGTACAAATGGTCTGCGTTTGACTCACCACTGCCGCCGGACGATGATGCCGACGTTGACCTCATGGACGATTCTTCGTCTTCAACCTTGCACAAGCGAAACTCATTTGCCAGTCGTGGATCACGTCAATCTACACCGCTAAAGGTGAGCCACACACACACATCGGCGCGTACATACACAAATACATAAACATTTTTGTACTCATAGACCGCACAACACACCCGTCGTTGGCAACAGCAGCCACACGAAAGCTTCCGTTCGACAACCTCATCAACCAATGCCGACCTAGGTGGAGGCGATTCGGCATTCAGCGGCTCCAATACTTCTAAACAACGCCAACGACCCTACCAGCGACAAACTCCAACCGCAAGCGCCACTGGTCCGAATACAATGGGCGCTATTTACGGTACGCGCTGCCGCAGTACGTGCAACATTGTCGTCTCGGCCGTTGCGGACTTTCTGCCCACAAATCAGGCGACTAGCGAAGGCGCGACGTCCACACAAACAACGACAAATGAAGACTTCATGATGAGCAGTGGGTCCGGATTAGGAGGCGCGACAACACATGTCAAAGCATCAGCGACAGACTTCATTCCGGAAGAGGAGGCTGATCCATTTGTATTCAATACAACGGCGTCGTACACTGTTTTACCTCAAGCGGTAATAGTCAATTAGAAACGAAATGAAATAAATAAGAATACAAGCAAAGGCATCCAAAGAGTCGGGGCGGATGTACATATATGTAAACTTGTGAAATCATAAAAACATTCGATGTCTTCTCTGATTTCCAAATATTTGAGCTGCGGAGGATTTCAGTGGTTCAACAAATCAGTGGGCGGGCGGCAAACAGGCCTTTTTCTACATCCATCCATTGTTGTGCTTCAACGCCAACACGCGTCCGTATGTGCATATTTTGCGTGTAATCCGTTTTAATCTCCACGCTGTCTAAGCGAATCCCACAGTCCCGCTGATCGACACTTACCACCCCGCTCCTCGTCTAATTAATTACGCGCTCATTGCGCGCAAGCAACCACTTGAAGACAATGAATGTTTATTGGACTTTGTTTTTGTGGCTCTTTTTTGGTCTTTTTCCTACTATAATTTTCGCAGTGCTATTTTTACTCTTCGCCTCATCGGCAAAAAGTGCCAAACAAAACAGAAATGGCTCGTTGTTTCGATGATGACTTTGTACTCACGTTGCGAGTTCATTCGCATTTGGCACAAAAGCCAAACCAAAAACCAAAGTGTATCCAATAGATTTTTATGGATCGATTTGATTCTATTCATGCAGTTAACAATCTGTTTCAATAGCACTGTGAAAGTGTCCCATTGATTAGGTTTAAGCATTGATTAATTCTTTGGTTCTCCGCCGACTCTGCGTGATGCCATACGTGTGCTTGTGTCATACGATATGTATATTGTATATGTTGTTGTTTTATGTTTGCATTAGTCCATCGATTCTACCATCTCCACCGGCTCGAAGAATTTCACCACAATTGGTAAAGTACTGGCTCTTCGTGACGCTTTCTCACAGACAAGCGATACGGAGACGAAATATTTTGAAGAGCGTGAACGTGAATACGAACGACGCCGGTATGCTAATAGCCGTAGTCCGATTGATCGTCGAATAAGGCAGCATCATCAGCATCAACAGAAGGAGCAAAAGTCATATGAAAGTCGTCGTGCCACTACGGAAGGTTTACTCCTGTCGCCTAGCGGTCATTCTGGTGGCGGTGATTCCTATGTGGACGAGGCAAACTCATTTATGGTAAGTTACTTCGATGATGTTCGGAAATTCACACCGGACCTTTGACTCGGACCTTCCTTAAATACAATACGAGCTGGAAAAATTTCTTTACTTCAGACACTTCTCGGCACTTTTCTCTTTCAAAGATTTTTGGCATTGACATTTGGCTAAAAAAATAGCCTCAAATACTCGTAGCATCCATTTTTAGACAAGACAAGACTGTATTACAGACTGCTCCTCAAAAATATTCAAAAAAATTTATACAAATTTCTAATGGCATGCTTTTCATATAGCCTTCGTTCTTAACTTCCCCATCACATACGTTCAAGTCTGCCTCTATGCCGCGTATACCAACAGTGCCGGAACAGACACGCTCCCAACAGGAGCAGCAACAACAAACACTTGCCTCTAAGCAAAAGTCAAATTCAAGTGAACCACTGAAGAAACCGCGAACGGTACACATTGACGTCTATTGCACGGGATCTGAAGATGAAGAAGAGGAAGAGGAGGGAGCTGAAGGAGAAGATGAGGGCGATCATGCTGATGCCGAAGCATCCGCTAGTTCAAACGACGAAGATGAGAATGCAAGTAAACGTTATGAATTGGAATCAAATTCCACGCCTCAAACCGTTTTTGACAATGAACAGCTGTTGCTGAAACACAAGCGCATTACGGGACAAACGCTACCACGGCGTTTACAACAACCATCTACACGCGTCGATACCCAAACCACAAAATCGCCGAAATCGCCGAAAACGGAAAGCACAGCTGACTTGAGCCTGGGACATGCCATAACCAAGTCCAGCACTGCTGAGGAGGTATCTGAATCCAAGCAATTACTATTTCGGAAACACATTGGCGATCAACGTGCCGCCAAATTGGCAGTACTACGTCAAAAGTATATGCGTCAATCAAGTGATGATGCTATCAGCTCAAACTATCCGAACTCATCGCGTTCTACGGTGCGCGACGCCACATGTAGTAGCATTGCCTCGAGCGTAGTCACACCATCCCAAGCTGAATGTCCCGACTCACCGTGGAAGGACTCTGAGGATCCAGAAGAAATATACTCACTTGCGAAGTCGGACAGTTTTGAATATGAAAATACAACCGATCGCTTGCGCATAAAGCAGATGGAGCGGTTCTGGTCACGCACATCCTCTATGGATGAGCCAAGCGCTCAACGGCAAATGTTATCAGGCTCTCCAGTACGTGGTCATATGCAAGGAGCTTTCTTACAACCCATATCGGAAGTTAGCTCACAACGAACCTCACCTTTTAAGACGCCTTTCACACGCTATGACACTTTGCCTTCCGAATCCGAAATCTTTTCGGAAGCATCTGACATTTACTACACATATCCTGGCGCAACAGCAACAACCACAACCCTGCATTCTTCGCCTGCATACCTGCAGCAAACATCACACTTTCCTCGCAATCGTCCCGGATTTTTGCAGTTTTTCGGCCCATCTACCTCACCGAATCAACAACAACAAACATATGTTTCCTCTCAGTCGCCAAACACTGCACGCGAGGTGACATCACCACCGCACGCCCAATTGTTGTACACAGGCTATCAACCGTTCCTACAGCGTTGGAAGAGCGAGACGCGTGATAATCTCTCCACACACGACACCTCGTCGCCTGCAGATCACAGTAGCTGTGCTGGATCACCGCCGCTGACGTCACGACAAATTTCGCCAGCATTTCAAAGAAGTGGCAGTGAAGCGCCGCCAACCACATCTTCAGCGGCGACATTCCATCAGTCGCCAATAACTGCGCGACGTTTCGAAATGAAACACGAAAGCTCTGCAATAAGCGAAGCTTCTACAACCCACTCCGGCTACACGCCCGAGCACTTGTTAAAGGCGAAGAAATTCGGCACTGTAGTAAGTGCAGCGCGTAAACCGGGTCATCATGTGGGACCAACAAAGAACCCGAGTTGTGCTTGTGAGAGCTGTCAGCGTTGGCTTGCCGAACGCTTTCAGGTACGCGGACGTGCTTTCTCTTTGGGAGAGCGCCCCATATTGCGGCGTCCCACTTGAGGGACTGGATATCATAAATTAAGAATGAATGCTCACTGCCATATATTAAATTAAGGTTTAAATATAACTGAACTTCAAACCCAATATTAAATTGCATTTATGTGACATAAATGAATACAGAAAACGTAACGATTAGGTCTGGATGTAATGCTGATTAACTCGTAAAATAGTTGAGCAGCTTTCAAGCACATTTCAACCTCAATACATACCAAAATGAACTTTCATTGAATCCGAAATACTAAATACTCATTTATGTACCGATTGTTTGTACCTTTAACTTAAAGAGATTTAAGTGAAAAACTAATATTTGTCTAAATGTTAAGAATAAAATGGAGAGACTTATTAAAGTTTAAACAAAATGTTCCTCAATTTCCCAGCTGAATTGTAAAAGTACCAAATAAAATCTAAATTCTTTATAGAAAATAACTTTTGTACTTTTTATTTGGAATTATTCAGTAGCTTTCAGATCCAGATATTGCCCAGTCTTCGTGAAATTTCCAAAATTTTTGAAGTACAGTATAACTATCTGATTCAGCTCTTTTGCGGTTCTTCCGAAAGACCGTTTTTTGAAGTCTTTTGCGACGGCAATCTTCGACCCAATGAGTACTGCACAGGGATTATGGTGTCTTCATTGATGAGCGATAATTTTGTTTGAGAATTGAGGATTATTTTCTTGATCTCTATACTGTGAAGATCATCCACGGACATACATCTTCATCACAGACAGACTAAGTTTCGCGAGGTAGGTACTCAAATGAATCAATGTTCATTCAGAGAGAAAATCACTGTTTTGAAATGGATTTATTTATACTAAGTTGAAACCAAATCTTGTTCAAAATTTTTAATAACATATCCTCAGCATTTTTAGGTTTTAATATAAAATATAACAAGGTAACCAATCCAAAAACATATATTTTTTTACTTATTCACTTAAATTTTATTAAAAAATTATGTATACCAACTGATATGCGATTCATAACTAATTATTGTCATTCTGCACTCCAATAACAGGCAAATATAAGTCTTAGTGAGTCTTCACGCAAGCTGGATCTCCTAAGGCACTCGCTTGACTTGCGACGTCTGGAATTGCCCGTGGATTCACCGGCCGCACACCAACTAAAATCGGAGTTGCAGTCGGTACAGCAGGCTTCGTCGCCAATTCCAGTCACCTACACGTCTCTGCAACCATTTCATGGCGGTTTGTTGGGCGGAAAACCATATCAGCAGGTCTCCTCACTCGGCCGTTGCGCCAGTGTATCCGGTAAGCTGGAAGTGCGTCTAATGGGTTGCCAAGATTTACTCGAAGATGTGCCTGGACGTTCGCGACGCGATAAAGATAACAATTCCAGTCCGGGCGACTTGCGCAGTTTCGTTAAGGGTGTAACGTCCCGCAGCAGTTCCAAAAGTTATTCAGTCAAGGATGAGACATCGTCTGAAATAATGGCAGTCATAAAGCTAGATAATATAACGGTGGCGCAGACTTCGTGGAAGCCTTGCTCGCAACAGGCTTGGGATCAGCGCTTCTCCATCGATCTAGACCGTTCGCGTGAACTGGAAATTGGCGTTTACTGGCACGACTGGCGTTCCTTGTGCGCTGTGAAATTCTTGCGTTTAGAAGAGTTCATCGACGATGTGCGACATGGTATGGCATTGCAATTGGAGCCGCAAGGTCTACTCTTTGCCGAAATCAAATTCCTCAATCCGATGATATCGCAAAAACCGAAGCTGCGTCGCCAGCGTATGATATTCAATAAACAACAAGTGAAGAATATACCACGTGCAAAGCAAATGAACATCAATGTGGCCACATGGGGTCGTTTGCTGAAGCGCAATACACCCTCCAGTTCGCACCTCGCCACCGAAGGCACAACACGCGGTAATTCACGCGACAGCGAATCGCCCATTTCACGTTCACCATCGTCCGGCACCATCGATGCCGAACCCGAACCGTATTCACCCGGCCAGCAGGCACGTAATTTGGAATACGATCCCGATGCGGGTCTGCACGATCACGTTGAAACACCTGGTGAATGCCCTGACCCCGAAGTGAGCGGTCTGAGTGGCATGCGACCACTTTCGATGCAGGGCATTGCAGTGCTGCCACCGGAAGTGCCTTCACAAACTACACAATCTTCTACACCACAACAACAACAGCAGCAACAGCAACATCATTTGTCTACGAAAAACAATAACTTGCATTTGCAGATCGCCGGGAAGCATGGCTCAATGACGACTGCTGAAGTTGTAGGTGGCATGCCGTTGGGCTCGAGACCCACTTCGAAATTGCCAACACCCACGCAGACGCAGACGCAGCCGCCACCCATTCCGACCACGGCGCCACCTAAACTCGATCCAGAGGTAAGTGATAACGCGCAAACAACAACAAAAATAAATGCTTCACTCATAGAAAACATCGAAGATTGTATGAAGAAAACTTCAAGCAGGATTTTATTTACTGTTGTGTTTATGAATTTGTAATTTTTGTTTATATTGCTCGGTTCCGTTATATATACTATTAGCTTGTTGAGTAATTGTGTGATACTTTGCCGTTTTAAGTGGAATTGGTGTTAGTTGTTGCTCTTGTATTAGGCTATTGTAAATATATAAATGTATTGAAGTCAGTAAATGTAACGGTGTTGGAATATTTTTGAACCAAAATTATTATTTTTTAACCATTTAACAAAATTGATCACATTTATATCGAAATTAATACATTTCCTAAAAATTATTAAGTAGACTTTTGGCTAAAAACTTATTTGAGGTTAGGTACCTTTCTTTTAAAGTTTTTAATTTTGAAATTAGCATCGAAACGAGCAACTTTGTCTTAAAAACTGTAGATAAAACTCAATTCTAAATTTTACGTTAGACTCGAACTCAAAATAGGACAATGGCGATTTAACAGACGCTGGCGGTAGCTCCTAGTTGCATGCCTCATACATGATTGTGTCATAAATTTCATCAAAACTTTGTTGAGTACTTTCTAGTAATCATGGTTAAACTATGGAAGGTTATATACTACCAAAAGTTGTTGTGTTTGACCAAGATAAGTTGTGCCTACGAGCTGTCTTTGGCCCAAATGGCGAAACTCTTGGCAGCCTTATAAGAAATCGAGTTGCAAATCTACTTTAATTTTTGCGATTTTCTAAAACCTAAGAGCCCTTTGAAGTAGCGTAGATCGGCGTTCAGTAGTTTTCATTCATAGTACATTTATTATAAATTGAGACTGCTGTATCAAAAGCCATCAAATCTAAATTTAAAACATTCCGTAGGAACCTTATTTCGTCACTTGGGAATAATTTATTTACAATTTTACTAAATTTGGCAAACACTTTTTTTCACTAACAAACAACAATTTTTGTTGTTTTAATAATTTTTAGCAAAAGTCCATTTTTTGATTTCAAAATTTATTGTCAAAGAGACTATCAAACGAGGTCTGGATTTAATGTGATTGAGACCACCATATGAAAAATGTTTTCATCAACAATCGCCAACAGTTTAACCATGATTGCTCAGAGTTTCGACTTTCATCCACTTTATACATATTTGTAAATATATTTTTGTAAAATGAAATCTAGGAATATTATTGAATGCAATATAAATATATATTTATATATGTACTTAAGCCCATGTACTTTAGTTTATTACCTGTAAATCTAAGTTAGAGTTAAATAACCCATTGTCTCTTCGTTAGCGATCCCCGCCCTCTCATGCATTTCGTACGCATTTTAGTTTTGTGTCATTTTTTGTGTTTGCGAATATGTTTTCTTTTTTTTTGTTGTTAATCGACGACAGTTACAGAGCGCATTGCGTGAATTCGATTTTCTCAATCAAATGGACTCACAGCCCAATACACTGCAACGGCCGGTGCATCAATACAATCGACAACAACAACAACAGCATGGGCAACAGCAACCACCAACACTGCAACCGAAGCCCCAACAACAGCCCATGCAGCAGCAGTACATTGCCTCGGCCGCCCAACAAACACTCCAGCCATATCACACACCACTGCCCACTCACCAGCCAATGCCATTGCACCAGTACCAACCACCGGTCTCTGGTGGTCAGGGTCGTCAGCAGGGTTCAATGCCAACAACTCCCGAAGCCAACAGCCAATCGGTGGTGGCGCCGCATTTCGTTAATGCAGCAGTGGCGAATAATAATAGTAAATACAATGTGCCGCATGTGGCACGCCAAACTAGTCAAAGTAGTTTCAGAAACCAGCAGCAGCAGCAACAGCAACAGCAAAACTACAATAATAATAATAGCAATGCAAATGCGACGGTCGGTGGCATGGCCAACATGTACCATCGCCCAGTGCTGGCGATGCCGCCGGTGATATTGATGGGCGGCGAGTTGGGCTCCGGCGATATGACCAGTCCGATAATTGAGATGCCACCGTCACCAGCGCCGAGTGCATTGCCGATTGTGGAGTATCCCGATGACGATGAGTATGCGGCGCTCGATGTTGCGGCGACGAGTTACAGCACCGATGCCGGTGATCGTTTCTGTGTCGAGGTTAGGATTAATATTATTTTTGTGTTTTTTATGTTTCATTGTTTTCCTGCACATTTTATGTTTGTTTTAATAGTTTACAGTTATTTATGTTTGACGAGTTTTTCTTCCACACGATATAGGCGAGGCTGTAAAGCTTGTTTGAAGTTGGTTTAACTTGTCCAGCATGTAATTTACACATTTTCGATGAAAATCTTTAACACTAAATTTAAGAAAATTCAATTTCGGTTTATACTCAGTTCTAAAAATCACTAAAAAGTCTAAAATTATTTTTTGCAATTTACTTGTTTTTTTTCGATATTTTATTAATTTTTTTCGTTTGGCTTGTTTTTAGTATATTTTATTTTTATGTTTTTCGTGAAAATATTAATATTTTGAACACAAGCAAGCCTAAAAAGTAACACAAATCCCCAATTTTATCACTCACTTTGTTTATATTTAAAATATTACGTTTTTTACTTGTAAATAATGTGAAACAGTCCACGGTTGTCCTTTGCTGTTTATCTGTAAATAACCTCACTCGGAAAACCGGGCTAGAAATCCACATCCTCCACAGCAGTTTGTGATCATCATTTAATCCCTCGTAACCACTTGTACTTAGCGTCCTAACTCCTTAAATGTTGCGTATAAATTGTTGAATTGTTGAATTTTTGAAATAACCTGCACATAGTTATGTAAGCATTGCATATAAATCACACGCCAGCGCTACCACACTCACACACTTAAGTTTTGAAATGCTATTAATAATTTTATAATATAAATATTAATATCTGTGATGCTAAAACCGTTTCCGTTTCGTCAAACTAATTCTTATTTTTATATACAATTTTTTTTTTTGTGATGAAAAAATCTGATTCGAAAATAGTAAAGGTTTTCGAAGCCCTAAATTGATTTTAATATAAAGAGATTGTTCAATAAGCTTTGTCGTTCGATAAGAGAGGGCGTTGCTACTAGACACATTTTTTTTTGTTTTGTTGGTACACTCTTCATATAAGCGTAGGTGTAGTTTCAATTCAATCTGTCAATTCCATCTTTGTTTACTAGCAATTTAGTGTCGCAGTGTGACAGTATATTTTACAATGGAAAATATTGAATATATACTATATTTGAAATGAAATTTTGAGTTTTAGAAAAGCTGTGTGCATAATGGGTGTCGCATCCATTAACAGTGGAACAAAAACATATTCAAATGCGACTTTCTCAGCAATATTTGGAGAGTTTTAAAAAGGATAAAAGTCGATTCATCACTGTAAAGAGTAGTGTGAACCTGGTTGTTCGGCTTCGAAACGAATTCTGTCCGGAAATTTGCCAAGAAGGTTATGGCATCAGTGCCAGTTTTTTGGGATGCGAGAGAAATTTTGTTTGTGGATTACTTGGTAAAACAATTAATTCTGAATATTATTGCAATCTTTTGAACCAGTTAAAGGAAAAAAAATAGTGAAAAAGTACCTGGTTTGCAGAAGAAAAAAATCTTTTTTCATCAGGACAATGCACCGTGTCACAAAAGCATTTTGACAATGGCTAAAATCCATGAATTTAAGTTCGAATTGTTGGAGCATCCACCGTATTCACCAGATTTGGCTCCCAGCGACTTTCCTCTTTTCACTTCAGGAATGCGATCCACAGATTGGAGAATCGTTGGAGCAAGTCTTGTGTTTTTCTTGTCAAACGACAAAACTTATTGAACAACCTGGTACATGCTTGTAAAGGGTGATTTTTTAAGAGCTTGATAACTTTTTTTTAAAAAAAAACGCATAAAATTTGCAAAATCTCATCGGTTCTTTATTTGAAACGTTAGATTGGTTCATGACATTTACTTTTTGAAGATAATTTCATTTAAATGTTGACCGCGGCTGCGTCTTAGGTGGTCCATTCGGAAAGTCCAATTTTGGGCAACTTTTTCGAGCATTTCGGCCGGAATAGCCCGAATTTCTTCGGAAATGTTGTCTTCCAAAGCTGGAATAGTTGCTGGCTTATTTCTGTAGACTTTAGACTTGACGTAGCCCCACAAAAAATAGTCTAAAGGCGTTAAATCGCATGATCTTGGTGGCCAACTTACGGGTCCATTTCTTGAGATGAATTGTTGTCCGAAGTTTTCCCTCAAAATGGCCATAGAATCGCGAGCTGTGTGGCATGTAGCGCCATCTTGTTGAAACCACATGTCAACCAAGTTCAGTTCTTCCATTTTTGGCAACAAAAAGTTTGTTAGCATCGAACGATAGCGATCGCCATTCACCGTAACGTTGCGTCCAACAGCATCTTTGAAAAAATACGGTCCAATGATTCCACCAGCGTACAAACCACACCAAACAGTGCATTTTTCGGGATGCATGGGCAGTTCTTGAACGGCTTCTGGTTGCTCTTCACCCCAAATGCGGCAATTTTGCTTATTTACGTAGCCATTCAACCAGAAATGAGCCTCATCGCTGAACAAAATTTGTCGATAAAACACATTTCGAACCGAACACTGATTTTGGTAATAAAATTCAATGATTTGCAAGCGTTGCTCGTTAGTAAGTCTATTCATGATGAAATGTCAAAGCATACTGAGCATCTTTCTCTTTGACACCATGTCTGAAATCCCACGTGATCTGTCAAATACTAATGCATGAAAATCCTAACCTCAAAAAAATCACCCGTTATATAAGTAGTCAGAATCGGAATATTTATCCATAAGGTATATAATAGGTGATAATACTTCAGCTGTCAAACAAATGGTTCATTTTGTTTGTGTTTTGAAATAGTGAAAGAGTTTCACCAAGCTCCGTTGTTTTGCTTTCAACAGAAGGGCGCTTATCTAGGATGATGTTTTAATTAAAATCGCTAAGTAAAACAAAAGTCGCACCATAGACAGCATACTTGTCGGATACAGTTCCTTAAGCGTTTTGACACTAGAAACTAGAAATGAACAAAAAATTGCAATAGTTCAAGCTTGCAACTCTTACTCTCTAATACAGTTTCCAGACATATTTACATACATAAAATCATTTTATAAACCGCGATACATAGCTTCGGGTTTTTCGATCACCAAATACGTCACAACTAATGCCATAACTACGCCCACGTCTTGTCAGACTTCAGTCTTTTGTTTTTATGTTGCTCTTAATTGTTTATGACCCTGTTTAAAAATAACGAATGCAAATAATACAAAATATTTATTCGTCGGTTGAGAAAGTCTTCGAATCGTCAATATTCAGGTGTGAAGATGCCGTGTCCACTTAATTTATATTCAATGCGCCAATGTCAAAATTGTTGGAATCGGCATTTTGCGCCATGAAATCGCTTAAAGATCATATACAAAATATACTAAGTATAGTGCAGTCGACGCTGTGACGACAGCGCATGAATCGGCGACCACCGTTCGCCCACTGCCTCAGAGCTACAGGCGGCAACAGCACTCTGGCCAACAAAAAAGTGAAATTATTTTTAAATCATATAAATTTATAATATTTGTTGTTGCGTTTTGATTGGCGTTCTTTAATACAAAAAAAATATTTTTTCATTTTTATTATTAATATATGCAAGCTCTCTATTTTTCTGAAATTTTTATACATTTAACTTAGTTCAAAGACAATCTGCGTCTTATAAGGTACGTGTGCCTATCCGAAAAAGAAAAAAAATATTATTTCTCTCTTGTTTAGACATTTAAAAACAAATATTGAGGTATATACATATGTATGTGCTTTTCGTTTAGGTGCGACATTTTGAAATGAGAAGTTAAAGAGAGATGGGTCGAAATAACACTCGAACGCAAAAGCAAAGTGGCCTTCAAAAGAACATTTTTTTTTAGATATTTTCAAAACAACCAACTTTCTTCCGCAAACAATTAATTTAGAAAGCGAGAATATGCGCGCACTTTAGGTTCGAGAAATTTATACAAACAATGCTTCGGTGAATTTATTTTAAATAGCTACACAGAAATCTATCATTTTTTGTTTAATTACTTTGCGTATAATTCTTCATTTTAGTAATTTTGGAATTTGCGACTGAGTCACTACACCCATACTACATACGAGTACATTTATTTTTATAGTAATCAAGGAACCAACTCACATCTACTTTAGGACTAAAACATTTGGCTAAATCAATTTACCGTGGGATTCTGTAACGTGAGACAGTCTCAAGTCTCTAAATTTGAGATTTTGAGTTAGAGACAATTTTTGAGACTTGAGACGATTTTGCTATTCTGTAAGTGCCAGTCACAAAATCTATTACATTTCATTATTCAGAGATGTTTTTACACTTGAATGTTAATAAATATGTCGATAACAAATATTAAATTTACTATAACATCGTCAAAAAACATAATTATCAATAAAAATGAAAATATATGTTGACTTTGTTTCATAATATTTACGAAATTTATGTAAAATTTATTTATTTTTAACTTTTTCGTGTTTGAGTTGCTTACAAAATATAAAAATACGGCAATCGATTAATATCTATGATGATCTCTATTCAGTATATTCAAAATGGCAGACAAGAGCTCTTTTTAGTTTTGTGACCGGCTAACTACCAGGTCTCAATATTTTGAGACTAACGCTAGAGACTGTTTAGTGAATAGTAACTAGTCTCAAATTGAGACTTTGCCTCAAAATGTCTCAAATAGAGACTAGAGACTGGTTACAGAATCCCGCTATTAGTGTTCAAATCGGGAGCATCTCCACTTAAATGCACAACACTGTAGCTCATTTATTATAATAACCGCCTCCACTTTTATGCCGCTCTTCTACGGCGCGCGTGTGCTAATTCTTTTTCTTTTTTTTTACCGCTTCTATGTAGTCAAGATTTCCCTGTGACAAAGGCCTGTTGAGTGAAGAAGTTCGATTGGCGGTGGCGTTTGCCGCTCTGCTTTAGTTCTTCAAGATCACGGTCGTTAACAGTACAGTGTACGAGATTCTTCGCACGTCGTTTGTAGAATCTCTGTCTTTTGTAGAATTTTTCGCAAACATTCATAAATAAGTTTTTTTTTCGCCTCACAATCTATAGCGGCATACATTTAGGCGCCGCTCTCGCTAATTAGTTTGCGGCTACTACTTTTGCTTTTCGTCGCGAAAATTTTCGCGTCTTCGGTTCACTAATGTGTATTTTGTGATTGCATTAGCAGTTGGGAATGCTGGACATGTTGCCAACCCTTCAATTGGTTGCAAGCGTCGTTAAGCAGCTGTGCACCTCCCAATTGCAGCAGTATCAAAGCAATTCCAAGTCGAACAACAAACTGCTGAAATTCAAACGTTCGGCATTGACATCAGCGGCCGCCCTCCTCTGCCCAACAGTCTATGCGGCTCACGCGCCGCCAGCTTTATTGCAGGCCTCTGCTGTAGGTTGCGCATTATTCTCCCACACCCACACCATCGCCTCGTAGTACTATAAGCTATGTCCCATATGTGTGTGTGTGTGTAAAAATTGTGTTTAAAATAAAATGACTAATAAAGCAAACTTGAAAGCTAGTACCAAAACAAAAATAAAAAACATGTAAATTATTAATAAATTAGCGAGGTGCTCTCCATTAAAGGTGCTAAACTACGTAATTACACGTTTTGGTTGTATTTGTGTGTTTATGTTTTTTGTTATTTATATAAATTCTTGTGGCCATGTTTGATATTTTCGTGACCGCTCTTCGCACCCATTCAACGTTTCTTCACCGTTTTGTGTTCCTAAATGTTCATCTGTTCTGTTCTGTACACATGTGTGTGTGTGTGTTTATTGTTGTACATCTTGGCATATTTCATGCAGATTTTAAGCTCAGCAAAAAGCAAAAACAAAAGTCACCAAGTGTAAAACGCTTAATTTTTCTTTCGCCTCTTGTATTCTGTGCATTTATACCGTTCGCAGGCGCATATCAATGTTGTACACATAACAATTGAACCTTTAACAACAACATCAACTACAACAACAACAACAATATATCCAACAACAACAACAACCATAACAACAACAAAAAGCATACACATTGCCGATAGTAAACAGAATGAGATTAACACTTCGCCAACAACAACTACATCGGCGACACTGACTGATAATGAAATCGAAACCGAAATCGAACTTGAAACGAAGAGTCTAAGCGATTGCTTGGAATCGAATAATAGTTCACCTCGAACTGAATCAGTCACGGTGACGGAAGTGTACGACTACACAATTGAAAGTGAGAAATTAGGAACGAAATGTGCTAATGAAAAATCAGTGCAGGTAAAGTGATCACTCGGATACACACATACATATGTATAGTATATACATACAACCACCTGTAAGCGCCGTCTAGTGTTCGACGCTCCACATTTTGCAGTAACTTAAACTTAGAACGCGCCCTGATTGTGTTAAATTAGTATTTGAAAGACTTGAGAAGTCCCCCACAAGTAGTCTCTGCATTGTAGATTTTGCGTGAGTTTACACCGCGTCTACCTCGAAGATTTCATATCGCGAAGGGCGCTCATTTTTAATGTCAATCTATTATTTCATATTCTTTGAACATTTGATGAAAAGGGTTAAGGAGGTATTCTAGTCTAGAGGCCCGAATTTCGAACATTTTTTGGCAATGATATTTCTAGCATTCGCAAAATTAATTTCACAAATGTTTTTCAATTGACTTATGCTTCCTTGAAGTTTAGGTGAAGAAAGGCCTTGTCGCTATCTCAAGAAGCTGCAAACTGAAAACAAAATGTTTCATAAAATGGTGCCTTCTCAAAAGAAAATGTCGACTTTTTCACGATTTTTTTTAACTATGTATGTCGAATTTTTTTGAAATATTACACATTTCAAATTTTAATTTTTTGTTGTTTCATGCGATAAAAAGATATTTAAAGAATATACATACATACATGCCACATTTCAAGTAAATAGGCTGATTATAACTTGAAATTTTGTGGCAACTCGGATCGGAAATAATTAGTATTTTGAAAAATTCTTTAAGAGGGATATTTTTAAATATATAGACTAAAATACATTTTTCGATTTTAAAATTTTTTTTGTTTTGTTTTTTCTAACTACTGCCCGTTTTTTTTTAAATTGTGCCCAAATAAAATCTTAGCTAAGCATTGTTGCAGACTGAGAAGTCGTTTGCCTTTCACAGTCAATGCTTAATTTTTATAAAAATTTATGATATATAGTATGGCAACGTTATGGGCAACATAAGTTTTACAAATGTCATCCATAAAAATATGTTCGAAATATTTATATTATAACAGACAATACATAATTTGCGAGGAAAGTTATATCGAAAATGGATGAAAACAGCAAAAGAACCCCGAAATTCACCGCTAGCGAGTCGAAGCACCTATTGGAACTGGTGGAAATCCCAATCCGATTTCATATTTTTTACAAAAAATAATTTAATATTTTGTATTATTCTTCTTTTGACAAATAACTGAAAATTCAAAATAATTCAAAACAAAAATTAGTTGTTACTGTAAAACACTATTTTCCTGTTAAGTACAACTTAAATATGGACTGTGAAACCGGGCATAAATACCGCCTTAAATAAGTTTGCATCTTCTTTTTAAAAGCGGTAATATTTGCAGTGGTAGCATCAGGTGAAGACTCCTTCGTCTACAAAGTAGCCAAATTGTTTCGGTTCGGTTGTACTGGAAAGCTTCGGCATAGAAAACTGAGTTGTGGTCGCTAATGTTTATGTAAAGGAACAATATTTTAGAATCTTCAAATTCGAAATTGAATTAAATTACTTATAAAAAATATATATAATAAAAAAATTTTCTGGTCCATCAAGACCTACGCGAATTCCTGCATCTAAGTTGTTTGTATAAAAACATAACTTCATTTTAGACAACATTCGAAGTGGAGTATCAATGACAGGATTAACACGAAATATAATCTTAATTTATTTTAGAAAATGTAGTACGTTACGAATTCGCAATGATATATGTACATATAACCTTTTCTAAAACAAAACTAATTGCAGCTTTAACACTTTTTATGCCGTTGACGCACTGCGCTGCCTTAGAAAGCTCTATAAATATTTACATGTGCCTTAAAGATTGATAAGTAGGCAGCTTTCAGCTTCGCTGTTATGTTACAATGTTATATATATATATAATATAAATTTTGAAAGTTTTTTTTATTTAATAAACGAAAGCATTACCTTTGAGCGTAATTGAAATTACGCAAATATTTCGTTTCTAATCCAAAGCGTGTACTAATGATGATTCGTACCTTTTAGATTATACCACAATTTGGCAATTTATCAGTCAACAGCAACAGCAACAATAACCAACAACAAAAGCAATATGTGCCCGATTCACCGATTGTACAGGAGCCGCCCACACCCACCGTCTACGGACAGGCTGCGGTGCAGACGCCACATTTCCCACAGGCAGCACAGCGTCAAGGCTACGCAGCGCCACCTGCGTCTGCTGCCTACCAGCAGCAACCCATCTACCAGAATCAGTACGAGCTCAATGCGGCTGCAATGCCGCCGCCGCCAGCCGTGGGCACAGGCGGACGTCGCAATGTGGCACGCGGTTTACAGTATCGCGACTCTGCTTACGAGTCGCGTCGCCAATCGCAGGCCATCGGCGGTGGCGGTGTGCCGCCAGGCATGTTGTCCATTGACAAGTTCCGACTGCTGAGCGTGTTGGGTCGCGGCCACTTTGGCAAGGTCATATTGTCGCAGTTGCGCAGCACCAACCAATATTATGCCATCAAGGCGCTGAAGAAGGGCGATATTATAGCACGCGACGAGGTTGAATCGCTGCTTAGTGAGAAGCGCATCTTCGAGGTAGCCAATGCGATGCGTCATCCATTTCTGGTCAATTTGTACGCGTGTTTCCAGACTGAAGTGAGTTGTTGCTAATATTATTTTAGTTTGTTTTTGTTATTGTAATGTTATTTGTTTAAATTTGCTTTTGTAGCAACACGTTTGCTTTGTTATGGAGTATGCGGCCGGTGGTGATCTGATGATGCACATTCACACCGATGTGTTTTCGGAGCCACGAGCCGTCTTCTACGCCGCCTGTGTGGTACTCGGCCTACAGTATTTGCATGAAAACAAAATCATATACCGTGATTTAAAACTGGATAATCTACTTTTGGACACAGATGGTGAGCGCGTGGTCACATGATGAGCTGCCAAACATCATATTCCTTCTAATCCAAACTAATTTTAGGTTATGTGAAAATTGCGGATTTCGGTTTGTGCAAGGAGGGCATGGGCTTCGGCGACCGGACGGGCACTTTCTGTGGCACACCGGAATTTTTGGCGCCCGAAGTGCTCACAGAGACGTCATACACACGCGCCGTGGACTGGTGGGGTTTGGGCGTATTGATATTCGAAATGCTTGTCGGCGAGGTGAGTAGGCGAATCTTCGAAAAATTTTGTGCAATACATATATAAAACACTTTATCAATTACAGTCTCCATTCCCTGGCGATGATGAGGAGGAAGTTTTCGATTCGATCGTTAACGATGAAGTGCGCTACCCGCGATTCCTGTCACTGGAGGCGATAGCCATTATGCGTCGGGTAAACTGAAATTATATTACAATAATATTTAAGCAATTATATACATGTGTATATCTTTAATGAAAACTTTAGTTATTGCGCAAGAACCCAGAACGGCGATTGGGTTCTTCGGAACGCGATGCGGAGGATGTGAAGAAGCAAGCGTTCTTCCGTTCAATCAGTTGGGATGATTTGTTGTTACGTAAGGTGAAACCGCCTTTTGTGCCGACTATTGTAAGTATTCACTTTAAAATGTGAAAAATAACGGTAAAAACAATCAAAAACTGTCTTTTGCAGAACCATCTTGAGGACGTATCGAACTTCGATGAAGAATTCACTTCCGAAAAACCGCAGCTGACGCCTCCAAAGGAGCCAAGACATTTGACTGACGAAGAGCAACTGTTCTTCCACGATTTTACATACACCGCCGACTGGTGTTGATATCTCGCAAAAGCGGAGCTCATTTGATTGTAAAATACAGAGGAAAGCAACTTGTCTACGCCAACTTGGAGAGCGAGAACAGTGCGAATGAATTTTCCGCTTTGGTACTGCGGATGTTGGCCGTTTAGACACTTATTTTACCGTTTGAAATATTCGATTTTGTGAAATGCTTCGCTCTAACCTGTTCAAATGTTTGGTCCATCGCTGTTTAATTCGATTGTGTATTGGTTTAAGTAAACAGTAATTTGAATAGAACACATAGCTCGGCTAGGTATACAAAACAATATGCATTATTACATAATAAAAGAAGCATGTTATTTAAGAGAAGCATTATTTAAGAGAAGTTGAGAAATTATTTATAAAGAGAAAACAACAATTATACATACATATACACATATATTATACGCGAATAAACAAACAAAAATATTTCAATGATTTATGTAGAGTTCATTAAAACATAAAAAATCGCGAAATTGAAGTTGGTTTAACTAAGAAAAGGATTTTCAATGTTTGCTTTAAACAAATTTATTTAGAAACTCAACTAATTAAGTGAAGATAATTTTTTAATGTTTGCCAACAAACAACCGACTAACAAAAGCAGCTATTTGAAAAATGTGCGCCTAAGAAAGTATACAAAATATCGCGAGAAAGTTGAAGAAAACTTCTATGCATTTTTGTTTTTTGCAAAATTTTGTAAAATGGGAGATGAAAGTAGATTTTTAGTAGAAATAAAGATATTGTATTATGTTGAAGTCAAGAAATGTCTGCATGCCTTTAGATTAAGCGAAGTTTAAATTAAGTAAATTGTTGATTTTAACAGAAAAAAATGGATGCTAAACAAAACTCATTTTACCGTTGCAAGTTTTTTACGCCATTTACATAACATAAATGCAAAAGCAAACTGTTTTTGCTAACAGAAAGTAACTGAGTTAGTAATTCTGCATAGCATCCACAAGCAAAAAATTGTTGTAAATATTTTTTTTTTGTCATTCTTACAACAAGTTTTACACACATACATGCATATACACAAGCAATAAATACTAAAAAGTAAAGTAAAGCGATAAATACGTATATAAATATACATACTTACACCTATATTCATATTATAAGTATATACAGAGAATATGAACCGAAAATTGAAATGATACGACTACCAGTCTAATCCACAATCTAATCTTATATGTAAGGTTGCGCTTTTCAGAATTTACAATGCAGTTAAAACAAACAGTTAACGGAAAAGAAGTTTCCGATTTGAAGAGTTCTATAAAAATTTGCTCAAACCCTAAACATAGATTGTACCTTTGGTAATAAGGAGTTGCTATTCCAAAATCACGTTTTTGTTGTTTGTGAAAAGTAAAAATTTAAATTTTGAATTAATTTTTTTTTAGAACTTAAGATGCATTGAATTAAACGTCGCCGAAGTATTTTCACCAAGAAAAATAACAAAAGTCCAAATTTTGTCTTATTTACGGTTGGTTTTCAAATACTTTGGTTATATACATATTCAAACACCAAAACGGATTATTGTAAAATTTTTTGAACTGATCAAACACACTTTTGCTTGCTTTAAGCTATTTGGCGTATCTTTGCTTGCACATGCATGATAATAACTGTATTCATCATCTGTTTGTAATCGCATTATTTATAATTATTGTTTATAATATACATTTTCCCTATTAGTTATTACTTTGTTTTTGAGTAATTTTAGTTTCTTATTTTATTTATGCTTAAACACTTATCAATGAAAATATTAATTTCAATTGTAATAAATACGTATTAAATTAACTGGTTTTTTTCCGATGAAACATGTGTTGTAGAGATAAAAAGTGTATAATAACTGGCAAGTCTGACAGCACTTAATTTCCATGCCCTTCAAATATTTATAAACACATGGGAGTGACGTACACTTTAAACCTAGGAGCTAAACATATGTATGTAGGAAACGATTATCAAAATCTACAGACATGACTACTGTGAGCGCTGGATTAAAACAAAAACACGAGCAAATGCAAATAAACATATTTATTCTCACAAAAGTAAAATAATTTACATAAGGTGTTAGAAACGTCGTCAATAGGGTATGTTCCACCACGTACTATTCAAATTTTCACATGCTTCGGTGGGTACATTGCGAAAGTGATAACCGGTGATAGCCTTATTCGCTCCCCAGTTTGTTAGCTTGCCATCGGCATCATAGAACTTCACCAACAACCAGAATTCGGTAGGACGCAGTGAATTTGCCAAGTTGCCATATGAAATGACTAAATGCCAACCTACGTGGCCGCCAGTTTCAGCTACATAGTTGCGTATCAAGCGCTCTACATCGAACCAACCTCGTTGTGGTACACGTATACTATTACCAGCCACCAGCAGTTTCCGATTAATCATAGGACTTTGTGGCACAAAATTATACGCCTGCAATGTACCACCTAAAGACGGTGCCAATAGATGACCAGTTTCATCGTTTTCGTCCTGCTCCAATTTTCGTACATGATCACGTACGGCTTGAGAGTCTGCCGACTTTTCGCTGGTCAAATGCTTCTGATATATTTCAGCGTTCATTGCCACAGTTAAGTCAATTGTTGCACCTTTTTTTAACTGCGAATAGGATTTGAGGGCAGTTTTGGGATCATTAACCTTTACTGTTACATAGTAGTCATCTTTCATGATATCGGCTATGTAATCGTTGATGAAATTGAAGTCAGTGCAGGCCTCACTGGAGCCACCATAGTTCAATACTCGCTCTACTCGAGGATATAAAGGACCGCATTTCAGTTTGGGTTCCTCGCTACAATATGATTGTGGATTGACTAGAATTGGACAAAAAGGTGGAGTTTGTTTTACTTTTCGTGTTATGTAATTCTTATCATTCAAAAAATGCATGAACTGAACACCATCGGTTGTAAAGGGTAACGCCACATGGTAATAATCTTCCCATAGACCCAGAGCATGTACACTTCCCATTTTGCCACTTGGTTTGAATTCTTGAATGAACCAATCCTTTTTAGATTGGTTCAAGCCATAATAGTATTGCTTTCCGCGCATAAAAAACGGGTAATAAAGCAGAGGTTTCTTTCTACATTGTCCATTTACGATTTCTTTACCCATTTTACCACCGCTGATCACTTCCCTTGTGGACCATCTAGCCGTATCGGTTAAGTAAATAAATTGCCTACCCTGAATTGAAAATGGAAATCCAAGGGTGTAATATTTTATCCATTTTCCTTTATCAGTTTGCTTACCCACGGTTCCAACTGATGTCAATTGTTTCATGTACCAATTTTGAGATGAAACAGTCAGTACAAAATATTCACGATTAACGTTAACTGGGAATATAAGATTGGGTGTTGAATCCCAACGTCCCTTGGATGTCTCTTTACCTAAGCGTCCGCCTGTTAAGATTTCTTGAATAAACCAATAATTCGTTTCGGTAATGGCGTACACATATTGTTTGCCTTGAATATTGTATGCGAATCCCTTATTATAAGTATACGCGAATTTCCCTTTGTCCGTATACGGACCCAATGTTCCATCCTTTAGTAATTCCTTGATGAACCAATAAAAGCCACCCAAAGCGAAGAAATAAGTTTTACCATCCATTTTGAATTCAAAGAATATTTCGTACTTTTCCGAATAGGAACCGTTTTCGGTTTCATTACTGATCGTCACTCCAATACAACCGACATGAGCAATCGCCGTAATAGCATATAAAAATAACAACAACATTCTGGAGTTTGAAAATGAATTAATTTTGTTACTACTGTATCACTACAGAGTTTCGCACTGGCTTTTAATAACTTCGATATCAAGTAGCTAACGGTACCGTCATCACATTGCACGTAAATTTTATTACAAATTGTTGGAGAAGTGTCGTTTTCAGGTAAACTTTCGGAAAGGAGCAAAATAACGTTGCTGCTGCTTTTGTTTTAAAGTTTCAAATTGCAAATTTATTCACAGAATTAATTTCAACTTGCTAGCGCTGTAGCTGTTCAACCGATCTGTTGGAATAATGAAATAATGTTTAGGACCGTAACAAATATTAAGTTCGTAATAAAAATCATAATGAATTTTAATGGAATTTATATGTATTCGATAAAGCTAATCGATTTTTTCGTCGATAAATAAAAAAAAGTAAAGAAAAATCATAAAAAGTTCCATGAATATTTGCTCAAAATAGACATATTTAGTGTACCAGTTTTATTTAATTTTGAACATTAAAGTTAAAGTTATTTCAATATAGTTAGCGAACCATTTAACTGTTCGAAAATATTTCTTAATTTGATTTTAACAACTTTTTACGAACTTAGTTATTATTTTTTTAACAGTTAAGTCATGGATAAAGTAGTCATGTTAATACTACATTAATCCATTCCAAGGCCAAATTTTCCGTTATAAAAATGGCGTACAACACTCTTGCTTTAATCAGCAGGAATACGTATAAATTTCATTATTTGATAAATGTTTTCTCTGGCTTTTTGAGTAGTTAGTGTTAAAAAAGGTGAAATTAATTTGATATTAAACGTTATAATATTATAATTACGTGCCTAATTGCATATGAATGAAAAACCTCACACAAAGTGTATTTAAAAGTGCTAAATATTATATGAAACCCTTAAAAAATAAATTTCAAATTCATATTAAGTAAGAACAGTAACTCCAATAAAGCCATTAATATTTTGCAAAGTTAGATCCTATATATATAAATATATACATACATATATAAAAAAATAATAAAGCATATTTTTACACTAAGATCATAAACGTATTAATTAAAAATAACATAACTACAAAAGAATTAATAAATAAATGATTGTGAAGTTATAAGGATTATAAATGCTTCATTTAAATTGTGAAAATTAAGCAAATCAAATTTTCATATATTATATAGTCATTGCGTATTAATAAATTTAAAAAAGTGATTCATTTTAACACCAAAAATAATACGTTTTTTATTATAAAATACATATCAATGAAAATTTTGTTTTAACTAGGATGAAGGTGGGATATCGGGAACAATTCCTCTCGGGTTCGGAGTTTTTAGCTACAATTCTATGCAGATTTGTGAACAACAAATCATTATAATCATCTCCGAGGTCCGCTTTTCTGCTACGGATCTGCATACACACATATCTAGCCAAGAAGTTACCGTTAATGGTTTTCTTATCATTTGCACATCAACTGGACGTGGATGTGTGTTATTCTATTTTTTGATTATGCCCGAAGATATTTGGTAATACAAAATATTTGATGATGTATCGCAAATGGCAAGTGAAATGCATGTGCTGAAATATTAAGTTAATGTAAGGATCATACTTCAATAACATTATTTTGCATATTTTAATTAAAAAAATGTGTCGCATAAAAACAGAAATTGTGAAAAGGCGGTTGCTTACCATTTTGTCAGACATTTCTGAATATTTTCAATATCGAGTAGATTTAACGGTTGACTTGACAGCACAGGAATAAATGCTACGAAAGCGTCGTCACGTTGCCCTTGTAAATAAACCAAATTCAAGTCGGAATTGTAGCATTTTTCCAAATTCGTTACCCGCCTATCTGTCAAAACAATCTTCACATTATGTTCATTTCTAATTGGATTTAAAATCCATTGAGCAAATTTACCACATTGCAAGTCCAAAAACACTCGGGCGCCCAATGCACATTTCACTTGATCCTTGCTGCCTAGTACTTGGAAATCTCGCAGCTGTAAAATATAAACAAAACATGAACAGTTTGAGAGGCTTTGTTTCCTTGGTCGATAAGAATGTAACAGAGCACAGCTGTTCAATTCGTGACAACCACTCACCGTGTCAACAAAATTCATCGCAAATCTAGCTTTAGTTTTAGTCGAGTTGACAAAACTGTATAGGATAACGAAATGGCAGTTGCAATTTCACGAGCTGAACCTTATTCCGAAAGCGGTAACATCGGCCACGACTTAAAGAATGACAATTTATCACGGAGAATCTTTCGGCAACTGAAATCCTCTTTACTTCACTTTGCCTGCTATGCCGACAATAAGCGTTGCCAGTGCGTGTTGTTGGTCAAAAAATGCACATGGTAAAATTGTTACTTGCAAATTTCGACTTACTTCATTTTCTTTTTGTTATTTAGTGAAAAGTAGCAGGTTTTTGTTGTTTTATTGACAACCATTTATCAATGCAATTTATGAAAAGCAAACTTTGATGAATGGAAATGACGAATTGAGTCGATTTCACCATGTCCGTCTTTACATACGCGAACTCAGTTCTTCAGTTTAGAGATATCGATCTGAAATATTGCGCATATTTGCTGTTTTTATCCTCTCGCAACCTCTTGTAACAGAATATAATAGCTTTATTCACCTTGTGTAAAAATATTCCTGATTATCCTTCCTTTATAAGAAAATCTTTCCGCAATCATCTTATAATTAAAAAATACTAGTGAAGGTGTGAGTCAAAAAGGGGGTCTCTCCTCCGAGGCCGGTTTTTTCAATGAGAGTACTTTTTAATGTGGCGTGTCCCAAATTCAGCACACTATGCTGGGGAAGGATATTTCGCCATCTCAGTTCGGTTCCACTTCAAAAGGATGTTTTTTTGGCAACCCAGAGGATACTTGGCAACAACCGGAAGTCGTAAGCTTCTGGCCACTCATATGTGAATGACGCTCAGAGGACTTACCTCACTTACGTGAACTTCTACACATGACTCCATCCTCTTATTCACCATGCGCAGAGTTTTGGAAAAGATCCGTGAAAAGAGAATTGACTTCGATCACCACCTCTTCGTCGATTTCAAAGCTGGTTTTGACAGCACGGAAAGGAGCTGCCTATATACCGCTATGTCTGAATGCTGCTGCGTAAACTACCGTGGAGCAATAGGAAGAGCTACATCAGGATTGGCAAAGACCTCTCTGATCCATTCGATACCAAAATGAGGTTTCAGACAAGACGGCTTCTTATCGTGCAGCTTCTGGAGATAATAATTCGAGCTACAGATCTGAATACTCGTAGAGAAGGTACAATCTTCTACAGGAGTGTACTACTGGTCGCGGATGACATCGATATCATTGGCCATAACAACTGCGGCTACGCTGACTAGGTCATGGTACTACATTACAGCCTTGAGAATATTCAATTTTCCACCCCGGGGGGAAAGACCAGGTGCAGAAGGAGCTGGCTACACGCTGTTGTAAACTCGGCTATAAGGTCTGAGTAAAATACGATCGAAAAAGGTTGAGAAAGGGCATGGGTTTATGGTTTAATACTACTTCTGAATAAAACTGAAATGCTTCGTGGGCTCGTTTCGCCCTTTCTACCTCTCTTTATATGTACATTTATAAATGCCGTATTCGCTGCTACTATTTTTACTGTTAACATACCTTCAACAAAAATATAAGAGTCTAAAAATAAAACAGCAACTGATCGAATGATAAGAACATCGCTACAACAATATCATAAATATTGGTAGTCGGTCCAACAACTTGCAACCAATTGCGTGCGCAACCGCAGTTGCACTTGAACTTGCGAAGCCATGCAGATAATTAAGAACATTACAGCAGTTCCAGCCGCGTAACGCCAATAACACAGGCAATTTAAAATAATTTTCCAACGCTTGGCCAAGTTCAAAATAGGTATGTCCAATGGCGGCAGACTTACGGATTGGCATGAATGTGCGCAGCGCAATGGCACGTACGCTCATTACCGATTTCGCAAATAGCCGCTGCTGCAGCAAAGGCAACAAACAGGCGACCGCAGTAATAAGCGAAACTTCTGCGACCATTCACTTTTTGCGATTTGTCTTCCACATTCGAAACTACCTTGCCTGCACCAAATCCCAGAAGCCAGAAGTGTTTATGGAGATTTGCGATGTATGTAAGTAAAAAAATACGTTCTTCAAGATTCCCGACGCTCTGCTCTTAGTTAACGCAGAGTCAATTTAGATTTTTTAACAGCTGCCCAATTAGAGAATGACAGTAGGTTTTGGTATAAATACGATTGTCCAATCGTGGATTGGGCAACAGTACGCTTTGCGACAACCGACGTGTGCAGACCATTTCTGAATAAGTTCTTCCCTTGCAAATTTATAAGAGACGAGAAAATGTTCAAACTGGTAAGTGGTAAAAGCGCACCCAAAAATAGGTATTCATTAAAAAGTACTTTTCTCCAATAGGTGGCACTCTTTTTATTCGTTAACGCCGTTGTAGGCAAAGTGACCGAAAAGCCTAATGTCTCGGATGCCGTAGAAGACACCGAATTTCACTTGATCCCAACACTGCAGGCCACTTCGATAATCCAGGAACCCACTTTGGCCAAAGTGGGCGATTTGATTCACAGTGTACCCACCGCTGTTTCCCATCAGAGTTCGACCATAGTTCACGATCGCGCCAATGTAGTCTCGCCGATTGTAGCACCAGCAATTAAGACTCATATCACTCCGGTTATCAACTCGTACGTTTCGGCACTGGCACGTTCTTATCCCAGCTTCTATCCGTATAGTTACTATTATGACTTCCATCCTTATACCTACAAGACTATCTACTAAGCTTGGATCGATCGTAAAGAATGTACCATAAGCATAAAATTATTGAAGTCTCGTAAGAAATTGACTATTATGACATAAACTCTTATTAAAAATAAATGCTTTTAAGACGACTTCCTTGAAATTTTCTATCCTCAACTAGAGTTGACACCACAATACCACCTATTGAACAACAAAAGACGAAACCTCAGTTTATTTTACGCATAATTTATACAAATAGATTTTTATATGAAAAGAGAAGAGAAAAGGACGTCTTATAGTACCATAGATGTAGAGGAGACTATCCGCATACATGTTTATGATGAATCGGCTTCAATACTCGTATGCAGATGTAAAGTTTTAATATTTATGTAGCTATTATAGTGTTTGTGTGCAGTAGCTTGGAATTGAAAGGCTCCGTTTAGTAGAAACATTTTGTTAGTCATATAATACGAAGTCCTTGAAAAACCACACGAAGGTGTGCAAAGCAGGTGGTTATGCATTTTCTAAAACGTAAATCCACTTGAATGAGCGCTTTCTAATTCCAAGCCACACTAGAATTATCATAAGAGCGAAATTAAGGGGCAGGTGTAAGTGAAGAGCAAAAGTGCAACGCAAGAGCCACAAAGTTCTTATAATTTACGTGCGATTTTTTTTTATTTTTCGCGTATTTGCTTTCTTTATGTCACATTCATTCGAGCAAAAAAATCGACGGGGTGTGATTTCAACGCCACAAAGCAGACGTGAGGAAATGCTGCAATGCAAATACATGGTATTTTCACGACTGACATCGTGCAAGGGCGCACACACGTGGCACATATGCCTGCAGTGGACTGCAATTCGCTGTGTGCTTTCGATGTGTGTGAGGTACCTTCCTCACAACATCGGAATGTGCGCGTTGTGGATGAATTTTGTTTCCCATGCACGGAAATATAACTTTTTCGTCAATGAAATCAGGCTCTAGCACATCTTTCTTAACGGTTGTACTCGATAATGTTTTTGCCTATCTACATATGTACATATGTATATAGTTTTCTGAAATAAAGCGAAAGTAGTTTGACACAACAAAATTAAATTCAAATATGTCAAGACCTCGAGGCTTGAGAAATATTTATTTCAGTCTTTTTCTAAGAATTCAACATTTTCGGTCCACCAAATTGAGTAAAAGACCTGCACCTGTGCATTTTTGTGTGAAACAGTGTGTGCCTTTAGTTTACAGACCATTCCCTTTTTGCAGTGCGGCAAGCTTTGCTCACCAGTTTGTGAACCCGATTCAATACTCTATTTGTTTTGGGATTCTAAACTCACACTTACGAGCACATCTCATATGCAGTTGTACCCACGTATGTCCGATGGAAGACACTTGAATGAGGTTAATTAGCATAGCTGCCTTGGGCAAGTGAATTTGGCTTGCTGCGGAGACAGGTGTCAATTGGCTGTAATGAACGGAAAATTTCAAAATTCATCAGCATACAAAAGCAAAAATACTGAACTAACGGCTTATTATCATAGGGAAAGGAAACATTCGAGGATTGCACTCCTGACACGGATATGCACAAGTGTACGTGTGCACAGAATCATACACTCGCATTAACGCAATTCTAAATTTTCAGAAACGGTCAATTGAAAAAGTTCGTGATATCGCATGGCACCAGCAGTTGCGTCCGCTAATCAACGCTTCTTCATAGCCTCGGTGGTCATTAGTCAGTGCACAACAGTTAATTTATTCGGGGGCATTTGTTTGAGCACTTGCTTGCAATCAAGTGACGTCGCTGGTCATGGATACAACTAACAGGAACACTACAAAAATATACATATGTGTGTACAATGTGACAAAAATGCACCCAGAAATTCATCACGTAAATGATATTTCAGAAAAAAATATATTTGTTAAATTGGTAGCACTTTCCTTAATTACTTTGCCAAATATGAGCATGATCTGTTTACTAGATTGCTTACTGCATCTGCTTAAGTCAGTACACTTCGGTAGAGCGTTGCGATTTGTACAATAGTTAAAATGGTTGAAGAAAGAATTTGTCTCAGATTTGTATTTCTAATCAAATTAGTGTGGGGAATCTTTTTAAAAAGACAAGCCTACGAGTTGTACAAAGCCTTCAAAGACGGTGGAGAGATCGTTGAAGATATGCCTCGTTCTGGATGACCTTCGACCCCTTCAACTGATGGAAATATTAAACAAGTGAAAGATATGGTGCTTGAAAATCGTCAGGAAAGTGTTACTTGTAGAAAGATGCCACTAGAGCTCGACATCTCTCTCGAGTCCGTTCGAAAGATTTTGGTGGATATTTTGGATATGAAACACGTTTTTGCTCGACTCGTCCCAATAAAGCTGAATATCTATTTTTTTAAAATACCGTAAAGTCTCTTTGCGATTCCACATTCATGGAGAGCTTCATAACTGGCGATGAGACAAGGGTTTATGAGTTTGACAAACAAGTCAACAATCATCGGAATGAAACGTTTTCAGCGAGCCACGAGCCGAAACCAAAAATATCACGCCAAAGCCGCTCAAAAATCAAGGTGATGCTCATTGTTTTTTCGATATTCGTGGTTTAGTGCATCATGAATGTGTTCTTGAGTTAAAGACGGTTAATAAGAAGTTGTATTTGGCCGTATTGAGGCATTTGCGTGAAAGCATCCATCGAAAACGCTCGGAATTGCGGAAGAACAATTCATAGATTTTACACGATGATAAAGCACCATGGCATTGAGCCACGATTGTGACCGAATTTAAAGCCCAAAACGCAATGAACACCACCGATCAACCATCGTATTCAACAGATTTTGCACTATGTGATTTTTTTTTGTTGTTCCCCAAACTGTAATTGCCACTCTGTGAAACCAGTTTTCAGTCGATCGAAGTGATAAAACAACATTCGTTGTTTGTTATTTCAATTTCACACGTTAAAGTTTAAGAAGCAGCAATTATCGTGTTTGCGAGTAACACGACTGCTTGCGGACTGGATGGATGGGTTTGTACTTAATTTCAGAGGTTTTGAGATATGTGAAACGTTCAAGTGCTGTGATCTACTCATAAATCATGTGTATTTTAGAATAACTCGTTAGAGCTGATGATTTGTGGATTTGTGTGAAGCGGGGTGTCTGCTAAAAGCATTTTCAACTTTAACGGTTCGCGGACGATGGAATTGATATTGGCTTATATAAACATATCACCAAATAAACGGTGTTTATAAGGTCCTATTATCGACTGATTAAACGTTCTCGCTGGCCTAGCGTATTTTTGTTCTGAAAAAAGCTTCTAAGGATGCTGATATAACACAATTAAATCTTTCTCATTTCTGAAATCATGCTACCAAATTTAGACTGTTTGCATTGTATTAAATTAAACTGGTTTTGGTAATTATCAAAACACCGAATCCCGAAATAATCACATACACATAATGTTAATCAGAAGGTGGTAGATATGTAATTATACCCACACACATGCTACCCTACTCAATGAGAAACTGGTTAATATACATACGAGTACTACATATGGCAATGAGTATTGCTAGAACATTGAAGAAATGTCGCTTTGAACGCATCGTTGTCAGTCTCCATTGACCGCTAGTGACCCACGTGGTTTGTGCTGAAACCGAATTGTGGTTTCCTAATTGAGTTATAAGCTGGCCAATTATGACATTTCCGTGATCATCATTTGCAGCCACAAAGCATTCGTTGTCTGCTCGTGTGGCGACTGAGTGGCCAACTATAGAAACATCGATTTTAAATTTGCTGTTATTACATACGGACGTGGAAGCAGGTATACATTGTTTTGGACTTGAGTGGAAGAGACTACATAAATAGAGGTGAGAGTATGCACGGGGATACATATCAAAATCTGGTTTAAGAAACACGCAGAATTATGAATTTTGGTTGAAAGAAGGAATTATTTGAATCTGTTAAATAACATTTCTCTCATGCAGCTTAGATGGATAAGTTTTAAATCTACTTCAAATCGGGTAATGTAGATCTGAAACGCAGTACGAAATGCATATAAAATAATTATTGGATTTGTGTATATGAAACAGTTGAGCACATCCTTGCAAATGTTCTGAAAAGTTAGAATAGCCTCATCGCACAAAAGTCTAATTTACCTTTTACTTTATTAGGCATAAGAAGGAATGGAAAGAAATGATGGAAAACATAAGAGAATGTGAGCTATAATGGTTTCACAAAGAAATATGAAAATATTCGCAAAATTTAGAAGTTTTTAGAACAAAAAATCCTTGTTGAAACGTGATCTAGTCAGAGACCAGACTTTTTTCTCACCATACCAGAACTGTGTTCAAAAACAAAACTTGATTCGCTACATAAGAACTGATCAGCTTGAGGTTCATTCTAGTTACAATAAAGTTTATACTTTTGAATTTCACTGAAGAAAGGTTTTTGATAAGCCTCGGAGCCTGCAAGTGTATTCATTCATAAGAACAGACCATGCTTAACCTCTCTGTCAGTTTCCTCAATAATACCCACACATGTACGGTTCTGTGTATGGCAATGTTATTCTGTGTAAAATTAATAACAGCTCAATTAGTAGGTCGATTTGCATAATTAGTTTGTTTGTTGTTTTCAATTTGTCCATTTCCCCAAAACATTGACACAAACAATCATTATTTTGAGAGAGTTGTGATGTCAGTGCCGAATTTCATTTGAAGGCCGAAGCGTTGGCAGTAACAAGTGCATGAAATTAATAATAACGGTCACATGATTGTATGTGTCACAGTGCTTAACTACTCTCCTTACGGCATTAGTGAGTAACGAGGTCGTTGGAAGGAATGCTTGTTCCTTGTGCAATATGAATATTAACTACACAAATGACTTTAATTACTGCTGTAAATAGATAAGATTTCAACAGAACTACAATGTTAAGCTATATTCTGTCCAAATAGCCACAGGATATGCAAAGACAGCAACACAGTACAAACAACAGGAAATTCTTGAAAGTAAAGAAGGTAAGCTGAGTTGCTCAGTTCTGCATTTAACGGCATTTCGAATTGTTTAGAACAATTTTGTGATAAATGGGAGGATGATAAAGTCTTTATAAAATGCTATTCAAGCAAGCCACATGGATTTTCACTTCGAAAATTCCACACACATCATTTATATGCTCACAAACCCATGTGCAGGAAGCCAATGCATTGTTGTTATGGGTCACTTGGTGTGGCACCAGCAGGATATGTATTTGTCATTTATTGCACTGAATGTTTTGAATACTAATTGCACTAACAAAACTTCTGAATTACTAACTGGAAGTGGAGAAATGCAATCATATACTGCCACAGGACGAAATTCACACACACATACATCATACAATCGCGTGAGTTTCTCTGTTCAACTGCCTGTATGTATGTAGATACACTTGTATGCAGTGAAATATTAATAGTTTATTGTAGTAGCCAGGTAAAGCTTCTTCTTACTTCTTTGTTCAAGTGGTGCTTTAAAACAAAGGCGAGGAAAATTAACTGCAGAATTTATATAGAACAATAATTAATGATGGGTTGGCCTGTTTTTCGAATCTAGAATAAATTTTTATTATCGAATTATAGCCAAGCGCCGGCATATGGTACTTTATCCAACCGTCGAGGTGAAATGAAGTGGAAAAGAAGAAAGTATATTATTTTCAAAACGGTAAAAAAAATGAATACTATATGTACATTCTTTATTTATAATGTAAATTGAAAAATATATATACATTATATTGACATTACCTCCGCTGAGTTGGCTGAGCACTCAATTGAGAGACAATCAATGTGCGGATTTTGGCCTCTTTTTTCACTTTTTAATATATTTATTTGTCACTTGGTACATTATATCTTAAGTAGTCACTGCCTGCCGTTGGACGTCAATCCAGTTATTTTTGAGGCACTTCACCATTAAAAATTTCGCTTATTTCGCTTACAAATCCCTAAGCTGCTTATAAAATATTTTGCTTTGTAGTAGTAAGCTTCTACTCTATATTAACCTCACTTCCATTGAGGACGTTTAGGCAACTTAAGCATATTTTGTGTCTAAAAGTTTTCCTACCTGCGTGTCATTAATTTCCAGTTAGGCACCAAAATTATATGCAAATTGGCTTGCTGACTTCTTGTTGGTGGAATAGGCAGCGGTTGGAAAAGTATATGAGTAATTGCCCAAAAAGTGACTTTCATAGAATTCGTTAAGAAACTTAGTGGAAGTCTTGTAAAAAGTATCTTTAAGTTACAGTACTTGGTGTTATTTCAAAAACTCAAGGGAATTTATGGATAAAAAACATGAATTAAAGCAATCGAACTTTTCTTAAGCATACAGTATACTCTCGAAAAGTAAATTCTCAGAAAGTAAATAATCGCGGAAAAGTAAATCACCTTTAAGATTACACATGCACCTCGAAAAAGTAAATTTTTTAATTTACTTTTCAGAGAGTGTGATAAAAAATTCGAAACGAAGCAAGCAGCGTTTTTTACGATGTTGCAAAAACACTTACTCTCTTGTTTATCGCGTCTGTTTAGTAAATAAACTTTGAGATATGTACATATGTAAATGGTCAGAAAATATATTGCAAAAGAAAAAAAAACAAAAGAATATTCAAAATTTTTTCTCTTCATAATAAATACATATGTTTTATTGAAGAAAATAAATGAATGAATTTTTTAAGTTTAAAAATGCATTTAATATTATAAAAACAGATAATTTATGTATATATTTGGAAAAGTAAATTATTCGAAAAAGTAAATTACCCAAAATACCAATCGATTTACTTTTCGAGAGTATACTGTATTACACTTTTATAAAGCAAAAAGTGCCTTACAGCTAACTTTTTATAATAGCGTACTCATAGGACTACTCGTAGTGGAGTGAAAATATCGAAGCCTGCTAATTGGCTTCAGTCTTTCCATAAATATAATCAAAATACAAGTTTTTCGTCTACCATTTTGAATTTGAAGGTCTTTAAAGTTTGAGCAGACAATAAAAGGAAAATGTGTTTGAAAAGCACGTTCGATTTAGGTAATTGCTTCAGCATTTTCCAACTCAGATATTTTACATTGCTACCACTGTTTAGACCTCCAAAATAGATAGGCATAACTTATGTATACCGTGCCGATTGCCTTTTCATGCGAATTAGTTTAAGAAAATGTGCTGAAAGATCGCCGTTTCAATGCCAAAATTTAAATAGTAACTATTTGTGAAGAAAGTGTTGCGCCAACTTCGAGCTGAGCTTCAGTAAACAAACAATTCCGCGTCCCTCGTAATTCCGTAAGCTCTTTTATGCACGCAAACAATATCCTCAAACAGCAACAAGAACAAATGGCCACAGTAGGAGAACAAAAATTTACATACAAATTGACTGTGCGATAAGCTGGGAGATGAGATGCGCTGTCACTTAGTTCAGGATACGGACTAGCTACTCCGCACAAGGTTGAAGAAGAAATTTCCAGTTTGGCTGGGTGTTCTGTTTGCCTTTCGCGATTTCGTTGAATGCTAGACTGCAGTGTGCTAGTTGCCATAGTTTGAATAAAAGTTTATCCAAAGAAAATTTGTTGGAAAAATCGTTTTGTGTATAAGTTACTAACAGTTGTTGTATTAGTTGTTGTAAGGTTAAATTTAATTTATCTGTAAGTTTTGCTAAGTGACCCTAATCAAAGACAGTTTTCGAAGGTACATAATTCGTGAGAATATTTACATTATTTAGGAAAATTCGCTACCTACACTTACTCTTTGTGCTTAGCACTTCTTTCAAGTCCTACATTATAGAAATATCCTCATATATATATATATGTTCAACCGGCGACTGTGTGTAGATTGACTTTTGTGTGCCACGCTTCCATACTAATTTTCAGGCTTATGGCAGGAGCAGGTATTACTTGATTATGACGAGATTGCATTGACAAGATGACATATGCGAGTCTTTATCTATTGTGCAAAGGATCAGTGATTAACACATACCTTTCAAATAGAAAAGGGTGCGTGTATGGCCGCTTACACTTAACGTATGTATTGCATGACCTTTAAGGGATTACCTACTCCGAGTGTAGTGTATCATTTCCATTCACGTCTGCTTATTCACCTTTGCAATTGACCTTTTTCCCTTTGGATTTTGGTTATTTGCTAATGTCCGCTAAATTTAAATCCTTTGTAATCTGGGTACTTTGCTCTGCTTCAACCAATCTGTCTGTGCCAATCCTGATTTTATACAACACCAGCATTTTATTAATCATCATTTGTTCATATTTTGAGGTTAAGTCCTCAGCCTTCACGTGAATTCCTTTTCCAAGTTAGAAATTGAGTAAAATGTGAATAATCGTGTAGATTATGGAAACTGACAAAAAGTGAAGTGATAGAATCATAAAAATGTATTAAAATTAACAAGATTTAAAAGCTTCCCCTCAAAGGATGGAAAATACTGGAAGCAGAAAGCTTCTAAAACTTAGAAGTGATCGCATGACATAACATTTTCTCAATGACTTTAAAATTTAAAAATATATTTTTTCTCCTTAAGCTAAAATTCCATCAACAATTTCTTATAAAACTCAAACTAAAAACCTTAAATTCTATAAATATGCCTTCCAACGACACCAAAGAAAGCCTCTTTTATAAGTAGGTATGTAATAGTATTTTGCGAATAAACACTTCAATTACAATGAAAAATTGTTTCAAATGTCGCGGTGGCGTTGACAAGTGCTTTCTTCTCCGCTGCAGCCTTATGTAAAAGCCAGACACCAGACTGAATGCTAGCACAAAGATAAACAACAAAACAATTCACATTGTTGTGGTATTTGTAATCGTATTTGCCATTAAAGTCGGGCTATTTTTAACGGCGATAAGAGTCTGACTGTCAACAGGCCATCAACTGCGAAGAGCTTATTGTGATGTTGCCAAATAATCGGTGAAGTGTAGTGTCACGCTTCTTCTAAAGGGCTGAAGACATATAATGGCTGTGTGAGAGGTGGAGTGTGCGTATGTCACCGACTGTTTTACACTAGTAAAGACTGCATACAGTTTCCCACGTTGTGGTCTATAGAAAGCAGTGCTCCTTCTTCTTCTTTACAGTTTGGCATTTGCTCGTTGGGGAGAGAGTCCAAAGTAACAGGAGGCAAGAGTGATCTCCGATCCTGATGGAGCTTTTGGTGTTGTTTAACGTCACTTTATACAGCCGTATTAGCTTTGCGGGGATACCAAGTTTAGACATAGCGGCATATAACCAAGAGGTGGTGGGTGTAGATCTTTTTTTCACGGGTCTTTTCTTGCGAATTGTGAAATGTATATTGTCGATAGTAGATTTTCCAGGTCTAAAGCCACGTTGATAAGGTCCAATAAGTTTGTGGACTGTGGGCTTCAGTCTTTCACACTCCACGTTCGATAAGAGCTAATATGCGATATTGAGTAGGCTAATTCTACGGTAATTGGCACAGATTGTGGGATCCCCCTTTTTGTGGATTGGGCGGAGCACACTTAGGTTCTAAACATCGGACTTGATTTCTTCCTACCATATCTTGCAAAAAAGGTGATGCCTGCAACTTGTCAGTTGTTTGCCGCCGTATTTGAATAGCTTGGCCGGTAATTCATCAGCGTCTGCCACTTTGTTGTTCATCAGTGTTAAGAGCGCGTTAAAAAAAAAGAAGTTTAAATTTAGAAAAACAGAGCTTTGTTGGAAAATCTACAAATTTACTGAATAATATTTTTTTTTTACCCAACTCACAATTTTTAAGAATTTTTTTCTGCCACCATGGCCGTTATCAATTAAAGTTATAATGGTGTAAAAGTTCTCACCACTTTCACTCGCGTCTTAATTTAACTACTTAGCAAGGCAACTAAAAGTAGAAAGTTGGATAGTTAGCATTTTTATAACAATGGCAGCTATTTTTGCACGCTCTAACTGTAAAAACTAACAGCGTGTCGTGGTAGTTTAAAGAAAAGCTACCGCTACTTGTGCACTTGTTGGTGTTTGGCACCTTAAATTTATCTATTTTTTGCCCACATTTTTTCATACTTTTGCTCTGCCTCAAACTCTGTTGTCATGGCATTAAAAACTTTAGTTTCATTTCCTTTCAGTTTTGCATAAGCAGACCGGCAAGAAGATTTAGAAGAAGTTTTCTATCTCTATTATCTGCCATCATTCTTTCCGGTTTCCTTATCCGCCCTACGACCGGCAACTCTTCCGATGCTGCTCAAATTTCACTTTAGCGCTCTTTCTTTGTTTGTGTGTGTGTGTATGCCTGTTCTATCATAGCACGTCTTCATCGATGCCCGCAACACCAGCTATCACATTTCATAGTCTACTTTGCACGAGGGCAATTATTGCTAAACAGTTCATAAATGTCCGTATGAATACAGGATACTTACAAATATAGATATTATAGATCTCACATTATGCCATTATAGTGTCCGACGTAAATTACACTAATCGTTTTTGAAATTCAATTAGCTGAAGAGAAGGAAATGTGATGCGGATGTACGGGAATGGACGTGCCATGCAAATTCGAAGGCCATTACCGTTTACCGATGCTCTTGCTCTTGGATTACTGAGCATATAATCAATATATACTATATATGTATATAAAAGAGGCAGAAAATGTGTTTGATAAAAAATGCGGAAGCTATTTTATGGCATACATATGTACGGACCTACAACAAAAAGGATTACATGTATAATACAAAACATTGGATTTAACAACACATTACTCCATTGCGAAGTCATAACTTACAGGTTCTAATCAATGAATCTTTGTTCGCCGAATCGCTTTGATTCTATCACCAACTGATTGAGGTGAATTCCAATTTGTTTACCCGGAACAAGATATGTTAAGTTCGACGCGACATTTGTCACATCCAAAGAGAAGCGAAGTAAACCCTATAAAGTAGTATGTAATAAAGGAGCACCATGACGAGTTAAGTCGCTTTACCATATCCGTATGACTTCAGTTTGTGACATATCGATCTGAAAATTTTCACCCGTCCTTTTCTCTCCAAGAAGCTGCTCATTTGTCAGAGCTGCCGATTTTAGATGAAACAGCTGCCTTACAAACAGAGCGATCAAAATAGAGACAGAGATTTTTGTAACATACTCGTATGTAAACCATTTTATGCCATAGAAAAGTATTTGCAAAGGTTGCGAAGGTTGGTCCAAAGCTTTTTTGTTTTATTTTATTTGGTGACGATATTAATTTGTGAGTTTCTGTTAGGCAAAGAATACTGTACGGAACGTGTGAATTTAGCAATAAAGATAACAAAAAGACAAAAGATTTAATGATTTGAGAAGATTAGATAGCAAAATTATTGCCCAAGCCTGAGTAATAAAAATTATTACACCAAAACAAAGGAAGCGCGAAAAATGAAATAAAGCCAAACAAACAAAAATTGAAGACGCAATAAAAATTCACTGACCAGTGTTTTGCATAACCAATCATATTTTTCATGAGTTTTAGCAGCTGCTCTGGCGATTCGTGTTGCAAAAATATCAATGTGCAAGTATGTATATTAGAGTGGGTCGATTTACAGGGAGCCAAAAATCATACATTTTTACATATAAATAAAAATTAAATTAGAAAGAGTTGCTTATTCTAATTCCAAATGTTCGATTTTTGAGTTAGGTTTATGTCGAGAGGAAGCGATAATAATTCTAGCGAAGACCGATACTATACATACATAGAATGTCAGAGTTAAAGTGGCAAAGCGAGGCGAGCTGCTGCATTGTTTTTTGAGATGAAGAGTTCTATATTCCGAAAGATGTGGCTAATATGTCTTGGAATACCTCCACTTAATGAACAATGAAATGTAAACAATGAATTTGACAACTTATTTTTTTAAAAGCGTCAATATTCAGATAAATTTTATAACTACGGAAAAATAAACACTCGACAATATTCTTAGTAAACAAAATGTCTGACTCGAAATCGGTTTTAGATGCATAGTCACTTGAGTAAAATTGTTCAGAATGATCCCTAGAACACTTTCCGCATACGCGATTTTATAGAAAAAAAAACGACCCGCTCTAATGTCATACATATGTATGTACATACATATACGATTCCGTATTTCTTTGCAACGATTAGCTCGACTAACTTTATGCTGATGTTTTCCATAGCAGATATAGCATCAAGGCTCTGCTAGGCATATCCATTAAGGAAGTTGAATTAGCTTATTGAAATAGTATACTATATATGTAAGTATAATTCATCAGTTTTGAGTTAATTAGCGCGCTTAAAGAAAAACGCAAAAGAAAACAATTTAATTAAGTGGCACAACTTGTTGAAAATGAAAACCTCTTGTTTGTACGTTAATAAGAGTGTGCTGATTACTTGAAATAACGATTTAGTTGGACTTTTTAATTAAAATGCATCGCGGAGTTGACACCGAAAAAGAACGCGCTCATTTGCTGGACAAGTGACAGCCGACAAGCTGGCCGGCCAACTGTGTCACAAACATCTTCATAATGGATACTCATTTAGCATTAGAAAATAATTACTTAAAGGCGTTATAACACAATAAGATAGCAGGATAATCACTGCTAAAAAAAAAGAAGTTTCAGTGAAATTTTAAAGCCAGTGAATTTGGTGCTAAAGTTTGTAGAAGCACTTATAGATTTGCTATTTCAATCATTTTTTCCCAAAATGAAATATTTTACATAATGCACACAAATTTAGCCTTTACCGTTCAAGAAATAAATTCTTCGAAAACAGTAATTATAATAGCAATGTACACAAAAAAATTAAATATTTTACAGAAATTACTAGCGAGTTTACTTATACATATATTTATTAAAGCATTCCCTCATCAGTTTTTATTTAACATTAACTAAAGGGCAAAGTCAACAACCCTTCGACTACCGTTCGTTAATGTGTGACATACGAAATATGCCGTTAGGCGTCAGCTGAGAACTGAACAGGTGTTCTGCCTTCATGAAAGTCAAGTAATTTCTGCAGCCGAAATTAAGTTGGCTTATGATTTAATTTGCTCTTAAGTTGTCACCAGTTGCTGCCTTACGCTTCCCTGCGTCACGCAGTTCAAAGGCTCTTTGTTTTATCACGACAACCTTTTTCAGCCAAAAGGAAGCCGGTCTGAATTAAGTGACTTTCATTGAATTCTTAATTAAATATAAGTATGTAAATATCTTGGTGTATATGTATATACTTATAAGTGCATACACATTTAAAACGAGATACTTTCGAGTAAGTAACATGTACACTTTAATGAGTTTTAATGAAAAACTGTGATGGGGAATTTTTGTGTGTAAATTTTTAAAGTTTATATTCGAGTGTAACAAATACTTACAAAAATATTGAAATATGTATTTATAACGATACTCGGAGTGTCGGAGCATCTACTTGCCTTAAAATTTTCGTCAAACTATTTATTTATATATATATAATCAATATATATTATTGTGCCATTTGCAAACCGGGATAATGAATAAGTAAGGAAGAAGTAAGTTCGAGTATAACCGAATATTTCACACTCTTGCAACTTGCAGTACTGTTCAGATGGGTTATTACTTATTTGAGACATTATAAATTATTTCTCTTACCACTGCAAACTATTGAGCAGACTCTTCTCATTAGCAAATCTTTGTCACTTGATAAGCATGTGCTTTACCATACTTTCTGAGCTTTCAGACAATTTAGTGTTGACATCAAATTCAATAATAAATCACTGTCAAAGTGTGATTTCACCAAATTGGCGTTTAATCAGCGACGACACGAATTATTTGCTCAACACTCCATGCCGACTTGCTGACATGTTTCTGGGAAAATAAAAGGCGCTCAGCAAAGCTTTATACATACAGATTTATGCAATAAGTACGTATGAATGTCCTTGCAAAGCGAATCAATCAAGTGGAAACTATTGAAAAGAGTTTAGGAGCAGGCTGTGGATGGAAACATAAATTTCTTATATTATGTGAGTTTTGTTTTGTCTGCTGTGTCATATGCCAAATAACTGGTATTGGCAATTTTAGAATTAGAAATAAAATTGTAATTTAAACATAAAATACTGATTAAATTTATGTTTGTAAATAATCTTTTTGCTTCCATAAATATTCTCATTTCATATGACTAAGTGTTTCTTCGCTATTATTGGTAGAATTGTTGATGAAAACAACTCGTCCGCCGCCAAGTCAATTCATTATTATTTCAAAACGTTTGGCAACATTGACAAACATACATATAATTTCTACCAAGTTTAAGCTATTTGTTTGGTAAACACAAAGCCGTAGCCCATGAAATTACATCAAGTTTGGACATTGTCACAATCATGTAATTTTGGTTTGCGAACCAAATGGCCATGAGGAAAACCACCGCACTCGACGACTATGTAGATGAAGTGACATTTGCCACAAGCAAATAGATTTTAGAGGGCTCCTGCCAAATTCAGAGTAGTGGCTGCAGAGCCGCGGCGCAGCCAAAAGCGCTACCAGCAATGAGTTGCTCAATAACAAAGGGCGCAAAGCGCTGCCATTTTGGTTGTGTTCATGTGTGCCCTATTGTTCCATTTGCATAGTTGCCTGCGCTATTAAGTTATTAACCGCTAGGAGCAAAACATATCTCCACACACTGCTTCCTTCTTCTTGTTGTATGCTTTGACTACAATTACGTATATTACCTTGGCCTTGGTTATAGTTATGACAAAAAGGTCGAGTAAAAAGTCAAATATTTTCAATTTTAAATGAAATTACAGCTTAGGGAGTTTTTATATAATAAACGCTTGTAATTTTCGATATATAGTATACTGTTTTACCACATATTTATTTGTGTAGTAGATGTGTGCGTGTGTATAAATATCAGTCTAGCACGTGAAAATATATTTAACTGTACCCTAATTTGTTGCGACTCATAAGTATTACTGCCACAACAACTCCGCAGTTGTAATTATTTTCCAGTTACGTGGGAGACGGCCTAAAATAAATACAACTCACGCGCCACACTCTTGTTGCTGATTGAGAGATTTTCGAAATTATTTTGCGATTTTCTCAAAATTGTGTGCCTACACATACACACACACACTTAAATGAAATGTAATACCTTGAATATAATTACATTAAAATTATGACTCCCACGTATATGAAAATTAGCAATGAATTCGAAATAATCGCATATAACCACGCAGTTGTAAATGTATCATAAATGGGGTTATGCATGGCGTATGAGCAATATTATGAAAACACTAACAGCATCTATTTAACTCTTTTATTTCTTCTATTTTAAATTATCACGAATTATAAAACAAAATATTGATTTCGAATAAATTGCTATACGCAAGAGAGCAGAAATTTAACCAAGTTTCTGAAATTGAAACATTTCCAATTCTATTAATCACTTGCAAGTTAACAAAAATGAGTTTTTTGTTTTTTTTTTTAAAGCAGTTTATATCATAAATGAAAAAAAACAATAATAATGAAGAACAACTCCAACGGCGGCTCTTGAACTGGCACTCAACCTGACACATATAGACTTCTTCGCAGAAAATTGCGCAGCAAAATCGGCGGGACGACTACTGGCTGCAGAAGAATTTATATATAAAATCTGCAGGCAACTCCAGAGTCAATATTTACAGTCAAGCAGCAATCAAAGCAGTATCCTCGCATTGCATATCGGCCAGAAGTGTCTTGGAAAGCAGGATATCAGTTGAAGCTGTTGCCAGAAGTAAGAAACTTAACTTCTACTGGATGCCAGGCCATGAAGGCATCGAAGGCAATAGAACAGTGGACAAGATTGTCAAGGTTGGTGTAAGGTTGACATCCAAAAAACGTGATCAACATTGGGAAGCCCATGCATTGTCTATACGACGACCTCGACAAAAGCATGGTCAAGGAAATCAAAACCCGATTGAACGAGCTACCAGGATACAAAACTGCAAAAGGCATGTGCAAAACGGTAGATTGGAAGTACACAGAATTCCTATTGGCACGCGATAGAAGAGACTGTTGGAACATGATGTGATCACTGTCTAGGAGCGACACACGCCCGCAAGATGGGGCTGACAGATAGAGAAGACTGCAGGAAATTCCTAGAGCAAGGCATCAGGGAAACGATGGAGCATTTCTTGTGCACTTGTCCCGTATTGGCAAGACTACGTTGTAAGCATCTGTGGTCTCCACAATATGATACACCGGAGGAAGTATCGACAGCGAGGCCGCAGAGTCTATTAAAATTAATTAAATTAAATCGCTGACTACTCCTTTTGAACTTAGCAAGTGAACTCCATCTGGTATCGAAAAAGACCAAACTGGTCTATGCGAAGCCTACCAGATTAACCCACCCTAACCTAACCTAAAAATAATGTACTTTTACAGAATTTAATGTACTTTAGTAATAGCCGATTAATTTTTAAGAATTATGGATTATTTTGCTCTAAAAGCTGATTTTTAAAAGGCTCCCGAAATAAGATGAGCATGCTTAATATTATCCAAAAAGCCCAAAAATTAGTATTATTGTGGATTCAAAGAACTAGTAAAAAATCTGACAATATATACAATTATAATGTATAGTAAATATAAGTGCGATTGTATACAAAATTTTAAATTCATTAGTAAAATTTTTTGAAATTCATAAGTGGCTATGACCCCTTAACGCAATATATAACTTAATTGTACATTTCAGTTCGGGAGAGTGGTTGTACATTAAACCAGCAGCTTTAAAATAAATTCTCAATAAATCTGTCACTATTCAAAACAAATTTTTATAATTTTTATTCAACTCAATGATTAATGCTGTTGTTGGCAATAAGTGCATGGAATATCCACATACTGATAGAAGTACAAGTGTCTTTTGTTCGCATGCAATTTTATTAATGTAATTGACAGACTGTTTCCCATTTCACATTGATCCTTTGGCTTTAAACGTATCAGCATGAGATACTCTCTTGCAGTGTGTTTCCCCAGTGATGTGATAACAATTACGTAAACAAACGGCATATGAAAAGTTGTGTTTGCAAATGTGTTCTCCAGCTTGTCTCTTCCGTTTGATTGCCAGCAGATGAGCAGCAATTTTTCATTGAAATATTCCAAAACGATTAATGATTTATCAACTTGTCAATGGGAAGCAGCATCGGCAGCAGCAGCAGCAAGTTGCAGACAAATCGTACGAACATAATTGAGATACATATGTTTTTGGTTGTCTCCCACTGGATCTGTGCTGACCATTGGACATTTAATTTATTTGTGCAGTCAAATGGAAAATATTTAAATTTGCCAACTAACCATTTGTTCGATTTGAAATTCAGATGAAATGAAAAAATGGCAATTGAGGAAATAAAGTTTCATGAGGAGGCAAAAGAAGGATGTGACTTGTACATAATTGCATATGTATGTATATTTCTTGAAGTCTGCGAAGTGTGCGTGAACAGTAATATCTGAGGGGATGACTCGGAATTTGACTATTTTGCTTTAAGTTTTATATTAAAGGCTCGAATTTAAAAGGTAATTTATTGCTATAAGTTTAGAATCATTAGAAGGGCATATGTTGTCTTAATGATCTTTGCTTAAACTCTCTTATGTCAAAACTATTCGGTTGTGTGGAAAAAGCTATTCACCATAATTTTCTATTCTTGGACTCTTAACTATTCACCAGTGTATTAAAAGATCCATAATGATAATATTTTATATACTAAGACTAGTAACAGTTTAAGTAAATCCGAAATTGATTTGATACCAGGTAGTCGAAAAAGTATTTTCGTATTTCTAATCAAACTTCGCTTTATTTTTTTATATTTATATTGAACGTTGATGAAAAAAATATGTACCATTTTGGTGGACCACTTTTTGCAATTTTTCCAATAGAGACATTATTCCATCAGTGCAAAACTCTTTTTGTTTCTCGGCGAAAAACGACGACGAGTAATTTTCAACTTTACTCCATTAAGGGAGTTCTGTATTGACCGAAACAAATAGTAGTCCGATAGTGCAAGGTCAGGGCTATATGGTGGATGCATCAAAACTTCCCAGCGAAGCTCTCCCAGTTTTTGCCGAGTCATCAAAGATTTGTGTTGTCTAGCGTTGTCTTGATGGAAAACGAAGCTCTTTCTGTTGATCAGTTTTGGCGCTTTTTTTTCGATTGCTTGCATCAATCTCATCAGATGTTGACAGTAAAATGTAAAACGAATCGGAGCAACCCATAGTAGATGATTCCTTTCCAATCCCACCAAACACTCAGCATACCCTTCCGCGGCGTCAATTCTGGCTTTGCGACCATTTGTTGAGCTTCAGCACGCTCGGACCATAATCTATTTCATACATTATTGTCGTGTTTGATCCATTTTTTGTCTCGATTTTATTACGTTTCAGCAAATAATCGCAGATGTTAATTCGGTCCATTAAATTTTTCGCAGACAATCATGTGGTACCCAAGCAACAAGCTTCTTTTTGTAACCAGCCTTTTTTAAATGGTTCAAAATCGTTTGATGATGAATGTAGCGTTCCTTAGCGATGCCATGGCTGCCAATTGGCAGTATTTTTTCGAAGACTTCCTCATTTGCTTTTTAATTGAAAATTCTATTCTCTCTTTATCTTAGTAACAAGTCTCTCTTGGCATGCGAATAATTGGATTTCTTGTATAAAATTTGTTATCGAAACTATTCCTCCGGGCAATAAATAACTATAGTCTTAATTATATTTGTATAAAATTTGATTTCTGAAGAAAATGTGAAAATATTTGAGACGAATTACTCATTGTCACATGTTCCTCCACAAATCAATGCATTCCAGTGACAATTAAATGAAAATATTTTATCGAATAAAAGCCACGAAATGTGCAGTGCGTTTGCTCCATTTGAATTTATTTTCATTTTCTCGTTCCTAAAAGCTTTTGCATGAATGCACACAAGTAACCAGATGACACAATGAAAGATTATAGTTTTGACACTTGATTAACAAAGTGGACAATATATGTATGTTTGTGTACAAATAAATGCAGCAGCATTAGAGGAAAATTGCAACATTCCTTTCAAACCAATGAAATCCTCGCAAAAGTGCATAATAAAGGATTTTACAATTTCACATTGCTTTTATGGTGGGGGTGTGCGTGTATGTGTGGGCATCTTGCAAGCTTCACACATTCTATTTGCTTGATTGTGCGTGAGATTGTAGCCATCTGATCATGCACCAGCCCACATGCACAAATGCTGAGAATTGCAAGCGACAAGAGCAAACAGACGGCAACACACACCCGCAGGCAAGTGCTCATGTTCGTGTGTATGTGTGTGTGGGTGAGTGTGTTAAGCATTGGATGTTGCAAGTTTCGTTGCAAGAATGCATGACTTTCGCTTGACTTGAATCATGGCTGTCAACAGCAGAAGCAGCAGCAGCAGTTGCATTAAATTGGGAAGGCAATATAACAAGTGATGAAACGGATCCTCTGGAGGACATGAGCTGATGCAGACGAATATAAAACATTTTATTGCTTCCGTAAATTCACTCGCTCGGTTCATGAAATATGACTTTAATTTTATTATCCCTCAGCGGCAACAAACTGCCAGGCGGTCAATCAGGCCGGTGCCACGGAAGTCATATTAAGTAAGAGTGGCACGTTTGATCAACATTATCTGTTAAAGTTACAAATTCATTAAATATAAAGATCTGAAGTGCTTGTTTTCTCCAGATTTTCCATTTCCTTGGTTGTTAAGAAAGAAAATTGCTGTCTTAGCGTTCATCTATTTTCCGAAATGCCTGCAGTCCTCATTGGACTTAATATCCTCTCCACGCTCCACACAATTCACTTATCACGGCATACATATTTACATATAGTACATGTAATCTGACAAACGTATGTAAATATATGTATATTTGACTTATATATCTGTTCTCAAAACGAAGCCAACAAATATTTGCTCCAAGTGCTCGGCAAAGTTAAAGTCCGCTCATGTAATTACATACATGTTGATATGCGGCATGTATGTATATGTGTATGTGTGTATATTTGAAGAAACTTATGTGTGTACATATGTTTGTTTGTTTATGAGTATTCATTCTTCTGGTGAACTGGTGTAGAATTTATGTAGTATTAGATAAAGAGGGGTAACAAATGGTAGTGAATACATACTCGTATAAAGCCTCTCTATGTAACAACGACTTTTGTATTACCGAGTTTGCCACTCTGTTAACTGAAAAATTTAATTAATTGTAATTAATGTTGCTTTCCGAATTCTTCACAAATTAAATATCGTTGAAAAGTCTTCAGTATAGAGTCAGAATGACTTTAAACCTGTAAGCAAAAGAACTAACAATAGCGTCATCTTTATTTACTGTAGGGGAAATTGAATGTTTACATGCCTTGGTCCAATTCCTAATGTTAATATTAAGGGCTAAAATTTTCAGGGAATTTTTTTAGGATATTTCGAAGGAAATTTCGTGACGGGATTGAAAAAAATTAATAGTTAAAAAAACACCCTAATTTATATATATATATATACACATAGTATATCCAGTAAAAAATATATATATACAGAGTTGACGATGTTTCCTTCTGGGTTTAACAATCTTCGTGGTATGTTCAGTCTATGATAAACAAGCATGTAGCTCTCATCAGAAAAGCCACACCCGCACGCAGACACTTACGAACACTTTATCCATTTACAGCAATATTTACAGAACACAAAAAGAGACATAACAATAAATACAACAAAGCGAAAGAATAACAAAACAAGCGTGAGCAGAAAACGCCAAGGGAGATCGGGTAGATTACTTTGTCAACATATTTAGCCACTTTTGGCGCGACAAACAGAGGCAACAACAACAAACGGCAAGCGATTAGAGGCAGAATATAAATACAAGTATATACATATAGTACATAGATAAGCAAAGGAAAATAGAGAAATGCAAAATTTCATTGACGAAATGCGTCGCCCACGACTGATTCAATTGGCATGAGGGGAGAGTTGCTGGTTCTAATCCGCCGTGTAAATAAGTATGTAGATAAATATATATACATATATAAATAAATGACCGAATGATGTTTTGCCACTCTCTGCTGCTTTCCAAATATATCGCATTACGCCCAATTTGAATGTAAATAAGAGATAATAAAAATGTGAAGACCTTATAAGGATCTGAGTGACTTGGGGTGCATAAAGTTCCATTGAACTTACATAAGTTTGTAGGCCGACAAGGATGTTGTCCAGTTTCCATTTAATTTGTTTTAGCTGGAAGCGGCGCTTTGTTTTCTTTTCAACTTTATAAAAATAAAACAAACAATAGCAACCGTTCCCGCTGAAGTCAACTTTGAAAATTAGGGAGTGGCAAAGGATATTGAAAGCAAAAAGGTCAGCGTAAATGAGAAAACAATCGTTTTTTGTTGTAGAAACTCAATTAAGTAAGGAATCCGTTGAAATTTCCTTAATTCCGCGAACACAGCGAACTCCACACAAATTCGACTTGGAGGTAAATTTATGCTTAATTAGGGCTTAAGTGGTGTATTGATTAGGAACAATCATAATTTGGCTTTATTCTCGGCGAATTTCATTAAAATAGCATTAAGGTGGATCTATAGCTAATTTAAATCTATTTTTGGAAAAAAGTTGAACCAAACGACAAGTAAATTGCAGTATATGTACAAGTATGTATGTATAAGTATACCATTGTGACCTAATGAGTTAGAGAAGTGTGCTTACACGAAATAATACCGAGTTGTGTTAAAGTTTTAACAAGCTGAAATGTAATTGAACGGTACTTGTAACACAATAAATGCTTCGGTTGCAGGCAGCGCGGTTCATTGATTCCAACAGCTGCATTAATTAGGCGACCGAGCACACAGACAGATATACATGTACGGTTTAGTATGCCTTAAAACAAATTGATAACGAACAGAAGCGAACAGATGGAAGTGTTATAATGTTGATTTAAAAGATTCTGTAGCTACAAATTTAGGAAGTCAAATAGGAAGTATTTCTTTCTTTCGAACACTTTTAAAGCCGAAGGTGGGGTTGAAATCGTGTTGATCTTCCTTTCACGGGTCTTTTACAAGATTTGACGCGTGGTGAAAGTCTGGTCGTTAGTAGATTTTCTAGGTCAAAGACCACACAGATAAGATCCAATCAGTTTGTTGACCGTGGGCCTAGTCTTTCACACACTACGCTCGATAAGACCTTATATGCGTTATTAAGGAGGCTTATCCAACGGTAAATAGCGCAGATTGTGAGATCCGCCTTTTTGTGGATTGGGCAGAGCACACTTAGGTTCTAAACATCGGACATGCTTTCATTCGTCCACATCTTGCAAAAAAGGTGATCCATGCACCTTGTCAGTTGTCGCTTTGTTGTTCCCCATCGCACAGTGCTAGAACGCATGACGTCAATTGAGCTCAAACTCGGTCCCATTCCAGGTGGGTAATTGCTATTCGCATCTCATCATAGTCGGGAAATGGAACGTCTGTTCCGTCGTTAGCGATTGGGGCATCAGGTTCGCCATCTCCAGATGCTACACATTGACTGCTGTTCAATACTCCGTAGAAGTGTTTCCTCCATAACTTCAGTTTAATGTGAACATCAGCCTCAAATCATTACTCTGGCTCCAACAAAATATGCTCTACCTTCCATTAGTTGCCGCATCTTTTCACAGAATTCTCAAGCATTATCCTTTTGGCCAGTTTCTCAAGCTCTTCACGTAAAGCCTCAAAATTTTCGTCATAGCTTAGAACGATACGTATAGAGACGCACTAGCATTGAAATGGAAATGTAAAAGAGCCAAATTGGAGTGAACTAATTAAACTTGAGGATTGAAGAAGACGTTAGTTTAGTTCTGGTTGTAGTCACAGTTAGTTTTTATGCAACTAAATTCTATTGGAAACAGAATTTTAAAGGTTTTAGTAAACGGTCAAGACGTAATCAATGCCATGTGACAATATCTCTTATTTAAAATAACTTATTGAATTAAATTCAGAATTTCGGAAAGAACGTTGCTTACCTTGGTTACCTCTTACATTAATTTTTTTTGGTGAAACCTCAAAGACATGTTTTGAGGAGGCAAGATAAGTAATGGGCTCTAAGCAAGCTTGTTCCAGATATGGAATGTTTATTAAAGCAAATATTCAATTAATAGAAAAGAAGTAAATATTTCCGCTTTCTCGTTTCAACTTGTTTATTTTCAATGATATCCAATATAATTTAAAAAGTTTTTGAGAGGTTAATATCGGCAATAGAACAAGAAAAGGAAAAGTACAATATTACTATATATTATTACAATATTATTTTCTTTTGAAAAGTTAAGTTTTGAAATTAAATTCTCAAGATTTGTTTTTACGGTAAATTTTTTAATCAAACAACTGGATGATAGTTTTTATAAAATTTGACACTAATTTTCTTATATTAAGCCAACTTTTATGATGCCAATGAAGAAAGTTTTGAACAGTTTTTGCAGAAAAGCCAAATTTCAAGATAAAAGCTCAATTTTTATGCTCCAAGCTATTTTTCTATGCCACATACGAACATTTATATACAAAATCTTTCTCGTTTGCACACACACTTAAATGCGTTCAGCGTTCAAATTGCGGCATTTAATTTGGTGATATGCACATGTGCATTCTTGGATAATAAGAGGTGAAACTGTCTTGCTTGCGTGGTTGAAGTTGGCAACAACGTCAATGACAGTTAAATTGGTGCGCTAACATTAAGAATCCCGCAACGGTCTGAGTTTTTTCCGCTAAGATATGTGCGTCATCCGTAGGCACTAATGCCCTCTTATTCATTACCAGAAAATTGGCATATAGCAGTTTAGCTATATCTTCGTAAGGTCAATGACTTTTGATGAGGTCCTTTCTTTATCTTTAGTGAAGTTCGCAACCCTTCCTGAGATCAGTGCATTTTGGTGATGCCAATGACCCATTTGTATACTTTTAGCAGAGTCTGCAATTCTTCTGGGCGTCAATGAACTTTGTGGATGTCGATGACCCTTTGTTTACCACACATTTAGTGGACTCAGAAATGTATAAGGTTGTTGTTGTTGTGGCGGCAGAAATCTGCCGATTTGACAGTGCTTGGTCGGTTAAAAATCCGGGTTCGCTCCGGTTACGTAGACCAGACTGTTGTGAGAACGGCTCAAATAACGAATTTATATTTAGCGAGGTCAACAACCTATTTCGAGGTAAGAGATCCTTTTGTTTATCTTTAGAAAAGTCCACAACCCTTCTTAAACTTTAGTGTTATTGACTTCGCTAAGGATCAAATACCTTTTTCTTTCAATCAGTTTAAAAAAGATCTCTTCATTTAATCAAATTGATTCGATATCGTTAACTCTGATATGGAGATATAAACAGAAATCAAAATTTTAATTCAAAATTATTCAGATCGCATACAAGCCCATAGCTGTCATTAAAATTGACCGATCCAAATCAAAATAATTTTTTTTTCGTTGAATTGAACCAATCGTATGTTGTATGGCTTTGAGACCTTTTTACATGCCTAGAAACCTTACCGCTGACTTTTCCATGACTAAATTGGTCCCAACAAATAACCAAAATTGTGAATGCAGAGTACTTTTGTTAAAAAAAAAATTATGTTAAAAAAAATCTGAAAGTATACGTTATTAACTGCTAATCACACTGTTAGGCAACTTGTGGCAACCTTCTAAATTTGTGTTTAACTAATGCGAGTATTCACCCACAGGGTTGCTTTTACCTGCATCTTAAAATATCTTTAACTTCCAGAAAAGCAGCCGCGAACACCCCAATACTTACGATTATTGTCATGTAGGCCAATTTTCGATAATCGACACTTGAGTGGCGCACTGAAGTAAAATTCCTTCAATGTAAGTGAAATTAAATCAAATGGAAACATGAGGCATTTATTTTATTTTGCGCAGACTTGTGAGTTCATGCGCTCCTTGGCTACCTCCTTGCCTGCTGAGTATAACGGTTTCACGAATGCCTTATGAGTTACAATGCAGCAGACAGGCGCCACAGGTGTAAAATCCTTCACTCCACAACTCACTTAGTATTCAAATTATTTTTTGAGCATTTTTTTTTTTGCTTTTATAATTTATATTTCGCTTGTTACTGCCTGCCATTTGCACTTGGTTTCCATTTCTTGAACAATATCTCATGAAATATTAATTCCGCTGGGTGATAATTTAGCTTCTTATTACTTTGCATACGCTGAGCCACACTTGTTGCATTTTAAGGCGTCTGTAAATTGGTTTTGTTGGCATATTCTTTCTTGATTACTCGCATTTGAAGCTTTTCGCATGTGTTTTATTTTATTTTTATTTGTTTTCGCCTCATTTGCATTTCAACTTTTTGGACTTTCTTTCGTTGTCTGTTCGTTAATACCAATTATGCATCTGTTTAAGATTTCAAGAACACTGTCGTAATGCCTCTGTTGCCCCCAAGCGCTTATAAAGCTGCTTTTCAATAACACGCTTTCACATTCCTCTAGACACCACTGCGTATGATGAATATTTTGATTTGTTCGCGCTTAATATGTGTACATCTGTGTGTGTGTGTACGTTTCGGTCTAAGTTACAAGCAAAAGCTCTTGCTTGTATGTACATAAATCATTATTTATTATTAATTTGGCTGTAAATATTTATGAAACAAGCGAAGCGCAAAAGAAACCCAATTTTTATTTATTTCCCTCTGAGCTGAAAATGATGGAACCTTCTGCTGAACGCGTATGTGCTTCCAATAACATGTTCACATAGTTTTTATTTCATTGCTGCATGTAAAAATAAAACAAAATCACAGCCTCTTCTAAAACAATAACTGTTAGTGATGCAGAACGCAGCTGTTAACACAACACCTTTAGCCTTTAGTTAACCTGCTCCAGCAAGAAGCAAGACACAACTCTAACACGTTCGCTTGGTACAATACCCTTCACAAATAAAAAGTTTCCACACAAGCACTTGATTTTGATCTCCGATGTGGGTCTTCGATGTTTTCTTTTGGGTGTTACGAACTTCGTGGCAAACTTACCCTTTTTACGGTAAAAAAATTGCGACTAAATAGTCGAGGTTTATGTTTCTATTAAGAATTTTAATGAATAATATGATAATCGAAATACAATTGGTGGCTAGCGATGGCCATCACTTTCAACGTTTGATTTATTCCTCGCGAAAATTGTTTGTCCATTCATATTACCAATTGAAATGAAAGAAAGAAAAATATAATAGAATAAGTAAAAATACAAAAAGGTTTATCAATTTCGAAGGTCACAGACCGTTTTCCACTTATAACAATATTTACATTGCTCCCCCCCAACCCCCTTGGAATATTAGCAGTACGAAATCTGTCAGCTGAATAATGAAGCAGACGCAGAGAAACCAAAAATTTTAAATCAGCAAAGCTCAACGTCGGCAAACGAACTTTTGCATAGGCATTTACTACTTTGTTCTTTAGAAAATCGCCTCAAATAATTTATGTCTAAAGAATCCACATCAATAAATAAATCATTATACTTTGTAAATATGATTTGGTGCTTATATAATTGCTGGGCTGGATTCTCCTTCTCCTTGGTAGCGGCCATAATTTGAGCCTGCAACCCATGTCACGCCCTCTACTAACTTTTGTAACGTGCTCACCTGCCTACAGCGAAAGTCTAGTAAAATTTTTTTAGTTGGAGATAAAAGGAAGCATATTTTTGTTTTTGCAATTTTGACCTCACTCAGTTTCATTTACACAGCGTCGTGTGTGTGTTTGACTGCTTAAAATTCTGCATTTAAAAAAAGTCGTTCCAAGTGTCCGAATCCCCGAACCCTGAAAGTAACTGCAAACAATGGCAGCCGCCTCAACCGGATGTCGAGCACCGGAAATGCGAGAAAGGACAAGTGAACGAGTGAAAGGTGAAGTACATGGGTACGAGAAAAGTTATTTTAGGAGCAAAGGAATGCAAACATTTTTTAATGGTCCACATGCACAGGAACTCACACACAGATGTACTTTCATTTCCATGAATTTTTATGTGCATTTGTTTCGCGTGCATATTTAGTTGGCCATAATCGCTTGAGTACACTTAAAGTAACTAGAGTGTATCCTTTTGAGGTCACTTTTGATGCCTTAAAGAATTTTCTTAAATTTTTGTTTGAAATGTGGAATTTGCACAAAAATATTGAATTTTTAACAAATTCTTTCTGGTTATTACATCTTTCGCGATAGCCTGTTCAAGCTATTGTAAAAGTTGGAAAAGTACGCAATTTTGTCAGATATTGGGTAGTCGAAAAAGTCTTTTTGTATTTTGTCAAAAGATATTTGATTATAAATATGAAAAGACTTTTTCGACTACCAATTTGTTAAATTTTGCAAGCAAATCATCTATAAATCAAATTGATAATGGTTTGTCCATCCATCATACAATCTTCTGAGATTCATTGCTGTAAGCAAAATCACTAACCGTTATAATAATAATCGATCAAGCCAAACTGAACACGGACAAATTGTCAGCAATTAATTTTGTGCAGAAATAATGAAGTCTCAACTGCATTAAATCCCACCAAAATCAACGAGGACCTAATTAATCAACCAAAAGCACAAACTTCTATTACTGCGTTTTCTGCTTGCTGATTGCTGCCTGATGACTGGTGCTCTAGTACTCTGTAGAATTTTACTCCATCATAATTAACGAAAATTAAAAAAAAAACAGTGAAATTGCCAATCTCTCCAAAGGAGTGAATTTTGAGTGCAATTAAGTCGACGAAAAAAGTGTTAAACAGCAGGATTAAGTTAATCAGATTAACTTGTCCAGACAGCGCACAGCGAAGGTAGTAAAATGCGCGAATAATTACGGTAATTTATTTGATGAGTGCGCCAATGTACCGCTAAAGTAGAGCTTGTGAATATTTTGCTCTAATTGAGTAATTCACTGCTGATTACAGCAGCCGCTGCTTATGATGGACAGCTTTTAGCCAGCAGACAAGCGATTTCAAAGTTATTATGAGAAATGTGTTACGCCCCGCTGACGAAAGTAGAAAGTTTTCAATGTCTGTGGAGGAAACAACAAAATGTTCGAACGGATGTTGAACGCAGAAAGTGATTGCCAAAAGGGAATGCCTGCACGGTGTTCTGAGATAGAGTGGCCGAGAGTTGCTATGCATTTGAAGTAAAATAATTCTGTTTTGTAAGTATTGTAGATGTATGAAATGCATAAATTAAGGTTTTTTTAATAGTATGGACGATGTCGTTGCAGTCGTATATCTCTAGTGCTACCAATCACATTATGTCATACCATATAGTGTTGGAAAGGTGAGTTTAAGCTTCATTTTCAATGAAATTTGAAAAGACGACGCTGTATCATTTCGTGTAGCACAACAATGGTTCGTTCGCTTCCGTTCTGGAAATTTCGATTGGCCAAGACCGTCACATAAACAACCATGACATCGCTAAGAAACTTAACATTCAACATCAAACGGTTTTGAGCCATTTAAGGAACCTTTGAACCTTCAAAAAGAAGTTTGATCGGTGGACACCACATGAAGTGTCTGTGAAAAATTTAATGGACTGAATTAATATCTGCGATTATTTGCTGAAACGAAATGAAATCAAACCATTTCAGAAGCGAATGGTAACAGGAGATGAAAAGTGGATCAAATACCTACAATAATTTGTGAAAAAGATCATCGTCTAAGCGTGGTGAAGCTCAGCAAATAGTCGCAAAGCAAGGATTGACGCCTCGAAAGGTTATGCTGAGTGTTTGGTGGGATTGGAAAGGAATCAGACGCTGTGAGCTCCTCCAAGATGGTCGAACGATTGATTTTACATTTTACTGTCAATAACTGATGAGTTTGAAGCAAGCAATCAAAAAAACAGAAAGGGCTTTGTCTTCCATCAGGACAACGCTAGACCACACACAACTTTGAAGACTTGGCAAGAACTGGAAGAGTTTGGCTGGGAAGTTTTGATGCATCCACCATATAGCCCTTACTTTGCACCATAGGACTTTTAACTGTTTCGGTCAATGCAGAACTCCCTTAATGGAGTAAAGTTGGCTTCAAGAGAAGCCAGTGAAAATTACTTGGCGTAGTTTTTCTAAGAGATTCTCACCACTTCAGATACTAACAAGGGTAAAAGCTTAATGCACCAAGCGATTCCAGACTCAAAACCCAAAACAAAATGAAATCGAAATATTTTATTTATTTTTTTTTATTCTGTAGAAATGCAACACTGTTCATTGAAGGTGTTAATTTGAACCATTTTTAACTTTTTCTAAAATTCTCAACATTTCTTCCAAAAGCACTAAAGTAAAATTGTTATATTTTCGACCAAAAAGCATAGAATGTTGAAAGCTGTGCGGGATTTGAATATCGACCACAGAATTTTTTCATTTTTCAACACTTTCCTCATTACTACGTGAGTATTGTTGATGAGCTCATTTCGAATTCCGTGTGCTTTCCTCATTTTATTGGTATCTCTCGCACATGTATATTATATGCACAATATGCCAACTCCTTCCTTACTAACACTATCGTCTGCCTTAAATTTGGCGCTATTCCGCACTTCAGCATTCCTATGCGTTCACTAAATTTCCAGTTTCACTCGCTCAGCTTCAGCGATGCCAGCTGCGAAACTGTTCAGTTTATTTTGCAAAATTGTGTGAAATTTCCGCCCTCACGCCGAAATTTTAAAGTGCCGGTGAGGCGCTGGAGTGTGGCATGCTTGGTCTGTTGCACTGCAATGCTTTCAAGGCATTCTCTGCATTCGTATTTGATTTCACCAAAGTGCTGCGGCGCAGTGTTTGCCTGGGCGTGGCCAGGCATGTGGAGTTTGTGAGCATACGCTTCCTTCGCCAAACATGAATTATTGCTTGCGGTTACAATAGTTGGGAATTTCTAAACAAAAGGTAGACCAAACGATGGGTTTAAGCACAACCTATGTATGTACAGATGTCGTACTTCTTCTGGGAGGCTTCTTTGGTTTTAGTTCAATCAATGCATTTGGCAAAAGTTCGCATTGAAGGCTTTCATGCTTCATTATATATACATATAGTGGTTATAAAAGATATTCCCATAAGAATTCGGAAATATTCCACATTCTCTGCTTTTAAAGCTTTAGTGACTTGCTGTTGCTGCAACCGATCGGATGTACATGACCTTACATATAAGCACTCCATGTGACCACTTGCGCTGTTCTTGGGTCATTTTCGTTTGGCAACTTTCGGCAGCAAATTTTCGAGCCAAAAGTGTGCAAACGAAACAAGGTGGCGGCTTGGCCATTTGCCGGACATAATGCTAAGTGGGTAAAGCCATTTGTAAAACTCAAAACATTCAACTACGTGAGATACGGCGCCTTTGTGCAGATATGTGCATAGCTAAATGCATTCTGCTGGCTCCATGGCAGTGTTTTTTGGTAATGCTTGCAGGCCTTTGCCTGATTTATCCTGATTGGAGATTGTAATTCATGGCTAAGTGGTTTTGTATCTAAATCACCTAGAGTTTTTATGGTCTCTGAAGGTATATGAGTATAACTGATTTCAATTCGCCGAAACTTGGAGAGTAGTAAATCGAACATACAACTGGTAGACATAAAGACGGTCATAAGGTTATAGAAACGGAATGAAAGGTAATATTTTATCATTTTAACATTTTAATGAGGTATCCATATGCTTTCTTGTCATGTGTTTAATTTAAGAATTTTCTTGTTTATTTCACTTTCAAATGTAATCGTTTATCTACATAATAGTGGGTAGTCGATAAAGTCTTTTCGTATTTTATTTTTAAAGAACATTCTAATTTTTAAAGAACACACTTCCACTTCTTATCTTTTTGCATTCTTTATTTAATGAAATTTAACTGCTTCAAGTATAATATCAAACACTCTCTGCTGAAAGTAAAAACAAAGCGTATTCCCGTCTCTCGACGCGGAAAACTCAATTAATGGCGCTGTTTTGGAATGCTTTTATAACAACCAGCTTTTTCTTAGCAATCAAAACTGTATCGCAAATAGAATTACTTACACAATGAAATGGAGACAACACAAACGAGTGAGAATCTGTGCGTCGATATTTATACATTTTCATGGCCTGTCTTGTTCTCAAAGACCGCAGAGCCTACTACTTATATGTTTGTGAGAAGTTAGATGTGTGTGTTTGTGTAAATGCTTTAGCTGCAAGGAGTGTCTGAAGACACGTGGAAAGAAAATATGTAAGAAACATAAAAGGACAAAACTATGTATGTGCTCTGTAGGGAAATTGAAGCCTTAAAGCAGAGTTATAGTTTAGAACTAGAACAAATTGGATAGATAGCATTAAAGATTTAAGTGTTAAGCTTATTGGCACAACTCTCTTTTATCATTACTATGATAAGGATAGACGATTGTCGCATTTACACACCAACTAGCGGTTGTACTTTCGGCACCTACTTAGAATCTATTCCAAATTGTTTCATTTTCCGGCAGGGTGTGTACGCTTGTGTGTACAAATGCGCTTGTTGGGAAGAATAATGTGTGAACAAAGTGTTACATAACCCAATGAAAGTAATAAGCCAACAAAACTAGCTGCCAATGAATGAAGTAATAAAAGCAAGGAAACGCTTTATGGGGAAGCTTTTGACCAAATTAATGATCACGCGTATTCACTGTTAATTGAGAGGGAAGAATGAGAAGCAGAACAAAAATATAATTCCTCACAGTAGAGTTTTGGTTATAAAAGCTTGCGGAATGATGAAATTGTCTCAAGGGAAAAATAAATTGAATATGAAACGAGAACTTTTATGTTAATATTTCGTTTTAATGTCCCTTCGGCCAATCTTAAAAAGTTAATACATTCTCTATATATGTATGCTCTTGCTCATCAACTTGAGATAATAACGGTATGCACGCACATATGTAGTAGATTATGATATTCACATGCTAATAAATATTTGGATATTGTGTGCTTAATAACTCCACTGATGTGCTTCAGATCATTCTCTGGCACATCATATTTAGTATTTATTAAAAGCCACCGAAGTAAGTCGCCCTCGGTTGCACTGCAAAAGACAGAATAATAAAGTTGCTCAGTTCAATTTTGCGTCGTCGTCGCCGAAGGCAACAGCAAGCTTCGTCATTTCATATTCACTTTAGTCGATTCGCGTTTGTTTGGCAACATCCTTCGAGGCCTTTCGACTTCTCTGTTTCCCCATTCTTACCACACAAATGCCGTTAGCAGGCGCATTTTGTTAATCGCGCAGACGAATGTGGGAGCAACCCGTTTTACGTTCAAGCCGTTCACGTCAAAATGTTGCGAAAATATTAATGCACAAAATTCACTTATAGTTAATATTGGCAAACACGTGTCTATACAGGGTGGTTCATGAACGATCCAATACGAAAGCGTGTCGTCCTCAGATCAAGTCAACTGGTTGCACCATAACTGCAAGTGTGGAAACGTAAAAGTGCTACATTAGCATCCCTTTAATTATGTGGCAACTCTGTCAGATAATCTTTATATATTATTTCTTCCTTGATTCGATATTACCGCGCACTCACAAATAAATAAATTTGAAGATTTCATGTTTCCTGCTCATTCAGATTTAGAAGCAATAACCTAACGGTTGCCGCATAGTGCAGCGTGGCAATGATGTTTCATCCTTGACTGTATTCACATGCCAATCAAGAGGAGGGCAAACAAAATCACGTGTGTTGGAGCGCACAAAGAGCTAAAGGTCTTGATTTTCACACTGATTGAAGGCGAAAGCAAGTCAACGAAAGAAACTCCACGCCACATTTACATATACGTACATATATACATGAATATATGTACAAAGTATGCACGAAGATAACGCAAAGTTCATCGCGTGACTGATGGCTGTTAACGCAGACAAGATGATATTGATGGCTTTCAACACTGCTATTGACTAAGTGAGAGGGAATGTGGAAGTTAGTGCTAAAACTAAAATTTAGATTTTAGAATTGAAAACAAAAACAAAAAGAAGGTGGACTTACTGCCAAGAAACATTACCATATCCTAAGCTGGTTTTCCTTGTCACCAAAAAATTTTACTTTAACTGAGCTCGAAAATTGCCACCTAACCAATGTATGAGCCCTCAGAAAATATTTCTGTCTTACAAAATTTACAACCATTTGTTAGCTTCGTAGTTTTACAGTTGTATTATTTGCTTTACATTATATAAATTTTCCCTCCAGCTCCTCTCATTTTGGCCACTCTTGTAGCCTACAGATTTTGTACACATTGTAATCCTAAGGTCACTGCACCCTTTCTGAAAAACTTTGCTGCTCCACAAACAATCGTTGAACAATGTACTCGTATATACTTTGTTTTTGCAGCCAATAAATTTTCCAATTTCCGATGTAATCGAATGAGAAATTTGTGGAATTTTTTCCGATTTTTGTTATTGTTTTCAATCATCAATGAGTTAGGTATGTTTGCTTTTTTCACAATTTTCCCATCAAGGATTGATTTCAGTTTGGTTACTGTTTCAGCTGCTCAATAGACCTTATTAATGTCCATTTCGGTATTTCTCCTGATCATGGGCGAAGATAAGGATGCGAAGATGAATGGCAGCAATTAATTTTATTCTCAAAAACTTTTCTCGCATTTAACATACTTTCAGGTTTTTAGGAACACTTTGTCAAATACTATGCACATACACTTATGGGCAAAATAATAGGTGTAAGAAGCTTTTACTTATCAAATTATTTACCTTTAAGCTGGCTGTCAGTTCTTTTACAATAATTTCCGTAAATATTAATCTAAACTTCGTCACTTAATAAAACATTTCACTTTTTTTTCCGGTGGGACTGCACTAATTTTTGTGTGCGTGCATTTCTATGGTATTTGTGGACCTTTCGTAGAAAAGGAGAGGAAAGGAATATGCGCCGGTAGATTACCATTCACTAATCGCCGCCGAATTGTTCGTGAGCTAAAATTGAGTCCTTTGTCATGAGAAGTACATGGCGGTAACCCAGGCCAGTTACTCAAACGCAAACTTAACAAAATATTAATGCAACTGGTTGATACTGACTCTCGACTCATTCGCCTTCATTGTAAAAGTGTAACGCTATAAAAAAGTAACAGTTACAACACGATTTGGCGAAAAAACAGAACTAGCTAAACTCACACCTATTATTTTGCCCATAAGTGTATGTACAAATTTAATATTTTATAGATGATACTAGTTGGTATATGCGGTTGTGTTTCATAAAAATTAATATAGACCGGAAGTCGTCGATAAATTGGTATTTGATTTTCCTCTTTTTATGTGCGATTGTTACCACATAAGATTATTGCATATTTTAGTGGTAAAGGAGAAATGATCGAAAAGAAAAAAGAATGCTCCAAAAACAACTTTAATCTTTGCAAAAATTGTGTCTTAATATAAATATGCTTCAATAAATATTTTTAACATAGTACGTAAGAGTGATGGAATCTGCCTGCACAACATTTTAGAGGCCGATCGATTTTCCTACTCTTCTGCAAGAAACTTTAAATACGGTTTTGCTGCGTGTTTGTTGTTCAAATGGAAAAGTTACTGCGGTTTAGAAGGTGTAGAAAGATAAAATAATCGTTCGCTACACATGTCCGTTCGGTTGCGACAAAGTAATAAAGATATTTACGAACAATTTTCGAAACCATAAAATTGTAAGTGCCGAGATTTTGTCATTTAGGTTAAAGTGCTTTTAGTACTTTGGCTTTGGGTGTTTATATGTGATCTTATGGCACTTTTTACGAGAGCATTCATACACATCTATCTACAACAACATGCACATATGTTTCCTACTGAAATGATTTGTAAGCAAAAGTTGTACGTTCAGTACACAAACGCACATGTAGGCATGTAAGAACTGTCATTAAATCGCAGCTGAAAGGCCGTCAAAGCATCCGTTAAAAGTAATGCTCATAAAATATTGGAAAAATAAGGTTGTAATATTAAGTTTACATATCATGCGTACGCATATACGGTAGCATATTTACTCTGAAGGAATTTAAAATCATTGCTTCCACCTCAATGCTGCATGTGGCAGCAGAAATGGTTGAAAATGACACTTGTTTGTATACATAAAGAAGTGGTAATATGGCACTAAGGTCAAATTTGTAGAATAAACAGCAGTGTTGCAGAACCATATAGTTGTCGGAATTAGAATTGAAAGCGAAAAAATGTGTAGATTTCATAAATTCAGATTCAAAGAAAGAAGAAGTCGCTGACAGATTTGAAATATTAGTTAAGAAATATATTTATTTTATTTTTATGAATTAACTGATATACACATGTATATCTTTTATACCGAGAAGACTTGAATGGAAATGTCTAGAGCAATGCACCAGGGAAACAATAAAGTACTCTTGTTCGCTTATCCCACATTGGACTACGCTGTAACCATCTGGGGTCCCCACGGCATGAGGTATGGATAGTGAGGCCACAGAGTCTGTTAAAATTCGAGTCAAGTGCAGACATCTTAAAGGACGATTACTCCTGATGGACTTAGTAGCTGAACTCCATCTGGTATCGCAAAGAACCAAAACTGGTCAATGCGCGGCTCATTGGCCAACCAGATTAATATAACCTTACCGAACTCATACTTATTTCTATAAGTGAAAACGTAAGAATAAAACTAAAAATGCCTTAATTATTGAATATATGGAAAAAAAACTTCGATAAAGAGGTGCCTGCATGTATACGTATATGTACCTCACTGTGATCTCTTAATATCTTCCTTTTAATTGTATCGTTGTTTTTTCTTTCAATAAAATAGAAGCTAGCTAAAATAGTGAAACTCATTGTCAGTTTAATAGAATTCCAAATTTTTTCATTTGTAAGTTTTTTTCACATTCGTAAACAGCTGATTCGGACATTGGTTTCGCATATGTTCGAAAGCACGAAAATCCAATCAGATTCTGTGAGGACATTGAAATTTGAATTGGTTTATATTTCTGACAACCAAGCAAATTTGTCTTTGATTTCACAAGAAACCTGAGCTTTCAAGATGGAATTGGAAATTAAAATTCTACGACAGCTTTTTTCAAAGAATGATTTATACGATATCCATTTACAAAGAACTAGGTCAAAGCGTATTCAATTCCGCTCAATTTTCGTTAAGTTAGCAAATTCCACGCCATCTTTGCTTGAAATATTTCTTAAAGACACTTATTTTTGATTATTTTAAAATCTTCACCACGTGGAGCTAGTGAATGTGCATTTCTGCCGTAACGTAAATATTTATGCTCATCTGCTGGAGCAATGGCCTTGCATTGGCGTTTCTTAAAGCAATATGTGAAATTTAAAATCAACAAAAGCACAAAAGCCTTTGCTTTTCTTCGTTGTTTTCTTTCCATCATTTGCGTGCTACGAAAAAAATGTAAATTCCTCTTGAACATGGCGATCGTTCTTCTTTAAATTTCAGCAATTGCAAGGAACGCATAACACGTGCAACTAACTGTTTCTACATGTCTACATGTCAGCGTTGCACTTTTGCAACACTCGTGATTTTTACGTTAAAATGTTAATGCAACATTCTGTGGCAGCTGCGACCTGCTGCGTTGCAGATACGATGCACTCCACTCAAAATATGATTACACTGCATTAAGAGCGCGCAATGCAAACACTTCACTCGGATAATTATCAATTAAGGGGGATTTCGCCAATTTAGGGGATAGTCGCAGCAAGTTTGTTTAAATTGGAGCGCAAGTTGACTTACACAAGTGCAAATGCATGGAAATGTGTGTAAAGTAGCTAGTTGTTTCGGCTACTAGCTTTTGAATGTTTTCAATTATGGACAGGACATATGAAGGACATTTTGTTGAGCGACTTCGATTTGCTTTGGTACAGTAAGTTCTTTGGTGAAAATGGTACACCATTTATAAGAACTCTTAAGTCAAAGTTCATAAAACTAAATTTTTGATTCACCAGTTCGTAAGGGTATACGAGTATATTGGGTAGTCGAAAAAGTCTTTTTTATTATGACAATAGATGTTGCTGCAGTCGAATATCTCCAGTTCTACCAATCACATTGTGTCATGCCATATAGCGTTGGAAAGGTGAGTTTTTAAGTTTAGAAGTTACAGAAGAAATTCGCTATATTTTGAAATTTTTGAATAAAAAAGGTGTATCATTTCGTGTAGCACAACAATGGTTCGCTCGATTCCGTTCTGGAAATTTCAAAATTTCGACATACACTGAAGAAAACTTAACACTGATGGGATAATGTGTCTAGCGGAAAATGGCAAAAAGTGGTCGCCCCAAATGGTACATATGTATTTGTTTATTTATTTATTAGTATAAATATGAAGAATAAGTTGAAGTTTTATTAGAAACACAAAAAAACTTTTTCGACTACCCAATATTTATATTAAAACAAAAGTTAATTAGTAGTTAACATTCCGCATTAAATTCGATCGATTTATCCAAATTGAATTTTCGTTACCAATAAATATTTTATTACTTAACTGTTCCGAATTGCAATTTGGCGCAATTTTATGATTATATATTAGCTTACATACCCTATATGTATACATATATGTCTCCAAACATGTGCGCTCGTAAATACTAGAAGTAAGCATGTGACTCATGAATTCACAAATATTTTCAGCGGCATTAAAAGCAGATGTTGCAGACAGCTTGATATACGAATCGCTGAAGCGTGCCTTAAATCGAGCTATTCACCGCCAAAGCGAAGAGTCAAATGGCGCGCACACACACACCCAACGGCGGTTAATTTTATTGCAGCTTTTATAGCGCCACTATGCGGAGCATTGGATTACTCATATTCCTTTCAAGATAATAATATCGTAATACTTTAACGCATTAACATGAAAGTGTGCAAGGAATTATGTTTTGTTGGCATCTTGCAGGTCTCCACCACTGTGGCACCACGTATCCACACACCAAAACACACACATACACATTGCATGCATTTGCTCTGCCCTAGCGCGCTTCCTGTGTACATAAATCGCCATAAAGCGGATATTGTATGTTCGAGCACGAACCCCACCGACTGCCGTTAAGCAGACATGTCCATGCATGTAAGCGTGTGGTATGCAAGCTGGAAAAAGATATTTTAATTTTGAATGTTTTTCAAAGAAAGTTTCAACTCGGATTTCCAAACAGATTAACTCTTCAATTAGAGAAGCGGCAGAGAAAGCGCACTATTTGGCACTTTTAGATAAGCTGACGAGTTCCATTTAATATGCAGTAACGAAGCAAGCTACATATATTGCTGCTGCTGCTGGTTACATGAACGGACATGGGTATTAACGCATAACGGGAAAACATTTCAGCAAAAGCGTATATCTTTAGGTTACTCATACGCCATGTCAGCGACTTTATATGTAAAATGTGGCATACACAAGGATTATTTGAAACTGGAAATAAGTAAAAATCCGAAAATTTGTTTTCTAAGCTATGCAATATTAATGCATATACTTAAGAATTTTTTTTATGTGATTTTCGATTTTGCTTCGTCATTGAATTCACATTTTTGGTACTTTGTACTAATTTTCCACTCTGTTGGCGAACTCATTTGAAAAATTTTGTAATAAAAGCTGAATATAACACAATACGATTCTTGAGCTTTTCGAAGCTTATCAAAAATAGAAGCATAGTTATATAAACTTAACCGCAGGAACCAAAAAAAATTTTAGCAAGTAACTTCAACCAAAGTGAAAAATCGTCTTATCTTCGTGTATATAACAAGTAAGGAAGGGCTAAGTTCGGGTGTCACCGAACATTTTATACTCTCGCACAATAAAGTGATAATCGAGATTTCATTATCCGTCATTTACATATTTTTTTATTTTGCAGTAAAATTAATTAGAATTAAATTCTGAGAGATTTACCGATATTTTCGGTGAAAAATTAGGTTAGGTTAGGTTAGGCACTGAGTTTTTCGTGTTCGATATAAGGGACCTTGAAAAGTTATAGTCCGATTACGACAATTTTTCCACAAGGGATACCTCAGCTCAAATACCGTATTTGTGTAAAGTTTTATTCCGCTATCATCATTGGTTCCTAATGTATATATTATACAGAGAAGGCATCAGATGGAATTCAAAATAGCGTTATATGGGAAGAAGGCGTGGTTGTGAACCGATTTCACCCATATTTCGTACATGTCATCAGGGTGTTAAGAAAATATTATATACCGAATTTCATTGAAATCGGTCGAGCGGTTCCTGAGATATGCTTTTTGGTCCATAAGTGGGCGACGCCACGCCCATTTTCAATTTCTAAAAAAGTATGAACTGTATGTGGAAATGTTTGAAGGAAACGAGCCTGTAGAGTTTGGTTGACATAGCTATAGCAGTTTCCGAGATATGTACAAAAAACTTAGTGGAGGGCGGGGCCACGCCCACTTTCCAAAAAAAATTACGTCCAAATATGCCCCTCCCTAATGCGATCCTTTGTGCCAAATTTCACTTTAATATCTTTATTTATGGCTTAGTTATGACACTTTATAGGATTTCGGTTTCCGCCATTTTGTGGGCGTGGCAGTGGGCCGATTTTGCCCATCTTCGAACTTAACCTTCTTATGGAGCCAAGAAATACGTGTACCAAGTTTCATCATGATATCTCAATTTTTACTCAAGTTACAGCTTGCACGGACAGACGGACGGACAGACGGACGGACGGACGGACAGACAGACATCCGGATTTCAAATCTACTCGTCACCCTGATCACTTTGGTATACATAACCCTATATCTGACTCTTTTAGTTTTAGGACTTACAAACAACCGTTATGTGAACAAAACTATAATACTCTCTTTAGCAACTTTGTTGCGAGAGTATAAAAATATATCTCCATACTTTGTATAAACATAATAAATTTCCAAGCGAAAAAATCATATTTTCTTTGTTGTCTACAGTTTGACCACAATTTCAGTTAAAAAACTTTCCTGCTTCATATTGCTTCCGAAACTTGAGCTGCAAATTAAAAACTTTTATGGTTCACTAGCTCACGTTGAAAACTTAAAAGACTCCACCCCAACCATTAAGCTTTCATTTCTAGCTACTTTACGAATTTTTCTCACATTAATTGGCATATATTGCGCCTGTCTGGCCCAGCCCCTGTTACTATCGCTATATACATATGTATGTAAGTCTACAGCACTTTTCCGCCTACAGCTAGTCTGATAGCCTGACTTTTATTTCTAATTAATTAATTCACATTCAGCGCTAAGTCATCTATTTATACACACACACGCACAAACTCTAATGTCGAGGCATTCCATTATATGCTCACCTGCAAGTCGTGCGCTCATTGTTTGTTATGACTCTCGCAGCGTAGACAAAAATAAAATTAGCATAAACTTAGGTGTGTGTGTGTGTGTATATATATATACAATGGAAGAGTTGCACGCTTTCTATGTTGCGGCGCTGTCTGCATGAATAGCGTCCGAGTCTATGGTTCTCGCGTTGAATTTGACCTTTCATACCACACTTTGTTGCACAACCGAAAATAAAAGTCGACCACAATGGCTACATAACTACAATGGCATGAGCCAGCACACATTGGCGACGCACGCACTCGCCACTGCCTATGGCAACAAAGGAATAAAAGGACGATTTATTGCTTTTCGTCTGACCATTGGTCATCATCAGACTGCTGACTCCCCGGAGCGAGTCCACACATACATTCGCACATGCGTTTATAGTGTTTACGTATGTGTGTGTATGTGGGTAAAGGCGATGATTACAGTAATCATTTGTCTGCCATTCTTTTCACTTTCGCCGAATTTACGCTGCTTCTCATTTCATTCATTTACTTCATTTTTGTCGCATTTGCTAAAGCCGTGAAAATAAGTTAAATTTATAGCTTTTAATTTTGTCAAAGACCCCAACTTTTTATTTCTTTCTTGTGCAATCATTAAACAATACTCGTCTGCGTTAACAATTCTTTGACATTAAACTTTTGTGAGGACTCTTTGCAGCGCGCTCGCATTTCCGCCATCTTTTAAGTAATCGCATTTCCGCTATCTTTATTAGTATTCTTTAAGTGACCCAAGCGCGTAATCTTTGGCCTGCTCTCTGCTCTTTCTACTTTCTATGGGGGTAGGGTGTTTGTAACCCGAATTTTAGCGCTACTGATGAACGAAATTGAGGATAAATGGATTTTCAAGAGTGAAGTTTACAATTAAAATAATTTAAGCAATTTCGTCGTACGTGAAGCTGTGTCATAAAATTATTTAAGCATAATTTTGATATATGCCTCAGATTTTGGCAGAGCTTGCGAGTCTAGAATTTCACACAAGGCTCTTTATTACTCCAATCTCCTCGGAGAATTTACTTACCACGTTCTAGGTAATTAAATTCAGTCGTAATTTCTTGTGGTCCTTATGCTTCTTATTCTTCTTGCTTGTGCTTAATTAAAGCTGTGAGCGTGTCCGTTTATGTGCGCTCGTTGGCGCTGCCTTTGTGGATGTCATGGCGTATACGTAACTGCCTGCGTAACTGGTAATTTGTGTGTCGTAACAGAATATTACGCAACGACTCATAACTGCTGACGACATTTTAATAAATTTAGCTATCAGTTAGGTAATTTCGGTAATTTATGATTTTGAGGAGGAAACCAGGAATGCTCTGTAAGTGGATTCTGTACACTAAGTGTATAATTATTGCATATATGCGATGAGTTTTAGTCTGTGGAAAAAAGTTCAAGAAAAATTTTAAGTCCATGAACATTCTCCGAAGTTCGGAAGAAAGAACATCTGACACATTTTGCATGACAATATCGCTTTTGCTAGAATTTTTTCCAGCTGAAATAAGATAGCATAAGTAATCTGCTGACAAGTAGCCGGAAAGAGTTTTTATTATTTGCTTTCCAATAAAGTAAAAATCGGTTTTAAGTAATTTCCATTGCGAGCACATATATATATTTCTCAATTTACACATTTCAAAAATTACATTTATTTATAACAATAATATATTAATATTAATCCCATACATTCTTAGCATATGACCTTACAAAGCTACATATAAATTTCTAAGAAAGTGAACTTTGAAAAATTCAGCAATTCTTTTTCAATAAAGTATTCTTTTACAATGTGTTTTAGAAACAATATACAGATATTTAAATATAGGGTAGTCGAAAAAAGAAGAATGTCACGTAAGCCACCAAAGAAATTTGTGAAGTTTACGGAGACAATGCTGTATCAGTTCGTGTAGCATAACAATGGTTCGCTCGCTTCTGTTCTGGAAACTTCGGAATTTCGACTTACACTGATAAAAGTTTTACACTGATGAAATAATATCTCTAGCGGAAAAATGGCAAAAAGTGATCGACCAAAATGGTACATATTTGTTTATTTATTTATTAGTATAAATATAAAAAAATAAGTTAAAGTTTGATTAGAAATACGAAAAAACTTTTTCGACTGCCCAGCATATAACAAAAATATCTCCATAAAAAGATATTTACATAGAATAACTGTCTTAACTTATAGAAAAATTGTACTAAGTAAACAAGATAAAAAACTAACTATTCTTAAAGTAGGGCACTAGTGAAGCTGGAAAATATCAGAATTTGTAAAAAATTTATAATGAAAAAAAAAATTCAAGCGAATATACTTTATTTAAGTAACTTTACATATACTTAGAGTACACACACACACACACAATTAAACACATATACCACATTTATATAATTTGTTAATTTCGTTTTTTATTTTAACCATATACTTGTACATATACACACATTTAACTATTGACAGGAATCATTTACAAATATCAAGTCATTTTCTCTCAATATTTCACACTGAAGTTCACTGAAGGCCAGTATTCGTGCTCAAGTTCCAAAGCTAACACACATATGAATGCAATATTTACAAAAAATTAGCAATTATTTACAATTCTATAATTACAACAATTTTATAATTACAATTACAGCAATTCTATAATTACCATTACAATATTTTAAATAATATTTACATTTAAGTGGTGCTTAGAGTACAGTGTGTTAAAAAAGTTCTAGTACTTATAGTAAATTCGTTAGTTTGCGTTTAATAATTTCCCTTTCCGCTTTTGATTAGCTAATGACATTGTCTTACTTCTAATACACTTTAACTTAGCATTTAACTAAAGAGATTGCTTAATACTATACTACTCATAGATGTTAGTTCTTTATAATTTGTGTTCCCTTATACGGAATTTTCCTCGAGTCCTTGCTGCAGATAATATGAGAAAGTAAAGAGAATAATTGAAAAATCAGTTGAAGGCTTTCCAAGCAGAAACTTCAGAAATTAGTTTAAATAGTTTTTCCAAAAAAATATTGAATTATTGACTAGAAGTACAAAAAGAAAAATAAAGTTGAGTATAATATCACCATCACAAATATAAAAGATTCCATAGAAGAGCTTCATTTAGATTCGTCAGTTTATATGATAGCTATATTCTAAAGTGGTCCGATATCGACGATCCCGATATATGAGCCGTTTCTTGAAAAGAAAATAGTGTACACAAAGTGTCAGATCTATATCTATACATACAAATGGACAGACAGACAGACAGTCATAAAAACGGACATGGCTAAAGCGACTCCACTCATCACGCTGATCATTTAATTATATACTTATAACTTCCTTCACGGTGTTACAAATTAAGAGGCAACCTTTACCTCAGGGAACAAAAAAGGACTGTCTTCAAAGTCTCAATTATATATCCAAAAATGTACCAAAAATATCCCATAATATGCTATTCGTCTAATTAAAAACTTTCCTCAAATTGTGAGCAAGCTTAACATCAGACTTTCAACCTGCACAACTCCTACATAGTTTCCTTCTGAAGGCAAGTAGCTAAAAATGAAACATTATTATTCAAACCGGCAGCACTTTATCTGAGCTCGGAGCAAGTTGCATAATTGCAACATTGCATTGTGGCACGTGCCCACCCAGTGCGGGATATACAAATTAGAAAAAATCGCTTGGCAAGTTGCTCCGAATCCCTTGGAAATGCGCAAAAACAACAAGGATATCTCGTTTTATCAACGCGTATAGTCTCTATGTCCTGCCACCGGTGTCTTATTCGTGTTTACATTCGTCCATATTGGCCCACTGCGCCTATGCGGCAATACACTGTTGCACCAGCACACGCACACATACAAACAAACGAAGTGGCACAGCAATGAAATGGAAATCCCAGCTAAGGGCACAATGTGAAAATGCAAATTTTACAGGGCAATAAACTGACGGACTATGAAACTTGCCCGACTATCAACTTTTAAGTACCACATACATAGTTAAAGGAGTATGAAACAAGTAAGGATAGGCTAAGTTCGGGTGCAACCGAACATTTTTTACTCTTGCAACTTGCAAGAGTCAAAGCGAGGGAAATACTTAAAGGTGTAAAACGTTAAACAGATTATTTATGTATATCTATATAACCCTATGTACATATATCTACCCTCTATCTATCTCGATTAGTTTCAGGTGATACGGACAATAGTTAGGTGAACAAAACTTTTATAATTTAAAGCAAAAGTTTACGAGAGTATAAAAAGAGTGTAAGCGTGAGAAAAGAAAGTGGAAACACACCTTCATGAGCGGACTAATCGCTCGCGGCATAACGGTCAGCGCCGTCACGGTGGGCATCGTGTGCAAAGTGCCGTTAGAACTGTGCTGCAACGCCATCGCAGCGCTGATGTTCGCGTTCACACTCAGGCTCTGGTTGTGGCCCAGCAGGGTGGTGGTGGTGGCCGATGAGACGCTGGACTCGCGTTTGCCTTTGCCATAGTAAGCTGTGAGTGGCCTGCAAGGAATAAAGCAAAACAAACGCAACCAAATATTATGCGATGGCAAATGAAAAACTGAAATCGAGAAATAAAGAAACAGAAAAACCAACAAAGAAACAAAATTGCAAGAAAGCGAAAACAGAGCAAATTTAGTGCATCTTTCATTCAATTTCTGTGTTTACTACGATAAAAGGTCGTACATGTAAAATATGGTATACCATCTGATAAAATTTGTAAAAATTTAGTTTTTTTTGTCAGTTAAATTTGATCAGATGGTACATAACGAAAAGAATTTGGAATAGATTTTCTTATTTTAATTTCTAAATAATAATAATAGTAATAGTAATAATAATAATTTGCATTGTATGTGGTGGACATTTTAATATTAATTCTAATATTACCATACCGTGTGCTCTCGGTTCTCGGCGAGCAATCCTTTGAGAAGCTCTTTGTGGTGTATCTGTAATGAAGAATATACAACAACAAATTTAATAAAGCGAAGTCGTTGAGCAAGTAATAAAGTACAAAGTGGCAGTATAATATAGCTATATCAGTTTAAAATCTTATTTATAACACAACTGTGTTCAGTTAAAACAAATATCTCTTTATGTAGCGCATATCATTATTCGTCACTGATTATGTGAAAGACTTAAGGATCCATTAGTGTATACCTATCGATGCCTTCACCTACAACCACTGACTAACATAGCAAAAAATTGGAAAATATGCCAGGCTTCTATTTATGTTTCTGGCTTCTAACAGTTTGGGCTCAATTTTAACCCTTAAATGCATGATGATGTATATATACATCAGTGTTTTCTTCCTTACATAATTTCTAAACGGTAACTCAAACACAGTATTTTTTACTTTTATTAGGTGCTAAAAATATCTGTGTTGACTTTTGAATGTCACTTTTTAATTTTAATAATTTGACAGCTTGGCGCGCCACTTAAAAAATACACACTTGGTATTTAAAAAGGAAAAACCATGCATTTAAGGGTTAAGCTGTCATTATAAACTTTGGTATATCTGACTACAAAATGTGCCAATTATATAAAGTGCTGTCATTTACAGTGGGAAAGGACTGAAATTTCGCGAAAAAAGAAAAGATGATTGAAGTAATCTTAAGCTATAATATGTTGAGTCTAAATATTACACACAACTATTTGTTAATGCCGACTGTGTGATGCATTTCAAAAAGATACGAAAAAGGGGTCAATCTTTCTTCACTAAGGTAATGCCAATTCTCACACATTGGCAGTGACAGGGCGAATTTTGAATAACATTTATCAAATCACTTCTATCGTGTATCAAATTTGTCCCTATATTTATAGAAGATTATGTATATTGATCTCAAAGAAATAGTTTGTAATACTCCAATATTCCTTTTTCCCTTCTTCGGCTAAAAGTAGAGCTTCGGTCGTCAATAAAGCTTGACCAAAATAGCATGGCATTGCGAATGAGCTGACTGGTATCGTGTTAATTTTAACAGTTCTAAATGGTCAATTGATGTGGTGATTCTGAACCTACCATTGACGATTGCACCTTGTTTGCAGTTGGCCGTGTCGCCCACATACACAATAATATGCATTGTGGTGCGGCATGTCATGAATAACAAACGTGCGTCAAAGCGTGTTGCATGCTAAATGCGGCTTGTTCACTGTTATTTAATCGAAAACACTTCTGTGGCCACTGGAAACCTAGTGGATGCATTGTACAGTTGCACAGAGCCTTTGTATACTAAGGAAGACCAACAAAACACGAATGCAGTGCAAAAGAAATTTTAACAAATTCATTTCAAATAGCCGTCCAATAGTACGGATCAGATTCTTAAATGTGCAAATTTTGCATTTGATGCACATTTACCACAAAAGTTTTATTTAAAATAAATATAAAATTTAAAGGAAATAAATTGTTATTTATTTTTTATTGTATAAATTCTATATTTTGCAAATTCTCCCTTTGCACAGCATGAAGTATTTACTCGTATATTTTGCCAAAATTCAGTGCAGTTTGCATACATGTGGATAACCTCAAAGGTATGCGAGCAGCTGGAAAATATTAAGTAAGTTGATGAAATATGCGAAAAAAATATTGCCAGGACACACTTAGAAATACGATATATGCAATTTTGTACACACATTTTCGTGAAGAAATAACCTTCTTTACAGTAGCGAGGTGTGAGGACCACCTTTTCACGCATTCTAAGTAATATTTAGACAAAACATGACAGAATTTCGAGAATGCGAAAAAAAATTACTTTTAAAAATTTCATACTTAGTACCTTTAAAAGTGCAAACGTGTCTGCTGTGGCGTATAAGCAACCTTATTGTCACATTTTAATTTGAAAATATTGTATTTCAGTTTTAGTCCTTAATTTACTTCCGTTCCTCATTAAATACCAAATTTATCCATTCTCAGCTTCGAAATAAGCAAATACATACTTACGTTTATATGCATTAATCACCTGTTTGCTCACCTTCTGCTTTGATTTAGTTGGATATTCCGCTCGTCGCGCCACGTGGAAATGTGATGCCTCAGCGTGTTTCTCACTTCGGAGTTTAGGAAACAATAGAACAATGACACTGCGAAGCCCTGAAGAAGAAAGACAAAAACATAGCGAATTAAAGCACGTTTGACGTCCAGCGGATGCTTAGGAAAGGTATAAGAAAAACCGCAATCCTTTCATGCGCTTTCAAGTTCGATTCATATTATCTTTCACCGTAACTCTATACAGTTGCTACAATGTGCTATTCAGTGCTCGGTTTAACATTACCGCGCAACCCTCTTGTGTAAGCTGTCATTACCTGTGTACTGAGCAGCAGCGCGCGCACGACGGCGAACATGTGACTCATGACCCCGCTTTCGCTGGGGCCCGCCAACACCACCAAGTAGGTGATGCCGAAGAGCGGAATGAGCACCAACAATGCCTTGGCTGCTTTACGATATTGGCGCGTCTCCACTGTGTTGGCGGATCGGAGCTTCGTTATCAACACCTGCAAAAAGACACAAGCAAAGGGATTTGGTTCGTAATTAAATAGCGACTTATTGAACCAAATGAAATATGATTTGTTTAAACGGTTTGAGCAAGTAACCGGATTCGTTTGAAAGAGTTTGGAATTTCAGTTTTTTGATCATTATTTTCCCGTTTATCGTGTAAAACAATTAAAAGGAAAAGGAAAATATAACATGTAATATAATAATAAAAAATAAATATAGTTTTAAGAGTTGACATAGACCTTGTTAATATGAATACAGATGCAATTCTCTTTGGACTTTAAATTAAATTAAGAGACAACGAAAAATCCACTGAATTTTGTAGAATAAAAATCAGTTTCTGATTATTATTTGAAAGAGTTGTGCGGTGGAATATCGTTAAAATATACTAGTGAGGGAATTGAGAGGAAGGGATCCGTTTAACCAAGTTACTTTGAGTCATTCACATAAAAATTTAATATTCCTGAAAAAGGCTAGTATTTACTTATGACAACTGTGCGGTTCTGTTAACTTCCAAAAATGGTCTGCTGCGTCTCTTTCTGTAATTAAATATTCACAAAAGATGCAATCACCAAAAATATATTTCCTACGTCATACTAAACTAAGATTCTTTCAACGCCTGAAGCACTTTCACTTGCTTATCACAAGTCTGCAAACTGCTTGCAGCTTGAAAATATGATTTCCTTAACAAATTCTTAAAGCACGCGAGGAAGAGAGTAAATAACTTGCAAGATTTATGGGGAAAAATGAATTTAGCTACTTTCAACTACGAATAAGACAGACTGTTTGTTCTATAAATAAGAATGAAATTTATGATGAAGTAATAAATTTACGTATTATGCGCGTTTGTCATGGTGTCCATGTACTTGTGTGCACATGAACGCAAAAAAGAAAAACCATCCTTTATCCTTTACAATGGTTGCTTTTAAATTTCGAACGAAACACTCTAAACTTATATCATTTCATACGCTTGTGCATGTGTTTGTAAACGTCTTCATTTTGCCTTTGAACCATTACATACACCGACATATTTGCACATATTTACTTAGATGTATGAGTGTACATATTTGTTTTGCTAAAAAACATGCTAGCTTTCTAATTCAAATATTCTTGAATGGATATCGCATTAAGTGCAGTCAAGGGATATATTTTTATACTTCAAGTAACAATCCCCTACAAACATACAGTACATACATACATATGTGTCGTACATGCATGCGAATTTGTTGTACGCGCTTCAAGAGCCAGCACTTAAAATAGAATGACTATAACTTTTTATTCGAGAAATGAGCTGTCATTGTTTACTTCATGGCGGAGGCAAGCTCAGTAACAACAGCGTAACTGTGCAATATCACCAGCATGAGATGCTATCTATTTTGGCAACTTGAGGACACACTTGAGGGTGAGTGTTTATGCATTGTATATTACTACATACATATGTGTTTGGTATTGTAAACAGGCTGTTAACACTTACCCACATAATTCTCAGTAGAAATATTAAATTCATTATCAGCACCGCGCAGACTGGGCCCTGAAAAATCCAATCCACATGGGTTTCACGCATCCAAGGACAGCCGATGTCGAACTGTGAAAAAGGATAAAATTATAAATAAAATTCAAAATTTATTGAAAACTGTTTTAAAATTGATAAAGAATTAGATATTAAAGCAATGGTTAGCTTCAGCAAATATAATACAATTATATATATGCCAGTATAACCATATGTAGAGAATATATAAAAAAGTTTAAGTTACAATCACCGACTCACCTTCTCCACATCGTAGGATATCGTCAATCCCTTGGCAATTGCCCAAATGACAACGAAACCTGCGGGTCCACCTAAACAAAAACATAAGTTGTTGTAATTTGTATCCAATTTCGTTACTAGTTAAGACAGAGAGAAAGCTACTCTCTTAATCTATATCTTATCGGTATCAATTAGTGTAACACAACAATGGATCGCTTGCTTCCGTTCTGCAAATTTCGATGTGAAAGATGCACTTCGCTCTGGCCGACATATCGTTGAAAAATTTGATAAAATTATGGAAAAGATTGACCAGGATCATCACATAAGCAGTCATCATCGAATGGTTTTGAACCATTTAAAAAAGGCTGGTTACAAAAAGAAGCTCGATGGTTGGGTACCACATGAATTGTCTGTGAAAAATTTAATGGACCGAATTAACATCTGCGATTCTTTGCTGAAACGAAATGAAATCGAACCATTTCTGAAGCGAACGGTAACATGAGACGAAGAATGGATCAAATGCGACAACAATGTGTGAAAAAGATCATGGCGCAGCTCAACAAATGGTGGTCGCAAACCCAGAATTGACGTCAGGAAAGGTTATGCTGAATGTTTAGTGAGATTGGAAAGGAATCATCCACCATGAGCTATTTCAGCCTGGTTGAACGATTGATTCCACATTTTCCTGTCAACAAAGGATGATATTGAAGCAAGCAATTGAAAAAAAGTCCAGAACTGATCAACAGAAAAGGCTTCGTTTTCCATCAGGACAACGCTAGACCACACACATCTTTGATGACTTGGCAAAAACTGGCAGAGCTTGGCTGGGAAGTTTGTTTGTTTAGTCCTGACGTTGCACCATCGAACTACCATTTGTTTCGGTCAATGGAGAACTCCCTTAATGGAGTGAAGTTGAATTCAAAAGAAGTCTGTGAAAATTACTTGTCGCAGTTTTTCGCCGAGAAACCAGAAAAGTTTTACACTGATTGAATAATGTCTCTAGCGAAAAAAATGGCAAAAAGGGGTCGACCAAAATGGTACATATTTGGTTCATTAAAACAAAAATAAGTTGAAGTTTGATTAAAATTACGAAAAGACTTTTTCGACTAACCTATATATTTCAAAAGCTACGAGTTTTATTGGAGAACGCCAGAAAGTATACTTCTAAAAAAGTAATTTGAATATTTTCATTTACTAACAAACTTTAGAGGTAGATGCAGAAGAATTCTGCTGAGCTATAATAATTTCAAAATTCAATTACATAAAGTTGTGTGTGGGCATTTCGACCCAAAATGCTGAAGAGGCAGAATATGGCGTAACAGGAAGTTATTCAGCGTTTTTGGCTGTGTTTGGGGTTGTAGAAGGTAGAAACTTGGGTATTTCTTATTGGAATAAGGCTTTTTTAAACGCTAATATCAATATTGAAAAAATTAAATTGCCTTGCACGCAATAATTGCATAATAATTAATGTATGCATGAGGTAAGGTAGGTGTGTCTGCTAATCGATGTGGGTACCTGCTATTAACGCCCCCAAACTAATTGGTGTGGCAAGGGTGAGTTCCGTTTATTCACACATGAGCTCTGCCTTTCAACGCTTTAATTTCGCGATAATTTACGCAACATTTGCCTCACAGAAAATGATTTTATCAGCCACCCACACAACGGCGCAGCGCAAAAGCGTGCATGCATACATTGCTACATATTTACATACACATGCGCCTATTTCACGCCAACTCAGCGAAATATATTTCCCTCCGCCTACTCACACTACACTCTAGGGACACACATACAAGCAGAATTTAATGTTTACACACACACACACACACACACAGAAAAATACTTTGGTAAAATCATGTGTTATATAACTACGGATACATATGTATATTGGTATAATAAACGCTTACCCCAGCCGATGATTGCGTATATATTGAAGCGTATATTATCGCCGGAAAATGTCTTCACAACCAGCATGTACAAATAAAGGCCTGTAATGAAAAGAAAGTTCAAAAGAAACAAATGAAATGAAATCGGCGAAGAAAGTGGAGATTTACGAGTATACTATTGTTGATATAATTCCAATACAAATGTGCATATTTATGCGATCTGATTTCTACATGTCTGCGCGCAAATATAAATAGTCGGAAATAACTGTTAATATATGTTTATTAAGTAAGATGTTGCTTTGATAATAGAGTGCGGCTGACCAAAGGTCATTGGTTGGAGGTGAACGCACTTTTGCTTACTCTACCTATATGAGTATGTGTGTGTCAAGCAGCGCATATTTCATTGCTTAGCGCAAATAATCGGCCGATGAACGCATATTCATATATGTATGTATGTATGTTGTAAGCCGACTAACCAGCTGTGCGTGTGCGTGTATGTTTGAGCAACACACAAATCAAATTGAGTTTTTGTAAATAACTGATTACTTTCGTAAATGCGATTAACAGTCAGCAGTAAAGCTGCACAAATAACAGTATTAATCGACAACAATGCAAACATGAAGACACACATGTGACAAATTCCTTTTATACATATGTACACACAAATATATATCTGTTTACTCGGCTTATCACATCATGAATTGGTGAATGCACACATATCATCGAATATTTGTGTGATTTTTGGTTGCTCAGGCATGGCATTTTTATGCACTCATTTATTTATTATTGCACAACCGCTTATCGCTTATGAGCTTACTGCTAATCTCGTTGTAGCTTTTCATGTAGATATACATAACACATTCCAGAATTCAGAGATTTTCCTGCGAAAGCCGAAATTAAGATTTTGTTTTTGTAACTGCATTAATGGAGGTAATAATTTAGTTAATGTTGGCCTTTCGCAATTTATGCTTGGAAGATGTCTTTAGCAGTCATCAAATAATGGAAATTGATTATTTGCTTAATTCTTATTAAAGAAAGAGGGAGTTCTGGCTAGAATAAGTTCCTTTATGACACAAATATCATTTTAGTATTCTATGAAATTATTTTATGCAAAAGTAATGTATTAACATAAATAATGTATTACTGTGGGTAAGATATAGTAAGACTTGTACTAAATTACGAGCGAAAGCCCATTTGACGAAATATTTATTTCTTAGGTTCCTATGACTGTCAGTGACATCTGAGTGAAACGTTTAGTGTTTAGCACACGCTTGTCTTTCTGAAATACGTAGAGTGCATTTACGATGAGTGAAATTATTCAATAAGGAAGTTCCAATAAATTTTGTATATAGAATCAAATTTCTGCTGCCGAAAGATTGAGAATGTTGGAAAAGGTCTTCGGTGATAATTGTTTATCGAGAGCAAGTGTTTTTAATTGGTATAAATTATTCAAAGAGGGTCGAGAACGCGTTGACGACCCACGTCCATGACGGCCATTAACATCAATGGATGATCAACTCTTCAATAAAAGAAAGGAATTGGTATTTGAGAACGATTAATAGTCAGAGATCTTACTGATATCTTTAGAATATCGGAAGGATCAGTGAAAATCATTTTGAAAGATTATTTGGACCTAAAAAAAGTGAAAGTACGATTAGTTCCAAAATTACTCAGTTTTTTCGACAAACAGCGTCGTGTTAATGTTGTCAAAGCACGTCAAAAATCAAGGTTATGTTGACGAAGTTTTCTTCGATTATCGAAGTGTGGTGCACTTCGAATTTTCTCCGACCGACCAAACTGTCAAAAGGTCATACGATTTGAGTATTATGCGTCATTTGCGCGAGGCTATTCGTAAAAAGAGGCCAAAATTATGGGCTGACAACTCATGGTTTTTGCATCACAAAAATGCTCTGTCGCATTCTGCATTGATTCTTCGTGAGTTTTCGCCAAAATTTCAAGCAATATCGTGCCACAACAACTGTATTCGCCTGATTTAACTCCGCTGACTTCTGGGTATACAAACGACCACTCCGGGCAAACCGTTTTAAATTCATTGAAGACATTAAACGCTATGCGCGTTAAGGGCTAATCTTGATATTGACTTTAACAAATGTTTCGAGGATTGGAAAAAACAAGCGAGGGGGATTACTTTGAGGGGGCGACATAGATTTTGAAGAACAAAGTCTTACTATTTTTTGCTCATAGTATAGTTATATGTGCAAGTATAGAAATAATGCTTTATTTGAATAACTTTTTTTGCTTTCAACCTGTCTTAATTCGGGAGTAATCAACTTATTTCCACGCTCTTTCTATAAGACAGTACTGTATTGGCCATTAAATTTGTTTGAGGAAGTATTAATAGTGCACCATCAAAATATTTTCAAAGTCTTAAAGAAGAAGAAAGAATGTTTCACAAAAGAAAACTATAACCTAATACACTTGCTTAAATGCGGACTTACCTTCAACGAGCATCCAGAAGAAATTGGTTAAGGTGAAGAAATGAAATAGCGTGACAAGAACCACACAGCCTCCTAGGCCCGTTCGTATGGAAATCTGTTTACAGTAAGTATATACAAAATAACTTTAATTATTTCATGTCTGGTTAGAATTGTGGGAATATTTATATAATTTTAATTTTTTTTTGGTTTGTAAAAATAATGATAATTATACCTAGATTATTCATGTATTGTAAAAAATTTGATATTAATTTTGAAATTTTACGAAAATATTTTAAACACAAAGGACCTTCGTTCGTGTGCCAGGATGTTAGCGTATTTATTTTTCAGCTCAATATTTTCTGCGAAGCAGGAAAGCACATATTTTCTATTACATGCTCTCATACGTATGTAGATATATATGTGCCTTTATATGAAGACTTTGCTGAAAATTAGAAAAAGCTACGAAATATCGATGATGTATGTGCACTTACATGTACGGACAAAGTCAGTATCCACAGCAACGCCGACATTATGTATGTGAAGAATAAATTGGCGTGAATTGAATTGCGTAAACAGCGTAATTCCCTGCATCCGTTTTTCATTTCGTTATCGTTTTCGATTGCAGCGCACGGTGCGAAGAAATAAAGGACATCAATAGCATTCGCAGAGATACGCACAGTAAAATATCATAATAATAGCACAGCCAGCGGCGGCAGCAGCAGCAGTAGCAGCAATGCAGTCAATGTTGGCGTTGGCGTAGGCAGCAGCAACGATGTTGCGCGGGAGTGGAGAAGGAATAAAAGAAAATTGTAGAATTACAAGAAAATGTATACATATGTGTGTATATGGATGTATATGTGTAGATATGTATGCATGTGCGTCTTAATGTGGCCTCGTATGTGTGCCAGGATGCAAAGGAGCATTGGCGAGCGCTCGATTTTTTCGATTTTTCTCCAAAAAATGGAAACAAAAACATTGTGTGGCAATGCTACAAAGGTTGCCATGGCTAGTAGTGTGGCAATAAGTTCTGAAGGATATTTGTAAATTTTCGTCCGAAAGCATCTAACACTCGCTTACAAGGCAACACACATGTGTACTTGCTTAGAAGTTATTACATTACTGATATTTTTGTTTTATGTTGCATTAGAGGAAAAAAATATCGATTAGTTGTTTCCAAGTTATTAACTTTGTGTAAACAAGAAAAGTAAGTTTGAAGTTCTTAGAGACATGTAAAAGTTCTAAGAAATACAACGCTGAGAGTTTTATGCACTGAAAAAATATTTGTTTTGTTTGAATATTTTTAAAATATTTTGTTTGTTTGAAGAAAATCACACGTATTCGCAAGTGCTTCATCATTAAGTCTTCGAAATTACTGTGGAAATTGGAAAAATATAATATTTTAAGATTTATCACATAGGGAACGGAACAAGAAGAAAAAATACTCCGTTAATATAAAGACCAGCCTGGGAACAAAAGTGACCAAAGAAAACGCTTCAAAGTAAAAATAAAATAGCTGTTATTCATCCACATCGTTTTTCAAACATTTATATGAAACATTTTAATTCCCTCTTAATTAATTTCATCTTAAAAATTTTGAATTCAAACAAAGCAATCATACTCACTTGAAATAGGCGAAGACAATAATCGCCAGCGTCAATGAGACTAAACTGATGGTGTAGCCAATGTAGTAAATTATCGTTGGCAACTCGATGATCGGTTCGAATTCAGGTACAGTGGAGGGCGCGGGCAGGTGCATGCACAAGTCATAGTTGGTATATTTCTCCCATGTGCCGTTAGCATGGCAAAAGCGCGTCGCATTCTCTGCAAAAGCAGTCAAGGAAATGGTTCAAAAAATTATTATATAAATGTGAATTACATTATAACCTCGAAATTTATGTTATGGAACTTCAAAGATGTTCTTTAATCTTAAAAAAATCGTTTTATAAAATAAATAGGGGGACGTCATTTTAAAAGCTGCGATTTGACAGCTGTCAGCTGTTATAAATTTGATAGTTTCGAACCGACAGCTGTGATTGTACATCCTTTTGACGGATTTAGTAGCAGTTTCTATGTGATAACTGATAAAATTTTGGAAACTTTCTGTTTATACCAAATAGTTTACGGTTCTTTGATGACATTCTTGAAAATTCTGCACTTATTTCATCAAGTTTTACTCGATACAAGTTAAGTCAAATCTCGAATCAGAAGAGTAAGAGTGTTTGGGTGTTGATTCGGTTGCATTCATACCGCAGAATTTCATGCAAAAGAACGTTGGACCCGCAGACTGATTCCTACATTCATACATTCGTGAATAGATAGACAACATGGGGAGCTGGATATCCACCTAACCAAATACTCAGTGGCCAAGAGTGCTTTCGAAGCTACTTATACAAATATTGTCATGACTTTAGTCCATAATGGTCGATGTGTACAGAGTGTATTGAAGACTCCGAATACTTCTCTATCATTGCTCACTGTTTTCAAAAACCAACTGTTCTGAAAACCATACATGGAGGTAGTCGCACGGTGGAAAATTTGACTGCACCTATGTGCGAGTCTGTAAAATGGAAAGATGTCAGCGAAGCGGCAACTCAAATTATGTCAAGATTGAAACATTTACAACAGATTAGGCGTCACTTAGCCCTTTCAATAGAGGAGACTTAAATGTCTTCTTCTCTCCCAGTAAGTAATACTTTGTCCAGTGATCCCGTGGAAGAGAAATGGGATAGAAGTAGGTTAGGTTTAGCGGTTTAAAGTCCCGAATTCCGGCTTTCGATGCTTCCTTCTACTATAAAAAAATGACCCTAGAACTTTAACTTTAAAATTTGTAACATTATTCTTTGCTGTCCGTCCGCAATGTCGTTTTTATCAGCTGTGAATTATCCTAGATATATTTTCTATGATTTTTATGTAACAAATAAGTGCAATCTTGCCTAAAACAGATCAAATTAAATACGTTCGCATTTAATTAAGTAAGAGTCCCACTGGCATTTGCGCTCAGCACTCTCAGCACACACAAATAAGTGCGGTGAGTGCTGCTTATTAGCAGATTCCACAAAACCACTGGCAAAGCCTCAGCAAACCGTGGGCGACGCGAGTCTATTGCCGTCGCTTGTGCATTGTGCCTTTCAACGCTTGCCGCTTTTGTCATTCTTGCAGCTATGAAAATGTTGCAACTAGAAAGTTAAAACATATGATGGCGCTGTTGCACCAAAGGGCATAGAAACACACGTCACCGCCTCGTCTAAAGTATGACAGAAGTCTAAAGAGTGCAGCCGCGTTGACAATAATTTGTGGCACAAGCCAACCGCATACTCTTGCCATTACATGTACATATATACACGTCTAAATGCAAACACGTACGGTTGGCTGTCAGGACGTATATAGATTCCCCAAAGTGTGCATATGGACCGCCGCCTCCTTTTGTTCGTGTTCATTCGCGCATCCCACACATAACTGGGAATAGTTCCGAGCGCACATCAGCCCTCACACAGGCTCACAGATATACTTTTACAGACATTTTCAATTTACTAACGGTACTTACGCGAGCTGTCGTACTGTATGCCTTGGAACTCGTGCAGGCACGGCAGCGCCGCCAAAGTGCCACGCGGCGTGCGAGGCCAACAAAGGATCGAGTCGAAGTGGGTGAGGCAGTAGGCGCTATCATTGCCGTAGGTCGTTGTATCAATGTGCTGCTGCAGCAGGCACTGCAGTTCGGTACTCTCATTAATTGCGTCGAGGCCGTCGTAGGACTCGAGCGGTGTCTCGTCAGCGCCCACGTCCACATCTACATGTGCTCCTGCAGCCACACCCACACTTGCTCCCACCACTTCGGGCGAGTTCGACATGCTGAGCGGATTCAATGCAAGCGCGCGACTCACCAATGCGTCGGCAATTATTTTACTTGTGTCAGCGCTGTTGCTGTTGATGTTTTTGCTGCTGCCGCTGGCTGGATTCGCGATGAGGCTGCCACTGAAGCTTGGAATACTATTACTGTGGCTTTGGGCGCTTCTTGTACTGTTGTCGCTGTCGCTGCCACCAGCAGAAAGCGCAGTATTGTAAAGCTGTTATTGTTGTTGCTTTCCCTGTTGATGCCGATGATTGAGTTGTTGCGGTTGTTCATCGTCGTTGTCGAGAAATCTGTGCGTTGCGTGTGCCTCTGAAGACCTGGAAGCGAAAAGCATAAAAACACGTCTTAAGCTGAGAAATATTTAAAGCGTCAAGTTTTGAACATTTTTGCAGGTTATTATCCGATATGTGTGTAATTTATTTAAAGGCGGTCGTACATTTAAGTAGTGTAATAGTGGACAAATATAGCGAGAGAATATTTGAAGAAGAATAGAAGTATAAATAAATAGTCTTTGTGGTCTTTTCTAGAGTTATTTCCTTCATATTGCGGATTAGTTAGTCGAAAGCAAATGATTTTAGAACTTCCTCCTCCTTGAGAGAATATAAGCTGACATTAAGCCCAGTACCATTGCTATAAGTCTTTTACGTGTCTTTTTGAGATATTTTTAGTTGCATACGAAGCAGCAACTCGAACTGAGGTATAGAACGTACAAAATGCAGTCAAGTCGGTCGACGTTCTCAGCCGACTTAGCTTCGCTCAATGGACTCTTGAAAAATTCCAGAAAGATTCGACGTTCTCAAGTCAAATTTTGTTGAGCGATGAGACCCATTTCTGACTCAATGGGTATGTAAACAAGCAAAATTGTCCTGTTTGGGACCTGAAGAGATTAAAGAGCTGCCATTTCATCCAGAAAAATAACGGTCCGATTCATATATCTTCAAAAATGATACCGGATGAGAACGTAACCGTCAATTTCGACCGTTAACGGTCCTTTATAACCGACTATTTGATGCCTGAAATTCAAGCTCGCCATCTCGACGACATTTGGTTTTAATAACACTTTCACGGTCCTTTCCATATATCGCATCAATTAATGGACTTAAAGGTTCACTATAATTACAACACATATGGATTCAATTTTAGTGAGTCTTCTCATGGAAAAGCGACTAATCTTGCAGCATAAACTATGCTTTCACCTGTGATGTTCCACTTCGAATCACCTCAACACTTTAGCAATCACACTATCACTTTGAACTGATTGAACAACAACACCGGTGCCCAGTTATGGGTTACAATTCACGGTTGGCAATGGACAGACTGAGCCCGAGAGACTGAGTTGTGGTTTAAAGCGCCGCAGCAACCAATGAAACGGAAATTCAATCAGATGAGTTCAACGAGTGAGGTCAGAAGTCGCCTGCTATTCGGTGTGTGGTGTTGGAATTACGAACGCCTGAACTCGTGACGGCCAAAAAACTCTGAAAGCTGTTGGTGTGTTGATGGTGCTCACCAAATGCGGTTACAGCGGCATCATTGCCATCGAACAATCGTTGTGTGGAAATTGTTTGCTTGTTTGACTGCTCGGTTTTTCGATTGTTAGCTGATTGTTTGGCCATTATTGCGCGTTCAAGCGTTAAAGAGAACCGTTGTGCAACAACGATAAAGTCAGTAAAACAATACGGCAAATACGAATGCAAACTGAAGCTGTGAACATGAATTTGCTGTGAAAATATCGAATAGCCAATTGCGATGGCGTTGACTTACGGTATATGCGAGCAGATGGTTGTGGCGGATTCGTAAAGCTTTAAATTATAGAAAGTTCAAAAATCCACGTAAAATAATTTCCGTGAAAAGTAAATTGCAAATACTTAATTTTCTAGTCAAAATGAACAGCCTCTTAGTAAAGTGTGCGTTTATATGCGTTATGGCCATATTTTACTATATATGAATGATTTCAGCATGTGACGCTAACACAATTTTTATTTTTTCACAGCTTTCAATATACTATATACACACATGAACACAGACATACGTATCCACTTCCGCTTTTATAGCGAAATTCATGACTATTTAAAAATTGTGAAAGCGTAATCCATTCATTAAAAAAACAACATGCGAATAAATAACTGGATTTTCGCCAGAAGTGTGGCTTTGGCTTTTTCCCTTTCGGCTCGCCTTCTCTCGCCTTCTTTCGCCCTCTTTAGCACGTGCTACTACAAGTGTTAAAGTGAGCGCACGTTTTCATTTTCTGCGAACGTTTAAAGGCTTTGTCGTTACACGAATGCAGCCTTATGTCTGCTTGACCTCACCAATCGCTGTGTACTTTTTGGCTTACTATTTTTGCTTTCGAACTATTTCAAGCGCGCAAGTCATTACTAGGCACTCCATCGTTCCGTGAATTGCAATTACGGACGCGGTTCGTCATTTATTAATTAATTTATAATATTTATTTTTGTATCGGTTTATTTTCCGCCAGCGCCGACGGGCCTCCACTTTGTCCACGCTTTATTCCATTTCACTTAATTGTCATTCCTCGTCTAGATAATCTCTCAACTGTACGGTTTCTTGGTACTTCATTTACAAATATGTGTGGCTTATTCAGTAGTGATGGAAAACCAACATATTACTCCATGTTTACTAGGCTATGATGAGAGTTAATACAAAAATCGAAAACGTTATCTCATTTTCATTTTATGGTTCCGAAAACACTTGTTGAGGAACTTAATAATTTTGTTCAAAACTTCGATGTGGGATCATCATCGCTTTCTTTCATTAAAAATTCCATAATTCGAATGCTTTGATATTTCGCAAAGGATTTAGGTGGTGAATTACAGGGTTTGTCCGGAAAGTAATAGGACTGATTTTCTTCCATCGCGACTGTACATCGGAGCGTGCGCGAACCGATTAGATTCGGAAGGGCGTTCCTATCTAACAAAAAATGGGCTGGTTAGTTGTCTCCGATGTTGCTTTAGCAAGAAGTGGTGTGTTTCGGTGGGCACCAGGGCTTTTTGGATTGCCGGGAAGTGGTCGTCCAACATGAATTTGCGCCTCCTGGACGAACCGTCAACGACAACGCTCCAGCTCACACCGCCTTTCTTGTGAACAGGTACCTAACTAAAGCCGACATCCCAACGCTTCCGCAACCGCCCTATAGCCCAGATGCGCCCCCTCGAACTTTCTTTTATCTCCTTGCCTGTAAAGGTCGATGAAAGACAAGCATTTTGAGACGACAGAGGGAATCCAAGCAGCATGCCCCTCGACTCTCAAGGCTATTTCCGAAAATGCCTTCTGTGACGCCTTCAATGCTTGGAAATCGCCTATTTTGAAAATTTTTAAAGAATTGTAACGATTGCTTCAATAATTTTTTTTAAATCGACTCAGTCTTATTACTTTCCGGACAAACTTTGTATTTTGCCAGCTAAATTTCTTAAACTGTCTTAATATTGTTGCTAGTTCTTTCATTAAAAAATTAATTTGGTTGTGAAAATTTCCACAAAAATTTTTTTGTATTAAAAATTCTACCGAATCGCCCAAATCTTACAAATGCTCTGAAATAAGTTTTTGCCATTCATTCTCGATTTATTGTGATGGCATTGTACTGCCAAATATGCAAGCCACATCTATTTTCTTACTCAATTGAGGTCTCGTTTAACTGCTCAATTAAATGTAAACGCAAATAAAGTCAAACATTGAAATTCAGACAATACTTTGGCTTTGCCATTGAAATAACTGTGGAAAGTCATTTACATAATTCCCCGAAATATTATGAAATTTGAAGCTGTGGTGACCACGAACAAAAATGCTAGAGAAAGGAAAACTGTTTTCATTCATTAGAATAAAATTGTAGAATATTTTATTTCTTTGTGCTCTTTAAGAAGCGGATTAGGCAAATTTTTGGATTTCACTTTGTTTTAAACAATATTGTTACTATATTGTTATAGTTATGTTATTAGTCTAATTATTCATATCGAACGCTTTATTTCCCATTTCTTCATTTATCAAATAAATGTTTGCATTTTACTTCTGTCTATCTCCGACAAATAGTTCGAAGGAGTCTTAGTGACTGCGGTATTTTCTTTTCTGCGATTAATAAATTTTTTTTCTTAGGTATAATGGTATATTGTGGAAAAGAATCCTCTACATTATTCATTCTTAGTATTTGAAAATGTATGGGTGTTTCTCCCCTTCTTATTGTGGTGCCATGGTTCTCATTTGATTTATGTCCGCTCAGTGAGTATTCATTTGCATTGGCGTTAGTCCAAAATTTCACACAACGCAGCAGAATTATAAGAAAAGAAAACTTATAATTTTTAGTAATTTAGTTTCGGTGTACTGCTCCCCATTTCTAATTAGTGACAGTATATAAATTAACGTCTAATTTCTTATGAATTATTCAAAAAGTGTATGAGTTCTAATATATTGTTTAATATGAGTGCAAGCGGTTCATACAAAGAAAATTTTGGAGTAGAAACTTTTGGAGTAGTGACGAAAATATGCGCAGTTATTTTCTTTCGCTTGTTAATTTTCCAAAGTCTGCAAAACTGCTTATTCAGCTAGTTATGTGTTCGTTGTTTGTCTAATGATTCACCAAATGTGGGTATTATGCACTCACTTTCGAGGAGATACTCTGCGTATGAGTGATATCTGTGATGACAGCGTAGTTTTGTTTAATATGACTGAAATTCGCCAACGAATATGTGATGCGTTGTATTCATGCAAATTACGGACTTAATACAAGTTTACAAATAGACTTAAGGAAAAATAAACACTTGTGAATTTCGAAAAATCGATTTCTTTCGGCATATGCGTATATCGAACGCACATGTATTTGAGAGAATTCTTCGAAACCCATCTTAGTGTAATTGGTTCCCAAATTCACAAAAAACGCGTTTTTATCGAAGCGGTCAGGGTCGGTGAGCAAAATGCCTGCAAAACTAGTGGATCGATCGACTTGTAATTATTATAGGACCTTCTTAGATATATTTGTCTGGAAATGATTGAAGGATACAGATTTTAAAAATATTTTAGATTTTTTAAGTCACTCAGAAGTGTAAATTTTTTCACAAACATCTGCTTCTTATTACATATATTAATCTACAGCAATACAAAAAGTTATATTTTTCGGATAATTTTATTCAAAAGAATCTTGTGCATTGCCAGAAACCTCTTTACGGAGCTCCACCTAAAAATCGGCTACGAAACAAAGGAATCCAAATGTTGGAAAATGAATCGCCGAATATTTATTACATTCTGTAGTGATCATTTTTTATTTATTTATTATATAAAATACCTTTTCATAAAAAATTCAAGAACTATCTGAATGGCAAGTGGCTATAATCCCTTTCGAATGAAAAGTATTACCTACAAATAAATTCAATGTATACATGACTTTACAATACTTGAAATGTTATGTATGTTTAACTTGAGCAAATGCTTCGCCTAGCTAGCCAATTTGCCAGCTAAAAGCGTGATAATACAAAAAGCCAATATTTAAATATTTAAAAATTCGTTAATAAGAGAAACCGCGGTAAATACGAGTACGCGGACAGGCATTTTTAATGCAATTGATTTGTGGTGAAGTAAATTATTGAAAGCAAAGCTTCCTACGAGGGCTTTAATGCTAATACATTAATATACATTAATGACCACTTTTAAATATAATCCTTCAGTTGCATTTAGCGTAGCAGTTTTGTAATAGAAAATGCTTGTCGAGCGGTTATTAAGCGTGATTAATCCAACAATAATTCCACCACTTATTAGTGTCATATGTGGTCAACGCTTTTACTGACATTTGCTTAATGTAACATTTGTGAGTGTTTTCAGACTTTTTTCTATCGCTATCTTGCCACTTAACTACAAAAAATGCAAGCTTTCGAACTTAACCGCAAAAAACGTAGTAGATATGTGTGAAGCACTAGGAAAAGTGGTGAGTGGGTGGCTTTAGTTGGTCTGCTAAAATTATGTATGTTTGTGTTTGTACACCGTAACGCCAACGCCAACGCCTTCCATTAATCCGCGCGCAGATACTGTCGTCGCATTTAATTAAGCGTTAAATATTTTGTATACCAGCACGCCTCTCAGGTTCGCCGCAAAATTGGCAAGTATCAACGGCTTCTCTGCGCTGTAACTACAAGCTGCTTTCAATCGGCTTTAGCTCTACTGCGAAATGTGCCGCTATATAAACTTTTAAGCACAAGTGGCTGAGCACTTAGCTCAAAGTAGCAAGCTTTAATGATCTCTCAATGAATGCTTTCAACCCACCAACCCGTCAATGAGATAACATAATAAGGCACACAATGGTGAGACATAACTGTGCATTACCCAGCGGCAGCGAAAGCCACTGGCAATCAGTCAGGCGAGCGAAGCGGAACAATGCATTCAACCAGCAAAAGTGCCGTTCAGCCATAAAATAGCGGCTAGGCACAGTGCTTTGTTCAGGCATTTTACTCCCATTCTAAAGTTGGTGGCTTGATAGTGGCGTGCTAGACTGGCAAAGAAGTCTCTTTGTTGCTTGTATGTACTAATTTTCAAGCTAATTTGAAAATTTTCGACCAGGGAAAAGTTTATACCCAAGGTTTTGTCTATCGTTTCAGAAAATTTTAAGAACTCCTCGTCACATGAAAGTTGTCCATACGGAGATCTAAATTGATAAATCTATTTGTATGACAGCTACATCTCATATTACTAAGATATCGGCAGTTCCGACAAATGTGCAGGTTCTCAATATAACAGATGGCTATTGATGCAAAATATCGCGAAATTTTAGATCACAAATTCCTCTTCCTGAACACTATACCTTTTCATTGGAATATCCACTCCTTTTATGATTATGAATTACCTAAGGAAAGTCAAAATATTCTATCTTTAATGCGCCATTCAGGCCAACAAAAGGCATGACACAGCAGCACGAACAAAAAACGGAACGTCCATCGAAGCCAGCGGCGGAAATGTGGCAACAAAGTATGAAAGACACAAACTGTGTTCATAATGGCAGCCATGAATTGTGAAAGCACTTCCATGCGGCAGTTAAGTGTTGACGGAATTTTCGAAAAGTCCACTTTATGGGACATGTGGCATATAATTGCCACAGCGAATAAAAATCGAATGAAGCACCAAAGCACTAAAGAGCAGAACACTTGTTGCTGTCGAACTGTGGTTTTTTTTTATTGAGGAATTAAGTATTAATTTTGTGTTTAGTCCACCGAGGTTGTGAGCTCGGTGAACCTGTTAAGTGACCAGTGCCAAATGTAGTCATTATTTATGTATGTGTGTAAACAAATGTTTGTGCATGACGTGTGACTAGAAGAAGTCGTTCATAAAGTTCAGAAAAAAATAAAAAAGGATAGTCATAAAATTATATTATCGATGGAGAGACAAAGAACACAAAATGGATTTTTTTATTAAAAGCCTTATGAGTGTCAACTGTTAAAGTATATATATTTAAATATGTGGTATCATTAGGAAATTAAATTAATTTTTCAAATGACTCTTTAATATTTTTCAGACTTCTCTGATTCGAACGAATGTCTAGATGTCATACACTTATACTAACGACTTCACGGCCTTCCGCTCATGATGCATCATCTTGATTTTGAGTGACTTTGGCTGGTTTTTTAGATTCGGCTCATGTTGCTCCCTCCATTCCGATGATTGTTGACTTGTTAGTTTGTCAAACTCAAAAACCCATGTCTCATCGGCAGTTATAATGCTCTCCATGAATGTGGGATCGAATTCGCATGACCAAGCATGTCCAAAGAGACATGTTTACGGTACTCTTTTTGAAAAAAATCAGCTTTATTGGGACAAGCTCAACAAGATCACGTTTCATACCCAAAATATCCACCAAAATCATTCGGACGGACTCTCTTGGCATCCCTCTAACACTTGCTTGACTATTTTCAAGCACCATATCCTTCAATTTTTTAATATTTTCAGTTGAAGAGGACGAAGGTCATCTAGAACGAGGCATGTCTTCAACGATCTCTTGACCATCTTTGAAGGCCTTGTACCACTCGTAGACTTCCGTTTTTAATAAAACTGAACCACAGTAAGCCTTTTCCAACATTCGCCAGGAGTCCGCACTTGAGACAACTTGCGGGTGCATTTTGTCAAAATGTATGCTAGTGGTTCGATATCGGCGGTTCCAGCAAATGAACAAATTCTTGGAATAAAAAGGATGAGTGCATATTTCAGATAGTTATTTCAAAAACTATGGGACTGGTCGCGGATATACAGATAAACTGACAGACAGACGGCCATATATAAATCGACTCAGCTCCACATCGTAGTAACAATAATATATCCTGCTCAGGGTTTTATTATGATTAATCAAGCCTTTTAAGCTTATAACTGAAATATGTACTTCATTCTCAATCTAAATATTTGAAAGCATTGCACATTCTCTCATATTGGTTTAACTGCTTGCATGACAAAGTTATTTCCAAACTTTTCATATATTCTACATACTATATTTAGAAATCCAGTTTAAAGTTCAAATTTCCATAAACAAGCATTTGGAAATATCAAAACCAAAAGTATGTGGCAAGTGAGATAACCGTTAAAGTATTATCTGGAATATTGCACCCACCCCGCCCTGGTTACTCAATTAAACCGCAAACAAACTTTTCAACTTTATACATGTTGACCAACAAACTACCGAGGGAGTGCGCTCTCACACGCTAACCACCCTCCTAAACTTCTCACCTTGAACCGCAACAGATAACAGTTGCAGTGATGCAAAGGGATGAGTCCATGAAATAAAGTAACTGGATGTGATGATTTAATTTGAAAAAACTATACAGTGGTGACAATTTTAGAGAGAGAGAGTAAGAGAGTTAAAATAACTAAGAACCTGATAGCATTAGAAAACTATGAATTTAATGTCCACATATGCACCGACAAACGGATTCATCCATTATAAGTTTAAACATTACTTGTAACAAGCTCACACAGGCACACTTAACGGTCACAGAACGAAGTATGCGCACGTAGCGGGAAACTTTTTCACTTGCGTCACAATTACTGTGTGGCAAGAAGCTAAACCTTAAGTGGATAAGAATTGCTGCTTGCTCCGGCACGCATGTGGCTAAATACACACATACATACATATGAATCTAAGTGCATTCGCACATAGCTTCGCTGTGTGTGTGTAGTTGTAGATGCACTGCAGGTGGCGCACGTTTCTCTCGAAGAAAGTCACCACGTACAGCGAATTTCGGTGAAAATTTCTTCTCAAAGTCATTTAAAATCAAAAACCATAAAGAAACATAAGAGGGAAAGCAATAAATTAAAAATATTAGTTCTCTCTTATATTTATATATTTATACTACAATAGTACGTGCTTAAAATTGATTTGGATTTAAATTGACGCAAGATGCGACCTGTGAAAGAAATGGACGTCGATGAATGTTATCAAGCTGTATTGTTTTTGTCGTTACTACCTTCGAGCTGTTGAGGTTTGGTAGGTTGTGAGTGTGAAGAAAGATTAGTTTTATCTGAGAAACTGTATTTTTCGCAAATTAAAATTTATGTCGAAATAATTTCTTTGACGCTATTAATAAAATTAAAATTTCTAAAAAGTAGGGGTATGCGAATCCAGTTCGATTCGAGTCGAATCGAATCCTTAGATTCGATTCGATATTCTAGTCAAATATCGAATATTTCGAATTATTCGAACTATTCGAATGATGCGAATATACGGGTCGAATCTCGGATGGAATAATTTAAATAATAATTTTAAACGAAAATGACAAATGTACGTCAGATGCATGGCAGAGATTCAGATTCTACTTGCGCTAATTAAAAAATCATGCAAATAGTCAAATATTAAAATCATTTGAACTATTCGAATAGTTCGGGTAATTCGAATAGTTCGAGTAATTCGAATAGTTCGAATAATTCGAATAATGCGAATATTCGGGTCGAATCTCGAATCGAATAATTCGGTTCGATTCGCGTCGAATAATTCGAAATTTCGAATATTCGCATGCCCCTACTAAAAAGCAATAATACACTTTATATCACATAGATATTAGGTACCCTAACAGTGATTTTCATAACAGAAAAACGTGAATTTTGAGTAGTCCAGCTCCAGCGCCATCTAGCGATTGCACAAATATTTTCATCGTGGATTTTAAAACGATAATCATAATTGGTTATAAACGCGTCTTTTATATGTAAATAGGTCAAATCAAAGTATGTGTGGAATAACTTCTAAAAGTTTATTGAAATCTATTTGGTGAATGGGTCAAGAAGTCAGATACAAGATGATTAGAGCGTAGGTTCTGAGGCCCTTTAAATGTTTTGCCAACTAATCACATAAAATACTTAAAGAGAAATATTTTCTTTAAATAAAACGCTTATAATTCAATGACCCAATTTTTGACCACTTTTTGCAGCGATTGGAGCGGTAATAATGCGCCGAATATTCTCTTCCAAGGCGTCAACCGTCTCAAGCTTACGTAGCGTAGACTTGCGACTTCATATGACAAAAAGTAGTCCAGAGGTTTTAAATCGCACGATCTTGGAGGTCATGCTGCAAGCCCACGACGGGAGATAGTGCGCCCACCAAAAGTTTCTTTAAAAAATTCATTGTTTTCTTGACTGTATGTATAACCAAATTTCATCTACATCAACACCAGGTACGAAATAGTCATTAATAACGATTCTATCGTCATTGCCTGTAACACTATGGCTGCCTTAATTTTTACAGAAATATGTAGCAATGATTTCTTCTTCGATAATCTGCGCCACGGCAAAAAAAACGCCTTCGGTACGGCATTTCTAATATCCACTGCAGTATCACTCGACAAATATTTCTAGGCATGTGCAAATTTAGTTCTACTAAAAATTGTGTAAGGTCATCAGATTCTGCCTTCATTGCCGTTAACTTATTTATTATACAAGAAGCGTATTACAAGCGTTCCCAACAAATTTGTTTACCCAAAGCATTTTCCCAGCCAAAAGAATAAAAATTTGGCTGTCTGCAATGGCGCCAGCATAAAATAACGGCCACATATGCATATTAATACGCACACACACACATACATCATATTTGTTTTTATATCATCATATAGATGTGAACATGTGTATGTGTGTACAAGCCTTTTCTTTATTATAAATATTTTGAAGTATGTATGACGCGACTTGTGACCATATGAGTTTTCGACAAAGTCGGTATTCGGTAAACGAGCACTATTAATTATTCACATAACGGTTGCGGCTTTAATTAACGCACTAACACACACACACACATAAAATGCAGACGGGTTTTACGTATCAAATTTCAATGAAAAGAGTCATTATGTAAGCAAATTTCATAAACAATTCGTTCTTACAAAAACTATGGGACAACCGCTGAACTTGTTTTTGTGTACCGAAAAATATTTATAAAGAAGTTTGAGTTTTTTCTCATTCAGCTTTATATCAATTTTGTTTAATCTGTATACATACTTCGAATAAGAAAACTAAAAAACGAAAACCTAAAAGTAAAAAAAAATAATAATTAAGAACACAATTTTTGCTGAAATCTCCAAAGAACTTTTGACATACAGTGTTTGTCAGGAAAGTAATAGGACTGAGTCGATTTAAAAAAAATTATTGAACCAATTGTTGCACTGCCTGCTCGATTTCCAAGTATTGAAGGCGTCTCCGGAATAGCTTTGAGAACCGAGGTGAATGCTGCTTGGATCCCCTCTTTTGTCTCAACATGCTTGCCTTCCATCGGCCTTTTCAGGCAAGGAAACAAAAAAGTCTTGGGAGTCCACATCTGGGCTGTAGGGCGGCTGCGCTAGGAAACCGGCCTTGTTTAGGTAGCTATTCACAAGAAAGGCGGTGTGAGCCGTCCCTTGGTCATGGTGCAACTTCCAATCGGCTGCGATGTTTTCACGGACCCGATTGACCTTTCGTTTGAATCTCTCAAGGACTTCCACGATTTATGTCAGAAAACACAATGAGCATCGTTTTTACTTTGGATTTTCTGTCTGCGCTGGCTAAATCATGATATGTCGATGAAAGAGAACACTTCAGTTTTGAACGTTTTCGATTCAGTACCTGCCGATGGAAGCAAAGGAAAAGAAATACCAGAGAGATCAGGTGAAGAACATCCTGGCTGCACTTGGTATCTCAAATTACTGCCAAATAACGAAAAGAAGAAACTTCTTGCGGTGTCTACGTCAGTACAGAAGAAGGAGAAGAATATGAAATGGAATAAATTTGAACACTTTGGGATGAAAGAAACGAACCCTATCAGATTTCCTTGCTAACTAGAATCTTAACATCAGCATAATTGATGCGAAATTATCTCTCACCAGCTTCTGTAAAGTTAAGAGTTAGGTAACACAGAAGCGCTTAATGTGAAAAACTGAAATCGTTTCATTACCTGACTATCTGAGAGAACTGTGGCCGAAGATTCAAGTTGAGCCTAGCGCATTTGAGGGGACGAATAGTGGCTCGAAATTCATTCATAAATGAAAATACACAAGGTACCTCAGTCTCTGGACTTTGATATTGGGAAAAGAGAGTAATAAGAGAGAGAGTAACTGAGAAGAAAAAAGAGAAGAACCGCCGATTGGTGAATAAAGAAAAACAAGGCCGGCATGAGACGAAAAACGAGTATTAGAAATTTATTCCTCTGGATAAGGTGTGCCCCAGAATATCTATCATATAATATCTAGATCAATTATCGTAAGGTGATGGTTGCTTTTGAAGTTTTGGATAGAGACTACACCTTCAACTTGCTGATTGAAGTCAACAACATATATCAAATATCAAATAAACAACTTTTTCCCATATCGCCGCTAAAAGCAAGGTCAAACTAAGTAAACAAAAGCAAGTGTGTATCTCATATTACGCACCGGCTTCGTCATTTACCGAGACACCTCAAATGTGTACTATGATATGACATACAAACAACAATCAATGAAATTTTTTTGTTGAATCATTTGCTCTTTTAAAGATTCGTGTGCGCCTACCTTCGCTGCTGAAGTGATGACAGTAAAACCGTTTTCTACTTTTTGATCACATGTTAGTTCGATTCACAAACAATTTACTTTTATTTATTGGCGCTTGGATAAGAGCTTATCCACTTTTAAGAAGTGAATAAAAGCGTTTCGTTAAAAATTTTATTAACTATTTAAATGTGAAATGTGTGTGTAAACAGGCATATTCATATCCACTTAAAGAAAAATTGTATCTGTCATGATTTGATATTTTTCAGGCGCTCGGCTCAGACATTCTCGCACTCCGCGCAGCTTATGCAGATTAGCTGCAATTATTTATTCGCCTGCCTTGCTTACACCGGGTCATGGCGCACAGACACTGTCACTTGGATTTTATTTCTATTTTCATTTTGTTTACCGGCTAAACCAGCTGTCTGAGAAGTTACTCCTCGTTCGCGTATGTGTGTATGTGGGTGTGTCCTGTACACAATCTATCTTTTACTATTTTTGGCACATTTTGTTGTATTTTATTTTGATTATCTGTTTTTTTTCTTTTGTTATTTCTTTATTCACTTTTTCACTGTCCATGTCTGGCAGCGGGCGATGAGCCTCCGCTGCTTCTGCGGTTGCGCTGGCAGCCAAAATGGGCTGTACATTTTTAACACGAAAGAAAACAGAATTTCGTTTGCTTCGCTGTGTGCAATTTATATGAACAACACAGCAATTTATTGCCTTTCGTGTGCTTATTGGCTAACCGGCTATAAATGGATATCAGCACACACTTTTGCAACTTGGGAATAATTATGGTAATCACTTTTTCTGCAACTTTCTTCTTCGTTGTTTCTGTTATTTGTGGCATTGCTTACATTGCTTACTTAATTTACTTTATTCTTACTTTATTTTGGCTAATTTCGTTGTTTTGCCTTTCCACACATGACTTTCCCCCCCAGTAAGCTATGAGTTATTACACCGAGTTCTATAAAAAGAAACAAATGATGACAAGGAGAAATGGTAATAATTCACAGCTCAAATTGCGCTGAAGCTTGGTTGTAGTAATATATATTAATTTAATTATTATTAATTAATTTAATTATCATTAATTAGTTTAATTATTATTAATTAATTTAATTATTATGTTACATATATCCACTAATTCGTGTATACGCTCTTTATCAATATAATTTTCTCGATATTTTCAGCACTCAAAGTTGGTTTTTCTTAATTAATTTTTAATAAATTTCGTATATTCATGTTAAACTTTGTTTTTTTATTTCATTCAAAATTAAATTAATTAATTAATTTTAATTAAATTAAATAATTAATTAAATTAATTAATACTTAATTTTTAACTATAATTAAATTTTTTAGTAATTAAATTTGATTATTTTAGCGCAATTTCCCACAACAAATTGACTTTTTGTATTTTCTCATGAATAATTTATTATTTTAAATTTTATTTTTTTAGCTTTCTTATCAAATACCAAACTGCAACAATAACAACAACATACAAAGAACTGTATTTAACCACAATTTCAGTCAGTCCAACTGCCGCAATCACCTGCTTAGCTGCCACCGCCGCAATTATGTTCTTCATTCGAGCATAAAATTTCCTAGTACTTACGCACACACACACACTGTGCCGATTTATGAGTATATATGTATGTATGTATATATAAGTGCCCGTCTTCTGCACTAAGCAGCTATGGTTTAGCTTGAGAGGCCTAGTTTTCGTATGTAATTACTCAGAAACAATTTTATGGCTTTTGAGTTGGCCCAAAGGCAAGCAATTTTATTTGTGAATTCCCTTGGCTTGTGTCGTTCTTAGCAGTGCTACATACATACGTATATTTTTATACATGCGTTTGTGTGGCACTATTTCTCATATAAAATTTCGGCTTCACCTAATTCCTTCGTATCAAAACCCAAGTCAAAGTCAAAGTTAATAAATGTGGCTACAGGAAATTATACCATTACGCTTTAGTGCGCTTGTAAAGATTTCAATTTGTGACCACAATTGGTTGTCTTCCGTCGTCTGCACTTGCGTTTGCTTGATTTGCTGTTTGGTTGCTTGCTTGGTTGCTGGTCATTTCGCTGGGGAATGGCGTTGTACATGACGTATACGTGACGGCAATTATGCTGATACGTGTGCGCCAACTGTCGGGGAATTTGATATATTCGATGGGTAATAAGAATATATTTGGGATTTGTGTACAACGCGTAATTGGCTAGCTGTGTAGTGTCGGTGTTTATGCAGGTATTGCTACAACAAAAACACACACCTTCACGGCGAGTTATTATTATTTTATTTAGCCATCTAAAGCCTCGTCTCGTGAGTTCCCACGAGTTGGCCGGTGTTGCTGGCATAATTGCATGTTGATTAAATATTACAGCCGTGGCGCGTGTACATGAACTTATAAGATAGTGAAAGAGTAAGTGTTGCAAACCACAGTATAAAATATTCCATTAGATAAATATACAGTTACGATAAAATTGAATTCATGGATTCACCGAGGGGCCAACATATTTTACTAATTTGTATTCTATAAAAAAAACTGTTCAAAACATTAAACGTTGAAAGCAAATTTAAATAAAAAAAGCGTTACGTTAGCTGAACTGACGCTATAATACCCTTTATAGGTTCAAGTTTTTTCTACAAGAACTTGATTCCAATCGTTCAGTTTATATGGCAGCTATAAGATATATTATAGTAGTCCGATCTGAACGATTTTTTCGAAAATTTTATCGTTATTTTGGACTATGGTATAAGAAAGGCCAAATGACGTGAAGATATTTTTTCAAAATAAAAAAGTTTTCCATGCAGAGAGAATGATGGTTCAGTTTGTATGGATATAGTAGACCGATGATATCTTCCTTACTATCCGAAAAGGTTTAGAGTTTATGGGGCTAAGGAGAGGCCAATATTATTGAAGTTTTATCAATTTTTGGCATATACGTATGTATTATTTTGACATATCATACGATGACCAATGTAGCATATATAAACAGTGTCAAATGAAAGGAGAAAACTGTGCGAAAGACGTGAAAAGGGGTCACCGCAACGGCGACTATACTTGGTATAAAGCCACAAAAGGACAGCGAAAACATATACCTTTTTCGTCAAGTTATCTCACATGTGGATCCACAAAAAGTCAGTCTTACTCGGTATATGAGACTCGCAGTCTTCATCAATTTTTTGCAATGTTCATCCAAGTTTTTACTTTCACGGAAATATAGACCTGTCAGACAATTAGTTCCGTTGTCGTAATTATTTTAAAATTATTTTAAGATCTGTCCTACCTGTTTTAAAGGGTTGCAGAAAAACGTGGTGTACAAAAATCTAATATTATGTGTGACTTATCGAGGGCGTATACAGGCTATATTTGTACTAGGTATGTATTAAAACGTTCTGAAAATTGACCATAAAGATGAAGAAGAGATATCACAACGAAGGACTTTTCCGAGTGCTATGATGACTGGAAAATTCGTTGGCATAAGTGTATTGCAGCGGGAGGGGATTACTTTGAAGGAAATAAAATGGATAAAATTCACCTTTCAATTTGATCACAGTAGTATCTAGAGAAAAGTAATACTTTACGATGCGAATATTAAACGAATCTACATAAATTCGAGTATCTATAGAAAATCAACTAAATTTATATACCACCATTTCCTGGCGTTAACAGTTAGATATGCGAAAATCGAGAAGTTTTCATCCTGCTTTTGACATATGTTACAGCCTTAAGAGGTTAAAAGCGATTTAAACTGTTTAACAACTTCTTGCTAGCTATTTCTAGTAAGTTATATCCTTTGTGGAAAAAAATTCTACGCTTCGAGCAAAAGATGTTGTGAACATTTATATACACTGCTACATAAACATTACACAAATATTTTGTGATAACAGTATCATTAATAATAACTGTTGTTGCACTCCAATTGCTTCTTTTATGTGTTAATTTGCACGACGATTTCTAATTTGCATCATTTATCACTCATCAGTCAGTCGCCATTTTCAGACACACAACTATTTGGCCATTTTTATGAGCGTGAAATTCCATTAAAATTGTGGCATAAAACGAATTTAATTTGATATTCTTGATTGGGTTTGTATTTCATTTACGACGTTGGCGTATGACTACGAAATGCTTCAATGCTTGTACGAGTACCGTTATTTAGCAGCATTGCAATGCATAAAATTTTACGACACTTTTTATGCGCACTCGTCACTTGCAATCATCAATTTGCATTTTTTACGGCGCTAAAATTTATTTGAATTCAATTTGCACAAATTCTGAAATTAAATTCTTAAATTGTAAACAATTGCGCGTTTGTTTGCGAATCAATTTTCAATTCACTTATACGAATTTTAATGAGAAGCGATAATTTTTATAACACTTATTTCATTAAAGCTGCTTAGCGGACGCCTAAATAGGTGTCTGTTTGGATTCCCGCAGCACACTTTCCATTTTTACCGAAAATTTATGCGCTAAATGTTAAGAGCATGCTTCGCAGAACAATTAAACGCACATACTTTTGTATATATGTATGTATATAATTTTCATAGCTCACCTATTTATTCTTTTTTAATACATATGTAATTGTTATCAGCCACATATTTTTGCTCTAATCACATTGAACTGCAAGTTATATGATTTTTTTGTTTAATAATCCACAAGCGCTTACTGTCTCAATGCAGTTTGTCAGCAATGTAAATAAAGCCGTTGGATTAACATTTTTTTATTCTTTTTTATTATTTTGTCTGTTTAATTTGCCGGCTTAAAACAAAGCAAGTTCCCGCCAACTGAGCGCCACGCGAACCGAGCACGTTTGAATGCCAGCATTAACTGAAACTTCATAATAACTGTATTAAGCGAGTTACCGCATATGTCCACATAGCACTGTAGCGCACAGTTGTTAACATTACAGTGTAGTTGCAGCATGGCTGTTACCAAAAATGTTCGACATATGTGGTAATGTTAATGAAAGTTAACTCTTTAGCATTCTCTGACACATGATAATACAAGTATAGTAATATTTAAAGCGCCAGCAGCTGGTTAGTTAATAATTTATAAAACTACTCTTTGTTTTTATGCTTCAACAACAGCAGCTGTTAAAGTGTACAAAAGCATGATTGAACATGATAAACAAAATAATGGAAGTAAAGTACAGGTTGTCACAAGCAGATAGCAATTAAGAATAAATAAAAAACTATATTTTCAAATTCAATTAGTTAATGTAATGATTTCTTACTTTTAATAATTAATAATAAAATATAATAATAAAACAATAAAATTCAGCGAAGATGAAAAATATGTTAACATATTTTATGCCTTACAGTCTGTTATCATTTGACTAACATGTGCACGACATCGAAATAAACATCGCAACACTTTCAAATATTTATCTTAAGCGAGCTTGATTTCGAACAGCAGCTGAGAGGCAGATAACTGTTTAAAGCAGAACAGTTGCTAACAGAGAGCGCAGCAGTCATATGTAGTTATTTAACATACTTTCAGGTGTGGAACAGTAACATCCACAATTTTTCGGAGTAAACTCATTGAATGTTGAGCGAATGAGAAATGAATCAGGGAACATGAACATAACATTGCTTTATGAGAGAGCATAAACATAACATTGTTTAATGTTCTAATGAATGCTAAGAAACGCGTGATATCAACAGGTGCTGCGAGCAATTGACTTCATGAGCGCGTGCAGAACTATGTTGTTGCAGCAGAAATAAGTTGCAAATTTATGCATATACGAGTATGCACATATATGGTACTTACTGTTATAAAATTCAAACACTTGATTATGTATGGGTGTGTCGAAAAGTAAGCTTGTGTATGACATGCCATTTTCTTGCACTGAGTTCCGTACGAATATGTGTGTTTGTGAGTGCTCATATTCTTTTGTTAATCCATGGTCTGTTGCTGACAATTCCAAAACACTTATTAACTCTGACAATTTTATTGCTACATTTACAAAACCCGAAAACCAGAAGCATGCAATTTCCAGCTTTGAGAACTTAAAACGCTTCAAGTGGAATTTCGCATTTGAAAGCTCTTATGAAATAATCACACTTGCATTGTTATATAACTAACTTTTTGTGTCTTCATTTTTATTTCGAGTTCATAAGTGAAGTAAACAAGGCGGGCTGTATATCTTTACTTCCCTGCATGTGTGTGTGTGTGTTCATAGTTGAAAGCACAGGGGAAGCAGTGTAAATAGCTTTCTTGGGTTCACAAATATTTGAAAGATTAGCTAAGCGCACAAAGCGGAACACTCCTTGGGATTTCAAAGGGAAATGGAAAAATAGAAACTATTAGCATGTGCAGTGAGCCACAATGGACAGCCGATCGATTACAGGACATTTAAAATCGTGTTTACATGAAGGAAAAAAAGGTAAAGACACACCCACACATGCGCACACAATCAATAGAGTTGGTATTTCGAACTTTGGGGCAGAACAAATACCGCCCTTTGTCCGTCCGGCTATTCAAATTCCAGCTCAATTTAAGTGCAAATATTTGAGGATGACCCGACCCACATCACCCGGTGAAATGGAGAGAAAACAGGGGCTCATCGGGTCGCATATTTGCTGTGATTATTTTAATTTTTCTGCCGGCGTTCGGCGTTGCCTGGGTGGGTGAGGGTGCACGCGTTCTTTACCGTTGTTTGCATAACAAATTATTTGGCTTAACTTCTGCTTTTGCTGCTGGCGGGCGCCCTTTGCTGCTGCTCGATCCCCTTAAAGGGGGGGGAGAAACATATTCAAGCTGCGGCAGCTGTCTCACTAAATGCGCTTGCACTAAGGCGATAAAGTAGCAGAAATATCTTGCGCAACAACAACAATTCTGGGCGGCAAACAAACTTGCATTTGATTGAGAGTTTAAGTGCTGCTGCTGCTGCTGTTGCTTTTTGCCATTTCTACGCAACGCTGGCGCATGCCGCTCGTAAATCGTTGTTGTTGTTGTTGTTGTAGGTAAGGATATATGTGCGCAAATGTCGTTTTATGCTCATTCAGTGTTATTGACAGAAGGGTAATGCACGCGCATTACTCACACCTTGCTGCCGCCACGCCGCCCCCCTCATGTCCCGCAGCAGGTACTTAAGTGCTCTCATCACCGCTGGCAATTGTTAGGTGTCACCGGCAAAGTCACTTGTTTATCTAGGCGAAGTGTTAGCATCATTACACATGCAGAATGGTTGCTCAACGGCTGCACGCTCCATACACAGACACAAGCACGCACTCAGACACCCACACACATGCGCACAAGTGGATATAAATATGCATGTGTATATTCCGAGTATTTCTTTTGATTGCTATTTACACAAGCTCTGCCACCAGCCACCACCCACTTGTGTCTACTTTAGAGCGGCCGAAGAGTGCGAGCAAGGAGGAGGAGCATTACTGTTATTACTGTTGCACAACGGTACGGTATTGGCACTGGGCGTGGATATAAAGGTGCAGCCGGCATTAGCTGCGAAGGGGCGAGAAAGTATGGCAAACAGAGCATTGTGGTGTGTGTGTATGTTAATGCTTCAAACTGTGCTGGTATTCGATCCAATTTAGTTGGCGTTTTTCGCTCATTGACACTTTTTAAAAACATTTAATTTTCCCAACTCTTAACTGTTTAGTAAGAAAGGAGATGGAGTTATAGGGAAGAAAGTTCTCTGATCGCTTTCACTTGGGAAACCAGAAATGAATCTTTTACGTATGGCTCAAGTAGCTCACGACTTCCGGTCCTAGACGTAGACAATATTGTGACGTTCAACTTAAATTATTTTTAAATAAATCGATTAAAGTTTTGACTATAAAATTACAAAAAAAACGCTTTACAATTAAACTACTTTTTATTTATTGTTAAACTTTTTCCTGTATTTTCTCTTCCTGGATTTTTAATCAAAAATTTAATTTTACACAATACAACAACAACTTTTCAGGCTAACGTCATTAGCATCTGATAAAGGTTAGCGGGACAATTATGCGCAAACAATTCCAAAAAACGCGAAATTAACGAAATTCCAATCGCGACCCAACACGCATAAATTAGACATGAAAATACAACAAAAAACAGGTGCAATAATGTCACAGCCAGAAATCACGGATTGCAAACATACATATCATACATATTAATATAAACAATTTGCGTGTGAAATTTAAATGTTTTTTTTTTCATTTCTATTGTTGTCGTATTTTTATTTTTTTTACAACCCCACGCATCAAAGAAAAATAATGCAAATTTAATTAAAGTCAAGTGTCTGTTGCAATTTCATATTTGCAGAGAATATAAATTCGTATGTGTGTATTTATGTATGTATGAATGTATGCATGTATGCATATGTAAGTGTATATGTGCACATATTGAACATAAAGTCAAGAGAAAGGCAGTCACGCGCATGCAAATGTGTACTTGTCCCACAGAAATAATTAAAATGTCAACATTTAAAAACGCTCGCGGGATTTTAAATGGAAAGATACCCAAACAACCTGAAGGATCTGCAGGATATGCATGCGGACAAAATTTGTTATGTAAATAAATGCTCAGTCAGCAGACAGAGCAGAGATTGACGGAAATTTGCTGCTGGAAATGAACAGTTAGTGCCAACAACATTTTGAAACTTCAAACAGTCAACTAAATTTAATAATAAAGAGGTTTGATGGTAGAAAAACAGTTGAGTTGGTAAAATATGTATGAATGTATATATCTGCACACCTAAATGAAATTGGCACTCGGCCTTACTTTGCAGCAGTGCGAATCACTGTAGGGCGCATAAAGCAATCACAGAATCTCACACGCTTCAATATCGCATATAACACCATTTTCCTTTTCCTTTATGTGCGTTCGTATTAGTGCAACACAGCTAGCTGAATCCGTTTACCTGCCTGCTCGGCTATTAAAAATATGATCTACGGTGCGTATGAGTAATATTTCAATCGAATTGAACGCAAATTGCACATAAAAGCAAACACTTATGCGCCTTCAAAGTAGTAAAGTATCCACGCTTTGTGTGTGCATTTAAAAGTACATAAGTAGCTTGAGAAAATATGGGAAACCTATTAAATCTGCTTTCTCTCGTCATTCGTATGGCAATCACTCAATGCAATTTTCCATATAAAATACAAATTAAAGAAGAAGTAGTTCTGAGAAATAAAGTGCGTTACCCTATCTGTCTGCACCAGACGTTGTCTGTATGAAACATCAGTTACTCTCCGAGTATAAATCTAGACAAATTGTTGTACGCGCGAGTTTTTAGGCACAGCCCAGATAGTTAGCTAAACGCTGACCTGTAGTTTTTGCAACTGATTTTAGAGCAACTGTCCTACTATATTCCTTTTTTCTTTGCTCTGTTAAACCTTGCTTTAATCTACTTCATTTTAGTCTACTTTATTCTGCTGCAACTTAGTTTACTTTTGTGTGCAGAGGCGTACTTAAAGAAGACTGCATTGTATTGATAATTGCTGAAAAAGGGATCCGTTCATTCCTTGCACCAACTTTTTCATAGTTTAATGAAGTAATATTCCTTTACATCGTTAGCACGTCAGTTACTAAGTGGCATTGCTGATTTTCTGAACAGCACAGAACTTTTGTTGCTGGTAAAAACTGCAGTTCTGCCACGCCAAGTATAGCGAGTTATCACATATTGCATTGACACAGCTGAATTGTCACGTTTCCTGTAATATTTGTACAAGAATACGAATTTTCATTTATTTAGCGGCATGATCTTTGTTTCATAAGACTTATCTCCCTTCTCAATATACACTTTTCCTCTTTGCTGCATACGACTTACCTCCTCATTCACTTCTCCTCTTCTCTTGTTACTCATTTAATCTAATTAAAATGACTTAATGTTTCACTTTCTTATTCTTTGTATAAGCACATATATTTAGAAATGTAAATATATATAGTACATCTACATATACTCGTATACTTTGTATGTAAGCAAGTTAACGGCACGCATCACTGCTCTCCACAGCCCTTATTTATTATTTGTTTATGTTTATCTGTAATTTTGCTGCTTGACGACACATTGAGAAAACATTCCAGCAAATTTGTTGCCAGAAGGTGATTGAACGCAAGGAAATCGCAAGAAAGGGCAACAATGGTGGAAGGAAAATCACATAAAAGTTAAACAAAATAAAAAATATGCCACAGGAAATGAGTTAGAACAACAAACTGAAGGCAAAGCGAAAATAATAAAAGAATGCTACATATGAGTGCGTCATGTGAGGGTGCTAGCAGGAGAGGAACGCGTGAAAAAATAGCAGTGCCGCTAGTCTCTATTAGCAAACCGCAAGCAAACAAATAACAATGGATGAAACAATAACAAACTCGTAGATTGGAGAAAAAAATGTTCAGTTGTGGCAACAGAAGAGTAAAGGAGGAAGAAAGAGGTAGGAGAAATGTAAAACCAGCATTGAAGGATTTTTTTACCGTTCTTGAACTAGTTACAGGCTAGTTACAAAAGGGTTATGGTAGTATTTGATTTACAAATCAATCATTATTCGGCTGAAAGATGGAGAGAGGCCAAGAAAATAATATTTTTGTTCCCTTTTCTACTTGTGAGTCATTTTATGACTCCGTATGGAGCTATAATAATAAAAACAAATAAGGAAGGGCTAAGTTCGGGTGTCACCGAACATTTTATACTCTCGCATGATAAAGTGATAATCGAGATTTCATTATCCGTCATTTGCATATTTTTTTATTTTGCTGTAAAATTAATTAGAATTAAATTCTGAGAGATTTACCGATATTTTCGGTGAAAAATTAGGTTAGGTTAGGCACTGAGTTCTTCGTGTTCGATATCAGGGACCTTGAAAAGTTATAGTCCGATCACGACAATTTTTCCACAAGGGATACCTCAGCTCAAATACCGTATTTGTGTAAAGTTTTATTCCGCTATCATCATTGGTTCCTAATGTTTATATTATACAGAGAAGGCATCAGATGGAATTCAAAATAGCGTTATATTGGAAGAAGGCGTGGTTGTGAACCGATTTCACCCATATTTCGTACATGTCATAAGGGTGTTAAGAAAATATTATATACCAAATTTCATTGAAATCGGTTTAGTAGTTCCTGAGATATGGTTTTTGGTCCATAAGTGGGCAATGCCACGCCCATTTTCAATTTTTAAAAAAAGGCTGGGTGCAGCTTCCTTCTGCCATTTCTTCCGTAAAATTTAGTGTTTCTGACGTTTTTTGTTAGTCGGTTAACGCACTTTTAGTGATTTTCAACATAACCTTTGTATGGGAGGTGGGCGTGGTTATTATCCGATTTCTTCCATTTTTAAACTGTATATGGAGATATCTGAAGGAAATGACTCCGTAGAGTTTGGTTGACATAGCTATAGTAGTTTCCGAGATATGTACAAAAAACTTAGTAGGGGGCGGGGCCACGCCCCCTTTTCTAAAAAAAATTACGTCCAAATATGCTCCTTTCTAATGTGATCCTTTGTGCCAAATTTCACTTTAATATCTTTATTTATGGCTTAGTTATGACACTTTATAGGTTTTCGGTTTCCGCCATTTTGTGGGCGTGGCAGTGGGCCGATTTTGCCCATCTTCGAACTTAACCTTCTTATGGAGCCAAGAAATACGTGTACCAAGTTTCATCATGATATCTCAATTTTTACTCAAGTTACAGCTTGCACGGACGGACGGACAGACAGACATCCGGATTTCAACTCTACTCGTCACCCTGATCACTTTGATATATATAACCCTATATCTGACTCTTTTAGTTTTAGGACTTACAAACAACCGTTATGTGAACAAAACTATAATACTCTCCTTAGCAACTTTGTTGCGAGAGTATAAAAATTATCATAAAGTCGATATTGGATCATTGCGTAGCGCTTGCGAAACTACCATCTATTGCCTGGTTCATATATTCGCATCAGGATCCATCCATCCCTACAATATTTAAACAAAAGCGGCCATTTGTGCAGGTGTCCATTTTTCTCCCATGTTTTCTTTCTATTTGCCTTGTCGGAAGAAAGTTGAAAAGCGCATATTCAGAAAAAGTTTTTCAATTTATCAAGTTCAAGAAATGCAAAATGCATGTAACAGCATGAAACCCTGAACTTCCTTATGTGGTTTGCATATGTGTCTTTTATTATGCGCTGGTCCACATGAGCAGCAAGATTTTCGACACACACACATACACATCCACATCTTGGATATGCTTATCTGCTTTCACGCGTCAACTAAACTCAATTAAAATTTGTGAGTTCGCCTGAAAGTATGCAAGAGAAAGTGCACAAGAGAAATTGCATTCCAGATGTGCATGGAAACATGAAAATTTCAGCGGAAGCCCCTTTGTTTATAACTAATATTGTGCATTTTCCACACAAGTATTGTACACGATGCACCCACACACACATACATCAAGAAAGCGAACGTTTTCTGTAGAAAATTCCATTAAATGAATTAATTTAAATTCTCCAAGGCTACGGTTTCCCTTTCACGTCATTTATTTTGCATCAACTATGTACACAAATACAAGCACAAGACATTAAATTGTGCATATGTGTGTGTGTGTTTGATTGATTTTCATATCAGCTTTATTTCCGATTTCCGTTTACGCCAATTAAGAGTGCCAGTCATTAGCGTCTCAGCGTCTAGTATCATCAAAAGCATTTTTTTGCTTACTTCGGTGCACCGCTTCCCTCTCCCCGTTTAAGTTTAACGAAGTGACGATAATTTCATTTTCTTGGCTCATTTGCGTTTTCCCCGGCTCTTTAGCTCGCTTGATTTCCCCCCATATCCTGTCAATACCTCACATCCTTTGTACACACTTCAATTAAACAGGAGTCAAACGCGATAAGATGCGAATGTTTGATATGCTGACAGGTTATAGAAGTATTATGTGTGTGTGTGTGTATGTATGTATGTATGTGTGTATGAATACTCATCCGTTATTATGTTATAGCGATTTTTCTCACTCGCTAGCTCAAACATTAAAGTAAATCTGCTTATTATGCAAAGCTCGTGTGTTGTTAACAAGGTCTTCTAAAAATTCCATCATTATGCATCGCTATTTGAAGTGATAATGATTTTCCTTTGACAATACATGTGCACAACTATATAAATACGGTATTTGAAATGAGGACATATGAGAAAAAAAATTAATTTTCTTATAAAAACAGCTTACATAAAGCACTGCCATTTTTTAGTAACTTTAGAAAAAATAGAATATCTAATAAGGCAACATTAAAAATACTTGCGAAGGAAACCCGACATCAGTATGTAGTATGATCCAATTTAGTTAGAGAATATCTGCCTTTCCTCTCTGCATTTGTTTTTTATTCTCGCCTTTCACATACCCATTCCGTCTTCGAGTTATTATATTCTTTACATGAACTTCAAAAGTGTTTTACTAGATTTTAGAGAATACCTTAAACAATTCTGGCATTTAAGACACCCACTAATGGCTTACCTATGAGCTAATTTTATCGCTTTAAGAATTTGTATACTTCTGGTTATCTCCAAGGTTTTTCAGACTTTTTGTTCAAGGTCAGCTGAACTTTAGAGTAATTTAAGTCTACTGAAATCATCTAAAGCTTCCTTAGAACTCTAACTATTATGAGACGAGCTTTACGAATATCTCTTGCCTGAATTTTAGTCACAAGCTATATCGCCAAATAACACTTTTCTACAATTAACGAAGTTTTTGATTTTTAATAATATTTCGATTTGTTCAAGAAAATAACTTCGTTCCTGACTCAGAAAAAAAATGCCTTCAGTCTTATAGATTTACGACTGAGCTTGGACTCATTACAACATGAGAGTTGTTCAGATGAATACTTTCCATTGGTTACTTAAACACTGTTTTATAAAATGCCTTGTGTAAATCTAGTTACTTTTTCTAAGTCACGTTTCCAACACAGTTCATCAACAATAAACTTTCCCGAAAAAAGTTACGAACCGCCGAGGAGGTATCACACATATGTGTAATCCGTGTCTTCCTCTTCGAAAACATTTTAATAATCGCTTATGAAAACGTTGAGAAGCAGTTACAGGTCTTATATCCGTATGTAAAACAAAAATAACAAGTAAGGAAGGGCTAAGTTCGGGTGTCACCGAACATTTTATACTCTCGCACGATAAAGTGATAATCGAGATTTCATTATCCGTCATTTACATATTTTTTATTTTGCTGTAAAATTAATTAGAATTAAATTCTGATAAATTTACCGATATTTTCGGTGAAAAATTAGGTTAGGTTAGGCACTGAGTTCTTCGTGTTCGATAACAGGGACCTTGAAAAGTTATAGTCCGATCACGAGAATTTTTCCACAAGGGATCCCTCAGCTCAAATACCGTATTTGTGTAAAGTTTTATTCCGCTATCATGATTGGTTCCTAATGAGAGAAAGCATCAGATGGAATTCAAAATAGCGTTATATTGGAAGAAGGCGTGGTTGAGAACCGATTTCGCTCATATTTAGTATATGTCATCAGGGTGTTAAAAAAATATTATATACCGAATTTCATTGAAATCGGTCTAGTAGTTCCTGAGTTATGGTTTTTGGTCCATAAGTGGGCGACGCCACGCCCATTTTTAATTTTTAAAAAAAGCCTGGGTGCAGCTTCCTTCTGCCATTTTTTCCGTAAAATTTTGTGTTTCTGACGTTTTTTGTTAGTCGGTTAACGCACTTTTAGTGATTTTCAACATAACCTTTGTATGGGAGGTGGGCGTGGTTATTATCCGATTTCTTCCATTTTTGAACTGTATATGGAAATGCCTGAAGGAAACGGCTCTATAGAGTTTGGTTGACATAGCTATAGTAGTTTCCGAGATATGTACAAAAAACTTTTTAGGGGGCGGGGCCACGCCCACTTTTCCAAAAAAATTACTTCCAAATATGCTCCTCCCTAATGCGATCCTTTGTGCCAAATTTCACTTTAATATCTTCATTTATGGCTTAGTTATGACACTTTATAGGTTTTCGGTTTCCGCCATTTTGTGGGCGTGGCAGTGGACCGATTTTGCCCATCTTCGAACTTGACCTTCTTATGGAGCCAAGAAATACGTGTACCAAGTTTCATGATATCTCAATTTTTACTCAAGTTACAGCTTGTACAGACGGACGGACAGACGGACGGACGGACAGACAGACATCCGGATTTCACCTCTACTCGTCACCCTGATCACTTTGGTATATATAACCCTATATCTGACTCTTTTAGTTTTAGGACTTACAAACAACCGTTATGTGAACAAAACTATAATACTCTCTTTAGCAACTTTGTTGCGAGAGTATAAAAATAAGAGTAGGCAGAAAAATAGCACGAACCCTCCGAACATCCATTGGATTTGCCAATAAGATAGGCACGTGCTCCACCACTTTATTACTGCAAATGAGTGTTCTTATTTTTAAATACTAAAATCCCATAAAATTTTAATGGCAAATACCTGCTAAGCAATCTTAAGTTGTTTTATATTACAAATCTGGCACGTTTTTCACGCACTCGGGAGGAATACATTTTCAATTTTCACGGTACATTACAAGCGGCCCCGTGTTCTCCGTGGCAATGTCTCAATAATTGCCCAACATCCATCGCCGCCAACAACAATTCAGCTAATTTAAGCAGCAAAGCAAGCAAGCTCTGCGGTATAGCACACGACATCCATCTCGTCCTTAGTGAAGTTGTGAAGCCGACATCACCAATGATACAAAAATGATGAGCAGCAGCTTGAGGTCAACGCGTAAAGAGTAACTGGAGAGAAAGAGGTGAAATATATTAAGTGTTAAAGATACACATTCACATACACACTGCTACACAAAAGGTTGTTTTTTAAATAAATACAAGGTGTTTGGCATCAAGAAAGATTACATTATTTAAAATTAAATTTGCAGCACAGGTTTCTAGCAAGCCATTCTTGTTTAGAATGCTGGATCACACAGCAGCAGCAATCGTATTGTGAGACCTCATGTCTCTTCAACCACCGCCTTAGAGACGGTGTCTCCGATATAAAATAAGTGTATCATCGTATCACCTACTACAGAAAGGGTCACAGTATGTTACTCAAGTAAAACGCGCAAATAAATTAAAATCGCTATAAATTCTTTGGCCTTTGATCACTACACAAATTTAATCTAGAGGGAAATAAGCATAGTTAGCGTCATCCAGAATGCTTTTCGATAAAAACGGAAGACAATTAGAAACTTAAAGGATTATAAAAATGTCGAATACTTTCAGAGGTGGAGTGTTTTCGCCCATACGCACGACATGACTTAGCCAGCGTAGCCGTTGTCTTTTAATTTCCTGAACTATGTCAACGTCGACATATATCTCATACAGCTCATCGTTCCATCGAATGCGATATTCGCGGTGACCTTTCTCTCGAAAACTCGTAACGTCGACTCATCAGATGTTGTCATCGACTTATACGATTCTCTTGTCTGTCGGTTGTTGATTTTCCAGGTCTAAAGCTACACAGATAAGGTCCAATCAGTTTGTTGACGCTCGATAGAACCTTATATGCGATGTTTAGGAGACTTATCCCACGGTAGTTGGCGCAGATTATGGTGTCTCCCTTTTTGTGGATTGGACAGAGCACACTTAGATTCCAATTGTTGGCATTAAATTAGTATACTTTTAGCATACAATAAGTATTAAAGAAGGTGCTTGAAATATGGGGTTTTAAAAGACAAAATAGTAGAAACTTTGTCTTCTAACAAAATTGTTAAACTTTCATATAAAATTCAGAGTGCAAGAAATAAGAATTCTAAGTTTCTTAAAGTTTTCGCTCAGCATCAATATTCCAATACATCAAATATTGTTTTGTTTCATTTCTAATTACGCAAAATCATCCGGGTATTTCAAGCGTCAACGCCACCGATTGGCTGACATTGCGAGTAGGCGATTGAAAAGCAATTAAAATGTGCACAGCGCTTCGCCCACCGCGTCAACGGCAATGAGAAGGCCAACGGCGACTAACGTTTCGATAGCAACCAATTGCGGAATGCTGCCTGAATATGTAGGGCAATGCACCAGGCAACGGGCACGGGTCATTTAACATTTCAGTTCAGGCTTTGATGGTCAGCATCATGGCAAGTTGAAAGAAACAACAACATTACCATAACAAATAACCTAAACGCAGAGGCGCTTGTGTTCCGCAGCGAGTATTTCAGTATTGCGTTGAATAGAGCTTCGGTTGAGGAACGTTGCGTGCCGAAATTCTACCTGTGTTCGCAAATCGCGTACATCGGCCAGCATTCAATTTTATCCAAAATGTATTTTGTGGCTGTAACAATGGTAATAAAGCATCTGCACCGAACTGCGCTTCAAGGTCGCATTGTCAACAATAACATTTGACCAAACATTTATAATTGTATGGAACAATTAGAATAGAATATTATTTATAATTAAGTATAACAATTAACTCTGTACTTTCCATACTAGCATATTGTATAAGCTTTAGGGTGGCCTATAATATACCGTAAATAACACAAAAGATATCCAAATCACAATATAAATGCTTTCTAGACCAAAATTTCATAAATTTGCGAATTTTCCAAATATTTTATTTTTTAAGTTCAAATCACCAAGCTTTTCAAAATTTTATCATTTAAGTGGGTTTAAGTTGCCATCAGTTGAACAAGCGCTCTAATTTTTAATAAATTTCTGACTGAAAAGCTATTTTACTGTATATTTTAGTATTCTACCAAGCGATATTTAATTTGTAAAATTTTCAACATCAACGCCAAAACACTAAAAATTATAACAAGAAATTGTTCATATTTCAAATTAAGGCACAACCTAATGATTACACATATTTATCAAATCAGAATATATATCTGTGTGCTACTCAAGGGAATTTCCATTTTCGATTACTCATTTGGATGCGCGAAAATTTTTGTTATATAAAGCCGTTGACAAAAATCAGAATTTAGTTTTTACTTCAGCCAAAGTGGAAAGCGTTCTGCGAGTGGGACATCCAAACTTGATTTTTAATAAATAAAAGTGCCTTAGAAATTTTAAAAATTACAAGCATGGCATTTGCTTACATTTTAACTGTGCTCACAGCTTGTTTATTTGTAAGTTAAATTAAAATTGTTTCATTTTTAAATAATTAGAAATGTTGCCTAACAACAGGCTGTAGTGAAATGTGGGTGGATGAATCCGTTTCCCTTTGAAGAAAAAAAAGAAAGAAATTTTGAACCGAAATTGTGAAAATAATTATCAATTATTTATTTATAAAATATTCACATTGGAGACAATCAGCAAATTTTATAGATATAACCATATATGTTTATAATATAACAGATTTGATTGGGATCCATTGAGACTAATCAAAATATTCTTCAATAACATAATTTGCAAAAAAATATTCTAAAAACGAATTCAAATCTATCTGGAAGGTCCAAAACGTGAGTTCTTTTTAAGCGTCTAACATTCATACTGTTGTCCAGTAGATTTATTGCCAGTAAGTTTTGATGATTAGAAAGTCTATCAAGGTATCTTCGACAAGCTTCGCTGATTTCGTCTTTAACAAAAGGTACATTTAGGACTTTGTGGTTTTCGAAGTTGCTTACATACCAAGGAGTACTTACAATATTTCTTAAAGTCCTAGATTGATATCTTTGCAGGATTTCAATGTTGGATGTACGAGTACTCGCCGCATCCCATCCCTCCCTTGCAAACGTCCATACTGGCTTAAGGATTGACTTATAGAATCGAACTTTATTTTTAAGACTAAGTTGTGATCGCGAGCCAAAAAACCAGTACAGCAGGTCAGCTGCAAATATTATATATAACACAGGACTGAGACGCTCTCTTGCGGAACTCCAGTATCAATCGAATACAACTCAGAAAATGCACCGCTTTCTCCGACGGTTTTCTTCTTCTCGATTTTACGGTCACTTAAAAATGCCTTCATAAGTAGATAAGTAGATAGTAAGGCGCTGGGAGCCATTTTTTAATTTTATATAGTAACTCAGGATGCTACATTTTATCGAATGCTTGTTTAACATCACACAGTATTGCTTGCGTTCAAAAGCATTCATGATAATTTTAACATTGGCATTGCTCAGGTGTTCATGTACCCTTCTAACCTAAACTAATATTCGGAATATACACATATTACCGTCCTCTAAAACAGGTAACATTCCCTTTAAAGAATTTTTCCAAATACTTTAGAGAAAGTCGCCAGAAAACTAATTGGATGATATGAATAGGGACAGTTTTCAGGCTTATTAGGTTTCGGAATCATTGTTGTCTTAGCAAATTTCCATTAAGTTTGGTAGTAGTCGAGTCGAAAAATGGAATTGGGGATATATGTAAATAAGCAGTCTGATACCAATGTAAGGTAGATGTCTAACAGTAAGTCCATCAATTTTATCAAATCAAGGCGACTTTTTGAGTTTTCTTTTCTTAATCTCAATCGTTGCTTCTTTGAAAGAAATTGTTCGAATAAGCAGACTCATCTGGCAAGGGGATTCTAGAAAGTTTTGTACCTCAGCAATGCTTTCATTATCAGGGATATCGTCGAAATCTTCGGCTGTCTCTTGATTATCACTGCTTCTGACAACATAACTGTGTTTCTTCTAGCGGGTCTCTTTAAATGTTTGGTTGCCTTCCACAGCTTTGTCATACTTTCTCTAACTCTCACCTTCAAGAGCTTCATCAAAATGATTTAAGAGTGTTAAATACTTTTATAACTTACGAGTATATGTAAGTTCTTAGAAAGTCATCTTCCGAAAAGATATATCTACTCGTACATTCCGAAATTGTAGAACACTCTCCCTATGTGCAATGTAGATGCTTCACATACGAGAACACATTCCGGATGGTCCTTCAATGAGTCTGCATGATTACTAAACAACCCAATCCTTATGTCAGCCCAGAAGCTAGACTACTGAGTATTTCTCATGTTAAGCTGAATAAGCGCCATGCAATATTTTTCGGTTATGTGGACTCGTATTTTGAAATTTTGCGGTTTTTAAATTAAGAGAGTATCGTGATTTCATATGCAGAATATTCTATATATCCTCTAAATCCGAAACTTTTAAAAATTTCTAAATTACATTCGTTTTCCTTTATTTTCAGGCTCACACCCATGCGGCCGCCTTCAATTGCTCGGAACCACCAAATCTGGGCCACTTCGTAAGTAGTGCGACCGCAGTGACCTGGCTTTAGCAGAAAATCCTTTAAATTCAATTGTATAACCGAACGTTTGGTGTTTTTCAGGATGTTCACAGTTGCTGCCGGATGCCAGAAGTCGACTTGGGCGAAACGCCAGCAAAATGCGCCGCCCATATAAAAACGCTCAACGCACAAGCGAGAAATATGATGAACGGCATGGGCAGCAACAATAACAACAAAAACAACACCAACAACAATAATAATATGAATAATCCAGCAGCCGAATTTCCAGCTTACGCACACATTGTGAGTTCCTTCAGACACACACACAAACAAACTCGCCACCCGAGTGACATTCCTCGCGCACAATGGCACTTATCTTCTTTTGAGTCAAGTGCTCATTGAGAGTGAATTTGAATTTGAAATGTTTATCTCGTTGTTGTTGTTGCAGTGCTATCCGGATTGTATTTACCGTGAGACTGGCGCCTTGGTCGAAAATGAATTTAATATGGAGAACGTCAAAAAATTCCTCAACAAAAACGTCAACAAACGCGACAAGGATATTATACCGCAGATTGCGCGCTCCTTCCAGAGTTGCCTGGACTACAGTACGTATCGCACACACACAAACAAAAGCCAAAGCAAATAAGCTACAAGCACACACACACACATGCACACAGATATTAAGTCAAAAACAAGCGAAACTGAATCAAAGCCGGGCGAAAGAAAGAGCAAAATACTCGATCAGAAGGCAAATGTCAGGACAAATTCAACGGAAGTCGATTTTAATATCTGATTTTTCACTATGACAATATTGGCGATATTTGCACTTATTTGCATAAATGCACATATATACACACACTTGCACACGCATACGGACTTACATTGGCACACTCATCCAAGTCGAACAAAGACGAGCCATTGCTGCCCATTCCTCACTCCAAGTAACTTTTTTCATTACACCTCTTCCATTCTTACCTACACCCTGCCTTGCTCTTCATCTCGCTCTTCTTCTTCTCGTTGTTCGGTTACCTCACAGTCAAGGGTCACATGGCTGCGGTGGGCATTAAATCGTACGCCAAACTGCCGATGGGCTGCTCACCTTTAGCCAGCATGATGTACAGTTGTGTAAACGCCGAGACCTTCCTGCACTGCCCCGCCAAGATGTGGAAGAACGAGGAGCCCTGTAATGTGGCGAAGAGCTTTGCGGCACAGTGTAATCCACTGCCGCACGTGCCACTGCCAATTGGATAAAGTATCGCAGACGAGTGGCGGAGCCGCATGCTGCGCGGCGAGCGGCGAAAGAACTTTATGAAATTATAAATTTAGATTTACAATAACTTTTTATTATGTACGAGTTTTGTCTTTAGGCGTTTCTCGGCTTTGTCTTAGCATTCGTGCCTTGCGCTCGGTGCTTAGACACTTGTTCGTTGCAATAAATTTAATGACTAAATATATGTGAAATTATTCTGACTTTGAGGGTGATATGGGTTTCACGGCTTCAAAAAATCTATCTTTTTATTGTCTTGTTTACTTGTACTTGTATAACATCCGTAGAATCTTCTTCTTTACTGGCATAGAAGCCGTTACGCGGTTATAGCCGAGTTAACAACAGCGTGCCCGTAGTTTCTTCTTTTTGCATTGTGGCGCCAATTGGAGATTCCAAGCGAAGCCAGGTCCTTCTCCACCTGGTCTTTCCAACGGAGTGGAGGTCTTCCTCTTCCTCTGCTTCCCCGGCGGTTACTGCGTCAAAAACTTTCAGAGCTGGAGGGTTCCCGTCCATTCGCACGACATGACCTATCCAGCGCAGCCGCTGTCTTTTAATTCGCTCAACTATGCCAATGGCGTCGTATATCTCATACAGCTCATCGTTCCATTGAATGCGGTATTGCCTTGACCAATAACCAAAGGACCTTAAATCTTCCGCAGAACCTTTCTCTTAAACTTGTATCGTCGACTCATCGGTGTTGTCATCGTCCTCTGCACCATATATTAGAACGGGAACGCTGAGGAACTCCTAGAGTTTAATCTTTCTTCGTTGGGAGAGGACTTTACTTTTCAATTGCCCACTCAGTCCAAAGTTGTACCTGTTGGCAAGAATAATTCTGCATTGGATTTCGAGGCTTGTGTTGGTGGTTTTAATACTAATAGTGAGATAGACGAAATTATCTACGTATTAGTTTTGCGGGGATGCCAAGTTCAGACATGGCGGCATAAAGGCAACTGTCAAAAGCGATATTGAAATTAACGGAACTTTTCTAAAATTGGTGAATATCATATCAGCTGTCAGGCCTAAAACCACACTGATAAGGTCCAGTCAGTTTTATGACGGTTGGCTTTAATCTTTCACAAGGTACGCTAGATAGAACCTACGCGATGTTGAGGAGGCTTCTCCCATGGTAGTTGGCGTAGATTGAGGGGTCTCCCTTTCTGAAGGTTAGGAATAGAACACTTAAATTCAAATCTTTCGAATAATAAAAAGCTTAAGTAAAATATTTTTTTATATGAAAAAAATATTGAAAATAGGCCGTTTTTATCTCGAAGAGGCCAATTTAGCCTCTTAATAGGAGCTGGTTAAAAACTTAACAACCCCAATACTTACTTATCTTTTGGCTTGAATACAATCTTTACAAACTACTTTTTACGAGAAGCTTCTCTACCTATCCACACCCCAACTTCTATCATACGAGTGGTTTCATTAGTTTTAACTTTAGTTCATGCTTTCCACCCCGTTAGCTAAGTCAGTCACTCGGAGTTTGTAACCGAAAGTATTATTTAGTTTGATACACCTTTTAATAATTTTACCTTGTATAAGAACACTTCAGCCTTTCCAAAAAATCTCATTTGAGATCAATCAGTTTTTATATCCGATAAAAGTTACTAGATAATAGGGTTACAGCTACGAATTTCGGTCTTGATGACATATGTGTAAATATGTACATGAGTTAACAGGTTAGAAAGCCAAGTAAAATGGGCTTCAATAACAGTAATTTCTTTACTGAAACCTTGTTTATTTTGCTGTGAAATAGTCTCTCTTTCCAATCAAAATCCTGGTATCTGAATTTCTTCACACAAATTTTGAACTTTCTTATCTTCAAAGCCATCGACAAGCCTCTCCTTCATATGAAAACCAGTCTCACAGAGAAGCAAAGAGAGCAACAGACCTTTCGAATATAGAGAGCAGGGTAAATTTAAATTTTGCCCCGATCGTGTTGGAAATATATTTAAGATTTGTCAGTAATATATGAAGACTGGCCTAGTTGTTATAAACTGAAAAGGTTAGGCAAAGTATAAACTGACAAAAGCTCAAAAAAGTTATTGTTTTCTTAGTTACTAGCTAAGGTGCCCATAGAATTTAAATCGGAGAGTTGTTCTCTGACACATTTTAGTAGTAGATCTGCTTGAAGAACAAACGTAACAGGCTTTGAACCAGCACCACAACATAATATAATTATAAAAATGTTCAACCGTTTAAATTTTTTGGAGCTCGAATGGGTATGAAATATCATTAAATTGTATGTTTGGTAATTTCGTTACGAGCACGACGATGCTATCATTGTCGCTTTAATGGAGCGTAGCTAATCACGCCTAAATGGACACCGATGCAGATAAATATGTTTCTGAATTGCAATGGCAAGCATTTACATATTAGTCGCGATTATATTATAAGCTCACGGATATTTGTGAATTATGGTGACAGGGATTTCAATGAATTTAAAAGATATTCTGGTGATTTGGTTAATGATTGCAGCAACCGAAGCCAGATTTGAGGACTTCGTAGTTAAAGATCGGGTGTGTAATCGTGTCCACGTACACTTATTAATACCACACTTAATATAATCTTTAACTTGCCTTAAATGTGTATCACTTTCCGATTTCCAGAACGACTTGACCCGGTTGGGCTATGACGATGACATCGCCGATGAGGATTATGCGCTTGATGAAGCTTCGTTTTCGAATATAGAATTTTTGCAGCAATTATCCGAAATTGAACCAAACATTATGGATTTCTTAAATGGCGTTTCGCTGGAGGATATGCCACCGGGTTTGCTCCGGAAACTGCAACAATATTACACAATGATGGACTCAGCAACGTGTATGGACGACGATGATATGTGGCAGACTGGGGAGTTTTGGAACTCTTATGATATAAATAGATTCGATGATACATTACAGCTTGAGTAAACTTACTTTAACTTTTAAGATACGAATATGACTCTTCCAATACATGTTTCATAAGACACTTACGCCCAAATAGCAATTTGATTTCATCAATCCACCAGCCAAAAATGTAACTGAATATTTCCAAAAGTGAACTAAACAATAAATTGGTTGAACCGATTGGAGAAGTATCAATATCTACATATAATAAATGGGTTTGAACATGGTTTATAGCAGTGTCCAGGAGATCATTAGAGAGTTAACAAAATCGGGTCGCTAAAATTGAACAAAAATTATGGTACTTGGCCCGATATTACTTTCATAAAAGACACAATCTATGTGAAGACACTCATATTTTAAAGAGGAGAACTGGTAACTCTCGAGGCCGTAGAAGTGCTCACCTTAACATTTTTTATAAACGTCGTACTTCAGCCTTTGGCTAATCTTTGAGTGGTTTTATTCCAGTATAAAGTTTCTTATAAAAACATTTATCTTAGAGAGACCTATAAAGTTTTAATAGCTTCGGTGTGATTGAATAGGAACCTTTTCCTTGAATAAAACAATTGATTGACAGAAGATCAGAAACAGTATATAAATTTCAAATCTTAAGCTTTAAGTTCAAGATTTTGATCTCCATCAACATAAAATAACTCGAACTGCATTGTTTAGCCTTTGCATATATGTACATATGTATGTACTTTTCTTTAATATGTTCTTCTCTTATCTGCTACGTGCACCACCGATATTAGCGGCCAATGAAGTGGCGATTACCTCCCATTATCGATTGACAATTGGTTAAATAATCCCGGGTTATCTCACATTCATTCGAAGATATCCATAATTTAGGTGGACAGTTAAGCGGCAGTTCGTGTCCAGCACAAGTTATGTAGCCAATCAGAATCATATTTCTAGTCACCGCACTAGGCTGAGGCGCGGATATTGTAGGTCTTCTCTTTGGAATTTTAGCTAGACGGGCCTTCACAACCGACTGACATTTTTCAAAACTGACAAGCGCCGCGGTGGCAAACTCGGGATCGTTGGGGTAAAGCTTTTTGAGCATTTTACGAGTGTTATCTAACTTTAACTGCTCTCCGTTTAGAATGTCGGCCGCTTTGAACAAGCAATCCACTTTATCCTACGCAATGAAATCGACATTCAATTATGGGAATATTAGAATGTTACAAAACTAAGATGTGCTACCAGTTCTGATGTTCGAAAGCGTTCTGCTATATTGGGACACTCACGACTATAGGCGCTCAAGTTCGGTTTCGGCCTCCTGCAGCACTGATCCAAGTTTTTCTATAAATTACAATAAATTTCGTACCAATGTCATGGAAACCAAGCTTTGGACTTACGGCAAAACCTGCTGGAGATCTCCTGCAGTCACTGGCGGCAACGATCGACCCCAACTGCGTAGCCAGCAGCGCTATGGCGATTATGCGGTAGTTCATTTCAGCTCCAGAGTCAGACTAACCGTTCTTTGGGTATATGCCAAGTTATATAATTTAGAAAATAATTTTGTTTTTAGTAGGTGATTCTATTTTACTGGAGTGTTTTCCAGTCTAAATGTTTACTATTAATTAATTTTATTGTCATTAATTTATTTTGATGCCAAATCATTAAAATAAAGTTTTTACTTTTTAGATCAGAAATTTAAAGAACTAAACCACAGTTATACTCATATAGAAATTCGTAAAGGTTTAATTACTAATCCACTAAGCTTTGAAAAATTCTGATTATGTAGAGAAAATGATTGCGGAAATTCTCAATCCGATAACGAACATACGGATTTATAATTATCAGGCTAAGCACAGTCCGACAATAATTTTTCGTATTCATAATAATTCACTGAAAACAATTTTTACGCAGTTTCTTTTTCTTTTTTATTTCATTTTCATTCATTTACTATGCATTAATTCGTCGATAATATCGCCAAGCGGCGCAGATATTAAATCCAAGGGGTTTTCTTGGCAATCCTTCGCGTACTCTTCACAAAATCCAAACGAACCATCTACTTCGGCTTGATAGTAGGGAAGTGGAAGATTTTCATGCGCCGATGTGCTGGGACTGAAAGTTACAGAAAAGCCAATAATTATTATTCAGTAATGAATGCAGCAGTCTTCAGAAAGAAAATGACTTACGAAAACAATATATGAACTAATGTGCCGAGTACTCCGTTCACCTCACCCAGGCCGGAGGAATTCGTTTCGCAAATCAAACGCAGCAAGCAGGGCTCAGCATTGTAGCCGCTTCTGAAAAGGGAACAAATACAGAAATTATACATGCATACACATATATGTAAGTACGTGTATATAATTATGTGAATATAAATATATGGTCTCTTATATTAAGCAAACCAAAATAAAACCCGACAATAATGTTGACATACTCGTACATACATAAGTATGTATAATCAACTTGAGTCATGCGACGCCAAGATTTAGGCGACCAGCGCTGATTAGAACGTTCTGGTTGGTTGCATCAAATCGACACACCATTATACCGAACGCGCAAGAGCGCCATCAAAGGCATCAGCCGCCTGCGCGTGTGCGACCAATTAGAGTTTTTCCTTTCTTAGACAGACTGCTACTTTGCTACGCAATTGCGTCGAAGAAAGTAGTTTCACACACATTTCATAATTGATTATTAAAAGAGCAATAAAAGTGATTGAGAATCAAGAGAGAACATTGACACAAATACACACGCACACACATGCACCACTGCTCCATATTCTTTGGCGCAAATTATTTCATGTAAAAAGTGTGAAACGTGAAAATATCAAGATTCAAATGCTCTATAATCGGACGGACAAGTATTGAATTTGACTAGCATTACTCTAATTGGCTTCCAAGTTTCATGAAATACAAACCTCTTGAATTTATCCATGAGTATGTGGTAGAAGTGGGTGCGTGTTAGCAATGAATTTGGCACACCTTCCGTCCGTCGCCGTGTTCTTGCAGCCGATTCTTTAGCATCACTTGTTGAATTCACTGTAGGCGCTGCTGTTGTTGTTGTTGTATCTGTAGTAACATTTTGAACCGTACAGTTATTGCAACCTTCCGTCTGATTCAAATGTTGAAAGTTCCTAGCTTGAGTCAAGACATCATCATCTTCGATACCATTCTGAAAGCATTTGTATTGACAAGTATTTTAATGGCAGTGCCGTTAAATTTGAATTAATAAATGTGGTATATGTATACCCTAATGTGAATGCAGTGACCTAGAGAGAGCGAAGATCGGGAGCAATTCGTCCCGATCCCGGAATTATCAGAGCTCTACAACAATTTTTTGCTAATCATTTTATCCAACAATTGATGGATCAGGGTTCCACATCCCCTCTTCTCCCGGGCACTGGTTTTCTCTCAACGGCCCTGTGTGAATTTACGTACATACGTAGATATATTTTTTTACTAACCGCTATTGGGGGCAGATTCCACGTGTACGGCAAGTTGTAGTTCGCTTCAAAATTGTAAGAGATAAAGACATTGCGATGCGGCAGCTCCAACGGCACCGCAATGGCGGCAAAAATCTGAAAGCACACTTAAATTTCTTTCAATTGCATTCGAATACTTTGTTCACTTACACCATATGCGGAATTGGTCGGAAAAAACGCGGCACCACAACACAGGTTACAACACCAAAGAAAGCTCAGAAGCCGCAAACAAAAGCCAGCATTTTGTCGTACGGCCATTGCACAGCACTCACGTAATTATTTGTTAGATTACTTTAACCGATTTTTATTAAACGCGAACGCGAATCAGCTCACGTCTTTTCGAAGAAGGCTTTAAATAATGACTAAATGCAAACTTCCTTGCCAAGCTACTGGCTTAAGTAGCCCATGAATGAGAACCAGTTCTACCATTTCATTACTAGAGAGCCGCATACCATTAAGCCACAGAAAGTAGTAAATGATCGCTAATCATTTATGTCAATAAATCTCAAGAAAGCGACAGCGTTAATGCGGCATATTGATAACATAAGATATTTGTAGTTCTAAGTTGAAGATACCAATCCCACCAAATCTTTAGCTTTCTCTTTTAAAGAAAAGTCAACATTTTTTGCTTAAAAATATTTTGTTATTCTAAATATTGTTGCTTGTTGAACCGCTATTTAGGAAATACAAATTTTTTGCTTTTTCTGAATCTAATAATAAATTCAAATATAAATAACTGTAAATTAACTGATGAGCGATGACTTGTAATTTGATTGAATATATACAGTAGCACAAAAACAATAAATACAAACATTTTGTATATCAGGTTGAATTTCAAAAATTTCCAGATGAAGTGAATGTGTTTGGGTTCCTCTTTTACGTAAAGTTTCAATTTCAAATTTGCCGTTGTTGAACAGTTATAACCGGCACAAGCGTATGCACGAAGAACTTTTACCTATTTTGGCGCTTCTTTCGCTCTTGCCATGTTGCAAATTTCGTGTTTGCCGACTGCAGCAGTCGATTCAAATGCTGAGTGAGGGAAGCACCCAACGGAGAGAGCTCATGCAATGCACGGCTCTGAAAATAAATATATATATATATATATAAATGTAGTTAAGTTTTATTATTGCAAATACCTCGAACGGCACCAGTTTGGCCATCTTAAAGCGTTGAAGCGCATCATGCATGCGTACGGCTCTCTCTTCGGCTTCGGCGGTGGTTGGTGGGAAACTGTTCCAGAAATGTTTCAACAATTCTGACAGCGATAAATATAGATTACGTAAATCCTTCTCGAAATCCGGAGGCACCAACTCTAAAGTAAATAAAAATTAATAGGTACCTCATAATATGCGCTTGGCACACACTTACGACCAACTGATTGCTCATGAAAGCCACGCATCAGCGCACCACCCGGACTCAGCTCGCCCAGTGCATTCACCGCTGCCGTAGGACTAACCAAAACCTTGGCTGGCGTACGTTGGTTCCAGGTTTCTGTGGCACGCATTAAATGATATTGAATTTCTTCCATACGACGTGGATCTTCATGCATATCATAGCCGGTTATTGGCATGGGACCGTGTAAATATCGCTCTTCTTTGGCTAGTGACAATTGTTGCGATTTCTTTAATTTTTGACTGCTATCAGTAGCGTCAGCTGATTCTATTAACGGTTCACCAAGATCCTCATAATGGATTTTTTCTATAATCCGTTGACGTTTCGCCGGCTTATCGGGACTTCCAAGTACGCCGTTGGCAGTGGAATTGCTTGTTGAATTACTATCAGCATCACTTGCTTTGCCCTCCTTTGATGATTTGGATTTTTCAACTCCTCCATTAGCGGTAGCGTTTTCTGTGCTTTTAGAGTCTTTTGTTTTGGTTGCCGGTCCATTGGCTGTCGATGTAGAGCTTCCAGACACATCGGCACAAGTCTTCAGCACCATTATTGAATGTTGGTTAAACCTTTTTATCATATTTTGATGGACAATATTACCACTATTTGATATGTTACGATCGCCGGCTACACTGCAAAAACCCTCCTCCAATGGTACATCTTCAAACTGCTTCAAATCGAGCAAAGGATCGCCAGCTCCTTGTTGGACCGCAGCTTTTAAAGTTTGATCATCAATTTTTCCACATTCTGTAAAAATATCTTTGGAACCAGCCGTAATACGATCACGATGAAAGTAATGTGATTGGAAAAATTTGGTCCAAAATTCTGCTTCCGTCATTTTAGAAGGAACATTTTCTTGATGCTTTCTTTTCACGGCGGGATACGTCTTAAATATACACAGAATTATGTCGGGGGTTAAATTATATTTTAGGCCGTTGCAACCATCAGTCTGCGGCTTTATGTCAGCAAGAAAAGCACCGGAAACACCTGCATATGTGGAAATCTTAATAAGTATGATCACAAATTTTTTACAGGACGTTAACTTACCAATGTCTTGTTTTTTATTATTTTTCTTCATCGCATGCTCCTTGGCATGAGTAGCCCAAAACTCTTCACTGGTAAGTACTTGTGTTATAACTAAATCCTTATAGAGTTGCAACAAATTAGGATTTTCCGAAAGAATGCGGTTTTTCTCTTCTAATTCCTTATCTACTTTTCGCTTGAAGTTTGGAAGTAGTTGTTGCAGCAACTCCTTCACTTTATCACGGTCTTCAAGCATCGCTTGCAATCCATTTCGATTGACAAAATGGAATGTGGAACTGTTACCATCATGCAATACAACTTGAAGTTGCACTTTTGGTTTTCCTTCAGGCGATATTTTCTGCACTATTGGAGAAACGTAAATGTAATTACACTTTCATTTAACGTGTAAATTATGCATTTACTTTTAATGTCGGCAAAACGATGTGACACCGCAACAGTATCACGATTTTCTGCCATCCATGCCAGACGTTCATTCATTACGTAGAGCGTGCCATCACCTTTTTTATAACGCACTTCGCCCATTTGCAGCAGCACATCTTCGCTGCTCGTCGTCATGTTGACCGCAAATAATATATGTTTCCCACAAACTTTGTAATTTCAGCGCCACAGCAGAAATAAGCGAATTGTAGATAGTTGGAATATGTTGGCTGTTAAAAATACAAATGGTCAAATATTTTATTGAAATATTAAATCATTTCATTATTCTCAATCACAAGCCCGGTGGTATCGCTTTTCTAGCTTCATTTGCTAGCTACATTTGCTCTTGTGATTTATATTACGCCACTAAGTTTTCGGCTTGCCTTTATTTTCAATAACAATTTACCTTTCAATTGTTTACCAAGAAATAATTTATAAAATTCTGATATAATTTCAAAATATATTTTTTTCACCCACCGTTTTAGTGGTGCTCTGTCGCCATTTGCAAAACTCCGCAGCACACACAAATGTCATTTTGCTGTTTGCTCGCTGTCAAACTGCCCAACAACAACTGCGGAACAAAATACCAGGGTTCACTGCAAACTCTATTGTGTTGCCTTCAAAAGTAGGCATTTTACGAAATGTAGCATTTCTAGAAGATAACTAATTTGCCTCAAGAAAGTTATACTTGAAAATTAGTCCCAGAAAATGTGTCAAATAATCAAACGTACGTTATCTAACATTAGTTCATTAATTAACACATTTCTTTTATTAATGTACACTATTGGAATGTCATAAAATTATTTGTAACATGTTGCAAGGCATACACTTCTGTGCAACCCTGTAAAGTGTTACCAGACGCAAAAATGCATTAAGGTGCGCTTTATACTTAAGGTTTCTTTCCACGAATGGCACATTTCGTTGATAATGATCTGGGTACGGATAATAATTTCTATAACAATGAAAGATAAAGAAATAACAGAATGATGCTAGGGGATACAGAATATAGTTTCGATAAAAAATAAAAAAGAAGATTGATTGTTCCGGCCGGATATGAAACCGTCTCTTCCGGGTACATTTATACCAATTTCAAATAGTTTACTTTTTATTTTATCATTAATGTTTATTATTTTAGAACACATATTTAGTTGCAAAATTAATTTATTATTTATTGAGTTTTCCTTAAAAATATATCTTACAGTTATTATACAAACTAGTAATATGCTAATTCTTTCACTTAGTGAGAAGGGAGAGCACAATGTACACTTTCGCTATAAAGAACAGCTGAAAATCACAATTTACTGCTGTAACCATAGCATCGTTTCAGTGGCGTCTACCTACGGTGTTGTGTCGCTCCACATTGCGTCCCTTCTCTAAAAGCTCTCGATACGTTTTGACTTCATGTCGCGGTATTTGTTGTTTATATTTTGTATCCAGCAGACCATAAACAAAATCTAACTCAGTCTCCACATCGTGTCGCCCCTCCGGCAGCTTCGCTATCAGGGCGCGCTTCTGACAAACAAAGGTGTCAATGGGTGTGTGATCGGACTGTTTTGATTCGAAAATCTCCACGTATATTTGATAGGGTGGTTTCGTCGGCGAAAAGTGGTCGCGCAGCAGTTGTAGAGCATCTTGCCACGACTTCGCATCGCGCCGTACGCCCTTCCACCATGCAGAAGCAATACCTTGAAAGAGAAGAGGCAGACCTTTCAGCGCGTCTTGATCGCTGATGCCCTCCATGTCCTTGTACGTTTCAATGGCATTGACAAACTCCTCGACGGCATCGTTGTCACGCTGCCCATGGAAACGTACATTACAATTGCCAAAACTGCTTTTCGCCTTGTTGGCTTGTTGCTGCTGCTGCTGTTCGGTGTGTTGTGGCCCCAGCGCCCGTATAGTTTCGAGTAATCGTTGAAATTGCTCATCGGACATGCGACCAGTCGACATTTTTACGTAGCTTTTGGTTTTTAATCAATCGCTTTGCGTTTTTATAATGGCAAGCGTGATATGGACGAACACGAGCGCAACGACAAACCGATGACAACCGCAGCCACAGCCAAGAGAAGACTGTTTTCGTTTGCCGACATAAGCATTCGCTTACGGGTGATGGTTCTCTTAGCTGACTGACTGGGAGCGAAAGCTCCAATGGGGGTCATCTGTTGTGAAATAATTTGTTTACAGTATTGAAAATATTTAGGTGCTCATTAGTCATCGGCAATTCGCAAAGAGCTTGTCTCTCCCCAAATATAGTACATAAAAACATGTTTACATTTGTACGTTTGCTTTAAATACCGTGGTGTGGACATTTATAATAATCATAAAAAAATCCTCGAGGTCCTAATAAAACATACAACTTTTGTTTATCTTGGGAGATTTAGGGCAGAACTACTATTCGATGCAAACTTTTCCTCTTAGTAACACCTTAGAAATAACGGCCCACTTAGCTTCGACGTTTACTGGCGTGTGAAGAAATGAGTGATTGAAAATGAATTCCATGGACTTAGTGACACACTGTGCTCCCCTCTGAAAATATATATGTACATGTATATATGTATAATGGTAATTTTTGTTTATTGTGGGATTCAAAGAGAAACAGGAGTGCGAAGTTTATAAAAACCGGCTAACTTCTAAATATTTTTGTTGTTTTTTTGTTTTTGATTATCGCCGAACCTAATTTTGTACTTGTTTACTATACATACATATGTATGTACATTTCTTGCCTCACTTAAGTACATCTAATCAATATTCGGGGACTATAATTAAAGATAATAATAAAAAAATAAAATTCATATTATAATCTAAGAGTTAGATAGAGCAGCATTTGCCAACAGGTGTGACATTTTTTAACAATTTTTGGGCATTGAAAACACTTAAAAGTAGTTGACATACATACATATGTACATATGTGCTATACATAGATTCAGAAATCGTACGAGAAATGATGAGTCATTCGGTTTTTGTTTGCACTTGACCGAAAACATGATGAGCACAGTTCTATTACCTATTTAAGATCCTTAATTGCATTACTAGACCTAAGGAACCCAATGCAGACTTAAACAGTTCTAACACCCAGGCTAAATCTGTAAAACAAATGAAGAAATATGCATTGCTTGTACTCTTTTGTAAAAGGAATAGGTGAGCTTATAGCTTCTATGGTTTATCGGGTATTTTCAGGAGTCAGCGGTCTTTTGATAGTAAAAACTTTATAACTCTTGGAATTGAAAATGCATGCATTGCTTTTAAAACCTCCTGGCCAACCGATTTGACACAACAAAACAATCTGTGATCTGTGGATGCTGGTTTAACGCTCTTGAATCATACATTCGAATGAAGATCAAATGCCCTCAATGGCGCCCAGCAAGGCCCTGTATTCAGCTAGTACTGGTCTTTAGAGAGTCCGTGTTAAAGAGAGGGGGGCACATTAGACGTTAGTTAGTCGCGGTGCAAGCTTTAATATAATAATATTTCTATTCTAAGCATTATGAAATTCCCACCTGTTACCAAATTAATCAATTTTGGCAAGATAAGATAATCGAAAAGAAATTCCTGGAAGACTCACAACTTGCCATAACGCATCGTAAAATCATAAAATCATAAATTTTTACACTTGTTTAAAAAAATTGTTGTTGGATTACGTACAAAAATGATTAAGAAGTAATCAGTATAACGGGATAAAACTTTGCACTAATAATGCCGTTAGGGTATGCCTCCTTGTGACCAAAATTATCCAAATCCAACAAATACTGTTCTAGCCTCTAGGTACCGAATATTTGGACCCCAGTGCCTACAGTTGGATTTTTACCGAAAATATTGGTCAATGAGTGAGATTTATAATTAAAATTCAGAGAGAATCCTTTCCTGAGCACACAGACATACTCTCCTACAAATGGGTTGAATCGGATCAATACTTCCCTTAGCCCCAATATACCTAATATAAAGGTTTTCGAAGACCCCAGGCCTCATGTACCTAAAGGCACTTTCCTGGCTTTAATCCTTGCAAGTTGATAGATTAAGAAATCGCCTTCAATATTAATTGGACTAAACCCTTTCCATATCAAAATTATATTTGCTATTCAAAAATACTGACACACTCACATATGCGATTTCTTCCGAACCAAGAGTAAGCCCTGAGCTATTTCATAACTTGTAGAAATTGAAGCAAGCATTACGAATATCCGATGAACAAGGCCACAGAACACAGCAGCATAAACATACATACATATATATTTGGAAGTATGTATATATGTATGTATGTATGTACATTGTATGAATTGCAAAGTGCATCAAGTTTCCCGTTAAACCTTAACTGTGGTCAATTAAGGAATTTATATGCAAGTGTTGTTGTAACTGCTCAAGAAAACTAAATTTGTCAAAAAAATTAGTTATTTGTTGGCGAAATTAGAATAAGAATTTACTAAAATATATACTTACACACTTACTTTGCCGGTTGTTGCAATTAACCGTAAATACACATACAAATGTATATATGCACATATGCACTTCAACCTCCGAGTTCTCTTCGTTAGCCGCTCGCACATAGAAACCAAGAGCTTTTATTATGCATTTCTAATTACATATACACATACTTACATTCTTATGACTTCATGCGTTCCTCTCCCAAACTGATATCCACAAATGTGACTATAAAAGCCACTCCGCTTGGTAGGTGAATTCAGTCTCTTACGACCAGCAAGTGAATTATTATAGTAGCAGGAAGACATTCGCTAACAGCAATTGGCTTTGTTCGCTGCTATTAACAACAAAACATTAAACAACAACAAGCAAGAATTGTGCGTGAGTCATTTTAACTTTTCGTCTACGAAGTCTACACTTTTCCAAACAACAAAATGTCACAACCCGTCGTGCAAATGACAGCCGAACAGCTGCAGTCACTGATCGAATCGGTGCGCTTGGCAGCCGTTGCAGGTGCCAGCGCTGCTGCACCCGCCACTCTCCACAGCAAGGGCAGTTTCACCAACTGCACCAGTCGTTTTGGTGGGCAGCGCGATCACGAAGCCGTGGAGGAGTTCATCACTTCCATTGTGACCTACAAAGAAATCGAGTCAATCAGCGACGAAGATGCATTGAAGGGGCTGTCTTTGTTGTTCTACGGACTGGCGTCCACTTGGTGGCAGGGCGTGCGTAAAGAAGCGAAAACTTGGGGAGATGCCATTGCGTTGATTCGCGATCACTTCTCACCCACCAAACCCGCCTACCAGATTTACCTCGAAATCTTCGAGAATCAGCAACGCGACAATGTGCCCATCGACACATTTGTTTGTCAGAAGCGTGCGCTACTCGCACAACTGCCAGAGGGACGTCACGATGAGGAGACCGAATTGGATTTGGTTTATGGTTTGCTGAACATCAAGTACCGTAAGAATATTCTGCGCCAGGACCTTAAAACATTCCGTGAATTGCTGGAGAAGGGTCGTATAATCGAACACAATAACTTGGAGGTTGAAGCGGAGCAAAACGGGCCAATGCGTGGTTCGAAGCGCACCAAGCGTTGTACCCATTGCAACTTCCGTGGTCACACGTACGAGGAATGTCGCAAGCGAAAATCTTCGAACGAAGGCAACGAATAAGTAAAATAACACATTCCACTTCACCAGCTCCAAGAATTAACCAGACATTCACGCATACAACAAATCCAATGAAGACAACCTGCGCACAATACCAACAACCACAATGAAACAAATTGGACAATGATGTCACCAGCCGGTGAAGTCTCAGTCCGAGCAGCTTGCGTCGCAACCAAATCACTGAAGCAAAACTTTCGCTCTCATCAACGCTGAAGCTATGCAGCAGCGTCGAACTTTGGTCAATTTGGTATACAGCGGCAACAGCAGCAACAATACTACTAAGTCTTAGTATAAGTATAAGCATACATACATACATAAAGTTATTGCGAACTGAGTTGCTCACAGTTCTCTTCGATTCTAGTGGACGTTCTACATTGGAGGGCAAAGTTTTTGCCCAAAGATTGTTATAATTTCCAAAAGAGGAAAAGAGTGCAGTGGCTTCTCAGATTCGTCAAAATCATTCCACCGCACGCTGTGTCTAACACGGCTCCACATGGCTACGAACGCCATTAAATCACAAGTAGTGAAACCAAGAATTTTGAATCAAAGTCGGTTCTTCGGAACCATAGAACCGAGTCACGCATCTGATCAGCTATGCTTCAATAATATTGGGAGCAGTTTTCCTCGCTTGGAAATTCAGACAATATTCGAGTTTCCTTCTTCAATCGAAATTTGCATTGGTCTATTCCCTTGTTTTGTTCGAGTGGAAATTCGTGTGCATGCTGTAACGACTGTGATCTCCTCGGAGTCCCAGCTGTTCAACATGCATTAACGGATTTCGGCTTTTTCAAACGAGTGGCTTTGGCCTTTGTTTTTCGATCGAAGAATGAAATATTTCTTTTGTTGTTTGAATTTCTGAGTTTAGTGGCTCATTGCTCACTCTATGAACATGGGTGTGAAGATGAGTGACTCAAAACCCCGTTGCATTTGTCTGCGGTTGAGTGTGGTACAAACGTCTACGAGTGAGTGCTTGATTGGATCATACCTATGTATTTGTTTCATATGGTTTGGCTCAGATCGTCATCTGGTAGACTTTTGGTCCGGCATTTCGGTGTTGTTTCAAGAGTTTTATCAGTTCGGTGTGTTTCAGCTCATAGTTACAAATGCTAAGCTTTTCCTATTTTGCCTTCATCAAGAACTAGGCTTTTTATACTCTCTTACTCGCTCTCAAATGCGGCAAAAAACCAACCGTTTCACTAGGAAGTGCTGTCCGACATTTTGTATTCCGAATCAATATGTTGGGCTATACGATGGATATTGCTGTGTAGGCGGTTCCAACTTTTGTCAATCGCATTTCAGTGTGTATTCCTTCGGGTTTATGCATTGTGTGCGAGCGGTAACTGGTGGATCCAATGACACGGTTTTGTTCTCGCATAGTCCATATATGAATTCGGTTTGCAAGCGTGTTGACAGTAACTCCGAGTGCAACAAAAATAAAACTTGCTCTCGAGCAAATTTTATAAATATTATATATATTTGCCATATATATATATTTTATATATTTAAACAGTACTGGAAACAAATTGTACAACGATGGCTAGACTGTCGCCATTCGTACAATTGGCACGCCAAATTGATGATTTGCATGTCAAGCTAGTTGAAAAAACATTGACTTCAGCTTCAAGCGTATGGCTCGCCAATCAAAATGCATTCATGCATTTGCTCACTTAAAATGTCTAGATTTATCACTCATTTACCTCCGGAATGAGAAGATGATCTTAGCCTATGTAAAAACCTCAAATGTTTCTCATGTAACGTTGTTATCCGCAGTGTTGAATACCGTCATCACCTGAGTGGGAACTACCAACTAACCATTTGCCGAGAGCGCCGAATTTCGGAGGATCTGGCCCATAATTCGGTTTAAATGGGGTTGGTGGTCTCACCTGCTAATAATTTAGCAAAATCACTGCCTCATCAATATAAAATATCTGCTTTACATGAGAAATACTGCCTTAATGTTATACATTTGTACCTAAATCTTTGTAAATATTAGCAATAAGTTTTGCCTAAACATAAAAAAGAAAAAAACACAAAAAATCTCAGAGTCGAAAAAATAATACGACAAAACTAAAGCAAAATCAAATACAAAGAAAATCAAAACCTAAATCTTAACTGTGTCATTATTTTACAATCATAGGGGTAGTACTCCTCCAGAAAAATACTACAACTGTTTAGGGAACAAATATAGTAATGTGTACTTAATAAGCTGATCCTAATAGTCGATTGTTCCCATCAATACGAAATTACTCAACTTTGTTGTATCAGCGATCAGCGTTTAGAAAATATGATTTTTTTGTTAGTCCATAGTCATTCCTATTTAAGTTAATCTACAAAATTAGTGTGGTGGCTATGAGGTGTTAGCTGTACGTCTGTCATTGTGGAAAACACAAAAATCCTTGAGCTTATGACAGAAGCGGTGATAATTTACATAAAAAAAGAAGAAACGATAATTTCTGTTGCACCCAGGCTATATAATACAGAACTATGCCATAAAAGAACTTGATTTTGATAGGTCAGTATTTATGACAGCTATATGCATCAGTGGTCAGATCAACTCCTTCAAAGGTTGTAAGGTTTTCGTGGCTAATAACCCGTGCCAAATTTTATGAAGAAAGCTCTCTAAATACATACATAGGTTTTCATATAAGGACTGAACCGATCAGTTTGTATGACAGCCATATGTTATAGGCGGTTCCGACCTGACAAATGAGCAGTTTCTTATGGAGAAAATGATGTGTACAAAATTTCAAGTCGATGTCTGAAAAATTGGTGGGACTAGTTCGCATATATGGATAGACTTTGTGCTAAATCGACTCAGCTTGTGATGCTGATAATTCAGTATATTTTATAGGGACTTAGACGTTTCCTTCTAGGCTTTACAATCTTCGTTGCAAACTTAAAATTTACTGTTCAGGACTTGTATTCTAATTCCGGTCATGTAGTCCTAAGAAATAAACGGGTTAGAATTTAGACTAATTCGTAATTCGAATATGGAAACACTGTATTCTCAGGAATGAACGAAATATGGTTAGCTTATCTAATTGTTGACCTTAGCTTGCAAAAGACGCTCTCCATTTCGGTTATATGAGAGATATGTGATAAAGTCCGATGTCCGGTGTCCGATCTGACCAATTCCGACAAATGATCTGTAGAATCTCAAAGTGCACCCACATATTACTTTTTTTCAGATATGTATGTATATCAAAGACTGTGGAAGAAATTTTTATAGTCTTGAAAAATTACAATTCACTTAAAAAATCGAGCCAGTTTAGACCCATAGTCTCTTGGGCAAAAATGTTCAGAATGAGCCGTAGAACATTTCCCGCATACGCGATTCCTTCGTTTTTTTGGGCTCCCTGCAAATCAACCCGCTCTAATAAAAATACAATATGCGATGAAATTATTTTTTATTGTGCTGTGACGTACATATATATTTATTCAAAAGGGGACTCCTCAACAGTGTGTCAGAAGAGAAACGCCGATTGTGAATTTGATTGCCGACCTTAATATTGCATGGATGGGTGTGTAATTTCGCATACTCATATCTCTGTGTCTGTTTTACCTCACTTGAGCTAAAAAGCTCTTCCAAATTTTGGCCATTACTCAATTGTGAAATCATTTGGCTGTGAATCAAAAATGGATTACTCAAAATAGTAAAGGGTGATTTTTTAAGAGCTTGATAACTTTTTTTAAAAAAAAAACGCATAAAATTTGCAAAATCTCATCGGTTCTTTATTTGAAACGTTAGATTGGTTCATGACATTTACTTTTTGAAGATAATTTCATTTAAATGTTGACCGCGGCTGCGTCTTAGGTGGTCCATTCGGAAAGTCCAATTTTGGGCAACTTTTTCGAGAATTTCGGCCGGAATAGCCCGAATTTCTTCGGAAATGTTGTCTTCCAAAGCTGGAATAGTTGCTGGCTTATTTCTGTAGACTTTAGACTTGACGTAGCCCCACAAAAAATAGTCTAAAGGCGTTAAATCGCATGATCTTGGTGGCCAACTTACGGGTCCATTTCTTGAGATGAATTGTTGTCCGAAGTTTTCCCTCAAAATGGCCATAGAATCGCGAGCTGTGTGGCATGTAGCGCCATCTTGTTGAAACCACATGTCAACCAAGTTCAGTTCTTCCATTTTTGGCAACAAAAAGTTTGTTAGCATCGAACGATAGCGATCGCCATTCACCGTAACGTTGCGTCCAACAGCATCTTTGAAAAAATACGGTCCAATGATTCCACCAGCGTACAAACCACACCAAACAGTGCATTTTTCGGGATGCATGGGCAGTTCTTGAACGGCTTCTAGTTGCTCTTCACCCCAAATGCGGCAATTTTGCTTATTTACGTAGCCATTCAACCAGAAATGAGCCTCATCGCTGAACAAAACACGCGCGCGAAACACATTTCGAACCGAACACTGATTTTGGTAATAAAATTCAATGATTTGCAAGCGTTGCTCGTTAGTAAGTCTATTCATGATGAAATGTCAAAGCATACTGAGCATCTTTCTCTTTGACACCATGTCTGAAATCCCACGTGATCTGTCAAATACTAATGCATGAAAATCCTAACCTCAAAAAAATCACCCGTTACAAATAGTAAATATTTTTGTCAGTAGTCGTGAGCGAAAAAATGTGAAATGAAAGCCAAAAGCCGGTTGTTCTCTTTATGTTTTGAATCAGTTTGTATGTTTATATAAATAGTTATGTGTAAAAGTGCTTCATATTTGTTCAAACAACACCGACTCACAAGCAAATATATACAGTTATATATGTATGTAGGACAGATACACATATTTACAATTACAAATTCTAGTACGCTTCAGTCAACTAAGTAATATTCTCTCACGTTTGTCTCTCATTTACAAAACGAGCTTTTATTATATTTGTAAATGTATTTTCACAAGCTTGATGCACTTTTTCTCATAGTTATGAGTTGTTGCTGATATAAAAGAAATGTAGACACTTGATGCCGCATACACGAACTAGCAATTGTAGCGAGAAGACGCTGCCAACAATAAACATACAATAACTTATCAAAACATAGTAATTAACTCATTCATTTGAACCACCTAGAGTCATCTTCATAAAGCTTCATATTCCACCAAGTAAAATGTCACAACCCGTCGTACAAATGACAACCGAACAGCTGCAGTCACTGATCGAATCGGTGCGTTTGGCAGCCGTAGCGGGCTCTAGTGCTGCTGCACCCGCCACTGTACAAAGCAAGGGCAGTTTCACCAATTGTACCAGCCGTTTTGGTGGTCAGCGCCATCAGGAGGCCGTTGAGGAGTTCATAACTTCCATTGTGACCTACAAAGAAATCGAATCGATCAGCGACGATGATGCACTAAAGGGGCTGTCTTTGCTGTTCTACGGACTGGCGTCCACTTGGTGGCAGGGCGTACGCAAAGAAGCGAAAACTTGGGGAGATGCCATTGCGTTGATTCGCGATCACTTCTCACCCACCAAACCCGCCTACCAGATTTACCTCGAAATCTTCGAGAATCAGCAACGCGACAATGTGCCCATCGACACTTTTGTTTGTCAGAAGCGTGCGCTACTCGCACAACTGCCAGAGGGACGTCACAATGAGGAGACCGAATTGGATTTGGTTTATGGTTTGCTTAACATCAAATACCGTAAGAATATTCTGCGTCAGGACCTTAAAACATTCCGTGAGCTGTTGGAGAAGGGTCGTATTATCGAACACAATAGTTTGGAATCGGAAGCGGGCCAGCCTCGTCCAATGCGGGGAGTTAAGCGTGTACATCAAGGCCCAGTATTCGAGGTGCCACACCAGAGGAAGGCGAGTAAATACAGATATCGAGCTAATGTTGGAAATGCTAATACTGCGGCCCCACCGCCACAGCCGACCTCGTAAAATAATGCACTCAAGACAAAGTAACAAACTTTGCTGGATAAACTCTCATACATCTACATTACATACTACACTATTTCCTATAACACATAATATATGCATAATACACGTAGATAATCTAATTTGATAATTTTTTTCCTAATTAAAAATCTCACTGTTCCTCTTAATTCTACATGACGTATGCGTAATTTTCAATCCAATTTTTTTAATAATTCCACTCCATTCATTTTGGAATCTGGAATTAGTTAAGTTTCTCGGTGGAATTTTCAAAATATTTCGGATTTTGTAAACGTAAGAGTTCTGCTACTCCAAACGCTATTGCATTTCGTCCACCAAATCCATAAAATATGTTACTAAGATGTGTCTTCTAAAAATGCTTTTCAATTGGTGGAGTAGAGTCTAAGTCCCAAAGCTGATTATATCTGCTCTCAGCTTAAGGAGGGTATTATACTCGTGTATCATCAACTGGAAGCGAGTCAGCGTCAATCTAAACAGCCGACTGATTTACATACATATAGTATATCTCGCACATGCCTGTGTTTCCAATATTCTACTCAAGAGAAACCTTACGTTACTTACCATCCATCGATCGAGTATTTTCACACTTCTCCTACATACATACGCCCGTTTTTTTTTTTAGTTTTTATTTTGTTTGTTTTGTTTATATGGATTTATTAGTTAGTTAGAAGGAGATAGGTTTTACAGTGTTCTTAGCTCGTTGAAGTTCCGCATGCGAATTCCCACAGTACTCGATGCCAGCAGATCAGGCAATGTAAACGCGCAAAGCCGACTGTCTCTCTGACCATTAGACGATACAACCGAAATGTGGGCCAGTTGCTCCAGAGTATTATTTGGCGCGCTTTCGGTGACGGTACTAATTGGCCAGAGTCGCCGCTGGCACATTTTGTGGTAGTGTCATCGAATAGTGTGGGAATAGTACATGTGGAACTAAACAAGCTGGGGGTCCATGGCAGTCACAACATTTCTGGAGATACACATGTAAATGTTGTGACGAATCAGGGACCAAGGAAAGATGATGTTGCGATAGTTGACGTGCCATACATCTGACGCAGTGCAGGTCTGCTGTGCGACAGTTTGGCGTGCCAACGTCTGTACGAATGGCGAATGCCTAGCCATCGTTGTACTTATCTGAAGAAAGGCGCACCTGCAAGTGCCTAATTAAGTGTGTCACATATAAAATTGCTGTCCAAACTATTGCGCTCTCTACCCTTAACACATAATATAATATGACAGCGGTATTGACGATCACCGTTGCAGCTCTCGAATATACTACGTATACCCTACTTATGCATGTACGTCTGCTGTGAGATGCACATGTCAAGGCGAATATATGCAAGGTGGCAGCTGCAGAACAAGCTTCTTGACTGAACGCTAAAGTTCATGAATTAGTTTTCATTTCTAGCTGCTGCTCCCACCTTTTATGAAACGGCCTTGTCACACACGTATCTATACAAGAGAGGCCATGTAAACGCCAATCCCACTGCAATATCATCAGTATGCGTCTAACGGTAAAAGAGCGTAAAATTGTAGACAGCAATATGCAACGTTAGAGATCGATACATTCAGTTGCGAGCACCTGCGACCTGATAGATACCCAAAGGAAACTTCACAGGTATCTGCAGAGATGCAAGCCTCGACTGCTGAATGCAGCGAACTGTGAGTCGCAGGAGCATGTAGCCATTGAAATTTGTCACTGTTCTCAAGAGCATTGTTTACTTACTTTTTTCGATTACAACACACAAAACGGCAACTTTTCCTTATCATGGAAAACTGCGTCACCTCAGATAAATGCTGAGCCGCTGCGACCTTAACAACGATTGCAATTGCTCGGCACGCAGCTGAGTTGACGCCAAAAAACGATACGAAGTTAAAGCTGCAATTTTGTGTGCCGAATGGAAGAAGGTTGTACAGTAAAAAATACTCACTGAGACAAATGACGAACTATGGCTGATGCTCACGATGACTCATTTGTAGTGAACCTCTGGATATTGCTCTCCGAATTCAATTCTCCAGAAGTTCGTAATTATCGTAGGTCAATGCTGGCGTTCGTCGGCCAATTTGAGCCGTGAAGGTACGGCGTTTAAGCGCTTTTACGTTAGGTTGATTGATGATGGGTTCAAAATGTAACCAAATCCCTCTCCATTGAATCTTGCATAGTTTTTCGGGCAAAGTAAACGGCGCATCAACTGCTGCGTTGAATACTCTGCCCTCCGAACCAATAGCCCAATTCAATTCGAAAGGATTGGTAAACACTTTGTGTGATGTCGATGTGGATGCGGATGAGGGGTGAGTGTTGAAAGTGTGTTAGTTTACAAATGAATTGATAATTACTTATATACTATATACTGCGTTGGTGTGTGGTCTTACAGCTTGACTAAGATCTACTCATTGGTTCTCGTTCGCTTCGCTGGAACTGCTTCTGACTTCGCTAGTTTTGCCGTCGCTTTCGTTTTTGCGTTTTCGGCATTCGTCGTAAGTGTGTCCACGGAAGTTACAGTGGCTGCAGCGTTTGTTTCGCTTAGTGGCATGCAACAATTGCACTGTGTCGTACTCCAAGTTGTTGTGTTCAATGATACGACCCTTCTCCAATAACTCGCGGAAAGTTTTGATATCCAGTCGTTGTATATGCCGACGATATTTGATGTTCAATAAGCCGTAAACCAAATCCAGTTCGGTCTCCTCGTCATGACGATCCTCCGGTAGCTGTGCAAGTAGCGCACGCTTCCGACAGACAAAGGTGTCGATGGGAGTGCGTTCGTCCTGCTTTTTGTTAAAAATTTCCATGTATATTTGGTAGGCTGGTTTGGTGGGTGAGAAGTGTTGGCGGATCAGTGCGATGGCATCAGTCCATGTTTTGGCTTCTTTACGTACACCTTGCCACCATGTGGAGGCCATATCGTGCAGCAGCAGCGACAGTCCTTTGAGTGCATCTTCATCACTGATCGATTGCAACTCTTTATATGTGACAATCGCGGTGATAAACTCCTCGACGGCCTCGTGGTCGCGTTGTCCGCGGAAGTGGCTGGTGCAGTTGCTTAACGAGCCTTTGATGGTGGCGGCGGTGGATACGGTTTTTGCTGCATCGATAAGTGAATTTAATTGTTCGATAGACATTTGTATAACTGTTTGTCCGCTATTGTTTTCCATGCAAAATTTAATTTATTCTAAATTTTTCACTATTTAAATTTACGGTGTGCGGTCGATATGGCAGAATGGCAAGGACAAAGCCAGGGTATGTTGGCGAATGTCTTAATGCTTCCAAGCGCTTGGTCGTATGAGACTGAGGTTTACTTCACACTTCAGAGGTTTTTATAGTTGGGCGATGAAGCCAAAGTGTCGATGAAATAAGGAAAACAATTTGCGTGTAAACATTTGGTAATTCAGTATTAATACAGTATTACCCCATTTTTAAGGGCGCTATGTTAAGCGGATGTGTTCGCAAATATTTCTTGTTTGGGCAAAGACATCCTCATACATTTAATATTACTTATATTCAATTTCGCACACAACCGCTTCGTAGGTAGCCAATTGGGCGTGTGACCCGCGCTGCACTTTATTTAATGACATTGACTCTCCTCCGTGGCCTATTGACGCCTATATGTGCCATATTAACATATGTTGGAACATAGCCGAGCGCGTCCCGATCAACTTGCGCCATTTTGTAATACTTACATTTTTAAATTCATTATTCCACAATTCAAAGAGTTTTAGAATGGTATTGTAACAGTCCTGAATATGAGGTAATTAATTGAGGATTAATACCAAGGTACAAATAAAAGGCTTTTACGGGGACGACATTTTATTATATATATTTTTTTTTCAATAAAAGAACGCTTAGATAATTATATGGCCTGCAAAGTCATGGTACATTGTTTTGCTCTATAGATAATAGTATTCGTAGTTATGTAAGAAATTTTTAAGAATTTTGGTTGCATTTCTATACGGGGTTCACTGTAGCCTACGTCGTCGAGGGCGCTGCATACTGGGTAAATAAGAATTCGAGCCTTAATTGTGTGCCTAATGGATACAAAAAAAGGAATAAACTAAACATAAAAAGGTATATACAGTGGTGGTTAGTAATATTGGGTAGTCGAAAAAGTCTTTTCCTAATTCAAACTTCTTTTTCTCACATTTATGTCGTATTTTCGTACTTTTCGTCTCCTGTTACCATTCGCTTCAAAAATGATTTGATTTCATTTCGTTTCTGCAAAGAATCGCAGATGTTAATTCGGTCAATTAAATTTTTCACAGACAATTCAAATGGTACCCAATATTCGAGAAAGCACATGAGACGAACTGCATCTTGAACGCGTAAAACACCAGCCTTCGGTGATGGTGGTGAGAGCTTTATAAATTATAAGGCAAGAATACTACAAGTTTTAAGGGAAGTACTTCTCTAATTTATTGATCAGGAGAGAGCAGAGACGGGAATATTTTGATGCATCGTTGGGCACCTTAATTTAGTAATATCGCTGTTCCACCATTACACAGTAGATTTCTCGACCTAGACCCCACCAGAAACGCAAGAGTCTTCCCAATAAAACAAACGGTATTAAAAACTGGCGAAAAATATTTTAAGGGGTCGGTAGGGTAATCTGGCCTGTTTTTTCATAGAAATTTTTATTCTACAATAAAACTTTTTTCACGTATCATGAGGTATATAGTATTGTGGAGTGTATAAACAAAGTTTTTCGGAATTTTTTGATGACATCTGTGGGAGAAATGGCGGGTGAATGAGATGCGTTTTTTCACTGGCGGACACGATTTCTCATGTTTGGATCATCTGAAACACAAAAACCCAATTTATTCTTAAAAAGTACGTGAATGGCTATCGTCATGAAAAAATGTTGATAAATAAAAAAGTAATTAACTTTTTTTTTTAATTTTTCCCCATGGTTTTTTACGTAAATTTTGTCATAACATTGTCAATAAATTATAAAAAATATAGGGACGATAGCCAGGCGCTTTGTGAACATTAAAAAAAAAATAAACAAATCGGTTGAGTAGTTCGATCGGAATCATGTCCGCCAGTTTAAAAAAGGGTACTTTGAGAAAAAAGCGTTTAAAGTTTGAGGTGTGCACTCCGAGCGCTCCGAACGTCGAGCGGTTCTAATAACTGGATCCGCCACTGTACATACTTATGTATTACATATAGCAGCCTCTGTTGTTAGCATTCCTTATTCTCACCACTCAACGCTATAAATATGAATACGTGGATTTTTGGCAATTTGTGTTTAGAATACAAACCACTTTCAATTCCAAAAGTTGCAAAATGAGTTTATTTTTTCGTGTGAGTTTATATTATTTCGGGTATAAAAACAATTTCTTTGGAAAAATTGTAATACGAGTCTAGTTTTATTTTGCTCTCGTCCAATGCCCTTGATGGTGAGGCAAATTGATTTATGTGTTTTCTTTGGCATTTGGTATCGGGTGATTGCCACCGAAATCCAAATCCCGAAATCAATTTTGATGCAAGTTGTTATGGTAGAAGTGACATGTGTGGTTTGGATGCTTTCGAAGAGTGCTGATCTTAGAGGTTTAATATATGTACATAAGTATGTATGTATGTAAACCATATAACCTATAAACTATTAAAACTTTGTCAACAAAATTGAACGAAATCATTGCATGCTACTATAAGTAGATTTTTTCTATTTTCATGCATTCAAATGCGTAATTTCCTAGAATTTGACATACATATGTACATATCTACACGTTAAATGCATTGCAACGTTTAGATACTAATTGCAATGCTAAGTTTACGCACTCGCACACACATTGTTACGAAGCTCAATTTGATTGAATTTCACAAAATGTAGAAATCAAATAGATGTGCATATGTATGTATGTATGTCGAATATATGCATGTGGTTCCAAGAACTGCAAATATTTGTGTATACATAGGTAAGCTTAAAAACCGGTCAAGTGCAACATTTAGATATACAAGTGCATGTCAGTATGTATTTGCAATACAGAGGGCCTCTCAGTGAAACGTTTTGTGCTCTCGACGTTTTGCGCTGCAGCATGCGTTGAGTATGCAAATATATAAGAGGTAGATGAGCGCATCGAAGTTTAGTCTCAATTTAAATGCAACTAAGAGCAGTGCGAACTTGTGCCAACACCAACACCACTTAATATGTCCGCTGCGTAAAAAGCTCCTTACAACGCCAAGAGATTGCGAGACAACAACCATAACGAAAAATGACACAACAATCCACCATTCAGCTGACGACCGAGCAGCTGCAATTAATGCTGGACTCGGTGCGTTCTGCAGCCGTTGCAGCGGCCAATTGTGCCGCCCCAGCCACCGTGATGATGAGGGGCACGTTCATGTATTGCAACAGTCGTCTGGGCGATCAACATGATTCCGCTTATGTCGAGGAGTTTATACAATCGGTATTGGCTTACAAGGATATGGAGTCGATCAGCGATGAGGACGCGCTTAAAAGTATCGCCATACTGTTTTACGGCGAGGCTGCTCTATGGTGGCTAGGTGTGCGTGGGGCGAAGGAAGTACACACTTGGGACGAGGCAATCGCTTTGATTCGTGAACACTTCGCACCCGCCAAACAAGCTTATCAACTCTATATGGAGATCTTTGAGGAAAAGCAAGATGACGAAACAACCATTGGAACATTTGTCTGTCGGAAGCGTGCGCTACTCGCACAACTGCCCGAGAAGCGTCATAATGAGGAAACCGAGTTGGATGTGGTCTATGGTTTGCTGAATATGAAGTATCGGCGTCAAATATTACGTCAGGACGTTAAAACTTTCCGTGATTTACTTGAAAGAGGAAGAGCCGTTGAGCTTACTTGTAAGGAAGCCGAGTTGAAGAAACGTAAAAATAATTCCTAAATGGAGGAGTTTGAAAATATCCATCCTATCATCAGATCGCTTACTAATAGGCGATCAGCAAATCAATTCGTTGTAATTTGATCTTGAAATCCGATTCCATAAAAAATACGGGAACATGGAAAATTTTCTTTCTCAGAGTTAACGGAAGCGACATTGTAGCTCTCGGAAACAAGTATAGTCTTCGAAAATTATTTATAAACTGAGATCAGAATTCAGGGAACGATAGAGCTCCATTATGAAGGGTAGTTTCGAGTCATAAGTGGGAAATGATTTAAGGGGATCTAAGAAATGTACCTGAAATATATAAATATAGAAACTCATATATAATACGTTTTTATAAAGTAACGTTATTTCTTAGGGAAACTTCTGCGCAGCAATTACCTTAAGGGTTATGTAGACTTATTCTCTGAAAAAAAAACACTTTTTTTTGGAATTTTTTTACTTACACCAAATATCTAGTAAAATAAATATGTTTATACAAACAATGGTGATTTTACTAAAAAGTTGGATTTTTGAAAGTCTCTAAATTCTATTATTTTATCCCAAAAATGAACTTATGTTCCAAAGAATTTTTCTTCGTTCAAGGTCACATGATACTGAGTTGTATTTTGAAATTAATTGCAATCAAACATAACGGTTTAAAAATGGAACGAGATGGCGAGTTTATAACACACTTGGGCTTGGAGTTACACTTCCAACATTAATCCGTTTCTTAACGACAGCTATTTGCCAGCAGGTGGCGCGCTTGTGATTTTTTTAGTTCCAGCTGTTTGCAGGCAGTCCGGCAGCACTGCACACACCACCATTCAGTGTTCTCGAATTGCATTTGATTCAGTCTGACTTTTTCGAATATTTGGTGTGGATGTCTGGACGGAAAGTCGCGGTTGATTGAAGTGAAAAATTCGACTTTGTTCTGAAGAAATCTAAAGTTTTTTAAATGAAAGTGGCATATTGTATGGTCTTGCACAAATTCTTAGTTCAATAATTATTTTTGGATGAAGTTTTAAATACTGAAAAAAAGCCTTACAGTCTTCATTTTATTAATTGAAGTTGCGGATATTTCGCCAAAGTGTTTTTCGTCTGCAAAATTAGTTTTGTGCAAATAAATTGATAGAGTAGCACGGCGAGCGGCAATGGCGCTTGCGGCCGGCCTTAGTGGGAGTGAGATAAATATATAAATTGCGCAGGGCATTTGTTTATCAGTCCGAATTTTGTTTTTGTTTCACGTAAAAATCGCGTTTTGTTTATTCGAATCGGAAAAATACAACAATGAAAGGTCGAGCGAATGTGTGAATTGTTTAATAATAGTAAAATTGTTGGTGTAGTAGTGCGCGTCCAAAAGCCGGTAAAACAACAATTTCACTGTTTCCATTGAAGAAATGCCATCAAGTGATTTACAGTTCGTCTTCAATTAAGAATTAAGTTATTTTTCGAATATTAAACGCATGTGAATACGTACTTATGTGCAACTTCCCCTATTCCTTGCCTCAATGCGTCGCCAACGAATACACAATCAAAGCGTATTTGTAAAAGTGTAAAAAGTGCGAGAAAATGAAAAAATGCTACGTTGAGGCTGTGTGTTGCAAATGTTTGTTGGAAAATTCATGAAATAATGAGAACATTGGATATTCATCACAAGGATTAACTACAAAGAGGACACACATTGCAATTTAGACAAGTGACAGCGGGGTGCCAAATCGATTGTGCACCACCACAGGGAACGGAGACTACGCATAGTCCGAGTAGATGGTAAATATGTGGACTCGCCTGTCGACAGGCGTGCGGTCACGCAAATGGCAACAAACACACCAGTTACTGCAGCGGCTGCAGTTTCATGCAATCGTATTGGGAATTTTGGCTTCATTATTGCTGCAAGCGCATTCTTCAAATGCAAGTCAAGGTGAGTGAAAGTCTCAAAATACTGCATGACAGATTCCCCCGAATAAAAGCGGGGTAAGGTTATGTTCGAAAACCCAAGTAACTGTAAATAAACGGTGTATGTTTGAAAAATCCAAAAGCTTTTCGAAGTTGGACAGGAAATATTGTATTTGAAAGAATCTATAAATACGTGCTCTTAATTTTTTAAATACCAAAGTTTTCTTAATATTTGACTGATTTTTGTTCTATAAAATAAAATTTAGCAATAGTTTTTTAAATATGATTCTAAAGCAGATGCTCTCAAATAAATCGCCACTCTCAACTCCTATTCAATAACTCTTTGTTCTGACTTCTTGATCGACGGCATACCATAATTTTGGTTATATATTCCCGATTGTAAGACTCATTTATCATATCTCCTGCTTTTTGAGTTCTTTACTTTATGAGGGTATATTCTTGGCGTTAAATTCAAGCAAATTATTAGCGACGAATCATGCGTGCAACTGCTTGCATCCTTACATACATACATACTATGCCGTTGTCCATGGTCCGCCACGACTGAAAGCGCGCTAAAAAGCGGAAAGTCGCACTTCAGTGTATTTGCTCAAATTCAAATGTAGCGAGGCATTGGCAATTACAAGAAAATATTTCGCACATTTTATGGCAACAAGAAATACAACTTTGCAGAGCAAATACAAATTTACATACATACATACATACTGAAGGAATCTAATGGGACATTGAACAAATATTGAATTTACGGCAGAGCGAAGAGGCAACGCCGAGCAAAGCTAATTAGTCATAGCTGAAGGCACGAGTTCCAACGTGTAGCAGCCTTAGTATAACCATCAAATTGTTGAACAGTGTAATTAAGTGTATGAAACATGTGTGCATGTATTCAGTAAAAACCAAATATTCAAAGACATATGTACATACATATCCAAGTATCCACGCAATAATTTGTGCACCTTTGCTTCTAAGAGCTTCAGCTCATGAAGGTGCGATTTATGAGGCGTCTTTGTGTCTGCACAGAAAATCAAATATTAAAGTGCAAAAAAATGGAAAATAGTCGGGAAGGCAACTAAACTGTTTGTGGACGTGCGAAATTTCACATTGCCATTTCTACCTAAAAGCATGGCAAATACATAACGTCATATGCATTTGAAGATAAGATAACGATACGCAAATTTGTGAACTTACTCACCCAACTTTGGCCAACTAATTAAAACGTGGTTATGCATCATACATGAGACCAAATGTGGCTAGATATAAATGACAAGGATATTTCCCTCAACTAAAACTCATGTGATGTGCGATGTGGGTGGTTGTCAGCTAAATTAAGTCAAAACCCACGCTGCCGTTATTATGCATGCGTTATTTCACAATTGGTCTGGCCTTATCAACGCGCCGTAATCACCAAGTCCACAAGCAGCGTAATGCCTGTGAGCGCCTGCTCAAAAGCCAACTTCATGTGATTCCATTGAAAGCATTTCTACCTTTGCATATGGTCTCATATTTGAGCGCTTTTATAATGTGCCAAGCAATTTATTTTATTTCTTTTTAATTGGTGTTTTTCGATTTTCTTCTGGTTTACGATTTTGGGAGCGTTGTCGCGCCGAATCGATTGAAAAGTGTGTAGAAATGAAAAACAAACAAAATGTGGCCAACACCTTCAATGTGAATTGCTTCATTAACGTTTGCATTTTAATCTAAAATTTAAATCAAATATTTGATCGAGTGTCGGTGACACTCGACTGACTGACTGATACCCCCGAATGATAAACAGCGAACGATGGCGATGGAGTAAATTGTTTGACGCTCAGACGTTCACATTGACGGTGAATATGGTGAAATGACGAACTCGTTACGGCATGAACCACTGGAGGCAAACTGTGTCGTAACCAGCGTCATATTAGAAGTTATTGTGCGTCGTTTTTGTTTGAACACATTTTGATTTTAAAGCAAGTAAGATCTTGAAATTCATTGGAAATTTTAGTTTTTCAATTTATAGCACCAGCTGATGCTATATTTTCTTGAATAACAGTGCTTTAAATCTTATTTTTATGGGTAGCCCTTTTTTAGCTTCGTTCTAAAGTGGCCTTGACAGGCGTATACTCCTTCCAACACCATTTTTTTGATGATGATATTGAGAAATAATGGTTATGCTGTTGTTTATTAGAACGTATAACTTTATTTTGTTTATTTTATCGATAATTCTATGGTTGTATGTTATAAATAATTTATCAGCTATAATCTAACTTAGATAACTTAAGCGCTATCAGAAGTACAATACAAAAATTTAATTTGCAAAAACTTATTTTATGCAGAAAATAACTTAAAGTTTTGAGGTTAGAACTCTCGAATTGTAATTTCCAAAGCCTTGAAGAAGTTTCATAACTCTTACACTAAAATCATATTTTTTATAGTTATCATTTGGTTCAAAGTTTTTATTTTTTTTATCGCTTTTGCCATGCCAAATCCATCAATAATTAATCAACCATTGTTGAAATATAAACATTACTCCAGTATTCGTTCTTTTTCGTCTAATTGTTTTTATTTTAACAATTTATCAATCTAAAAAGAGTTGGTTTTGGAAAAAATTCACCTCGAGAGTTACTTGACGAAAAGCCCCACTAAAGCAAAACAATCGAAATGTATGTATGTATATTAGCAGATAAGTGCCGATAATAGAGCCACAAAAAGCATATTGACAACATTATTTGTTATCAGCAAATATTGTTAAGAGCGTTTCAGCGAATTTGCAATTACGCAAAAACTGCTTATATGATTTGTTTGCACGTGGGATGGTTCAGGTGTTGCTAAATATTAGGGTGTGCACCCGAAACTTATTGCACTGAACTTAGTACTATATTGGCTAGTGCCAAATTAGGTTGAAACCCATTGAAAACGACAGAAAAGATAACAAAAATTAAAGGAAAAATAATTTACGGGCATAACCTCAGATACGAAGAGAAAGGGGAGGACCGTGATTGCATTTTTAAGGGCTAAAAACGGTTTATATCGATTTACGGCAAAACCATGAGACCTATAGAAAGTAATTATATGGCAAAATTGTAGATAATGAAAAGATTAACAACTTTTGTATTAATATCTTTTTCACATAATTTCAAAATTTATTTATGTAATTCAAATATTAAAATAGTAAAATTTTTGTGTTTTTTATTTTTATCGCGTATAAAAAATAATTCTTTCACGAAATTTGGTGTAAACTTGTTTTCTTGTCTCCTGAAAATGCACTATTTTTTTATTTAAATTATTGGGAACTGTATGTAATATGTACCATTTTGGTCGACTACTTGTTGGCATTGATGGAAGACGAAGTCCTTTCTGTTGATCAGTTCTGGCTGTCCGTTTTCAATTGCTTGCTTCAATCTCATCAGTTGTTGACAGTAAAATGTAGAATCAATCGTTCGATCAGGCTGGCGCACCTCATAGTGAATGATTCCTTTCCAATCCCACCAAACACTCAGCATAACCTTTCGAGGCGTCAATCCTGGCTTTGCGACCATTTGTTGAGCTTCAACACGCTTGGATCAAGATCTTTTGTCGCACATTATTGTCGTGTTTGTTCAACTTTTCGTCTCCTGTTAACATTCGCTTCAGAAATGGTTCGATTTCATTTCGTTTCAGCAAAGAATCGCAGATGTTAATTCGGTCCATTGAATGTGTTACCCAAACATCGAGCTTCTTTTTGTATCCAGTCTTTTTAAATGGTTTAATGCTTATATGACGGTCCTGGTCAATCTTTTCCATAATTTCATCGAATTTTTCAACGATGGGTCGACCAGAGCGAGATGTATATTTCACATCGAAGTTTCCAGAACAGAAACGAGCGAACCATAAACTTTAAAAATTCCGTTGGTGGCTTGTGTGGCATTCTTCCCTTTTTGATACAAAAAAATCAAAATATAACGAATTTCTTCATTATTTTCACAAATTTTTGAAAAGCTGTAACTGTAAATGAAGCTTAAAATCTCACCTTTCCAACACTACATGATATGACACAATGTGATTAGTAGCACTGGAGATATACGACTGCAACAACATCTATGGACAAAATACGAAAAGACTTTTTCGACTACCAATATTTGTTCATCTTTTTTGACTTAATATCAGAAAAAAAATCTAATTTTCAATCGAAAATTCTCAAGTCGAAATACTATATATCCAGCAATATAATATATTTTATAATAAATGAGGAAAAATAAAAGATTTTTTATTTTTTTAGCTTTCTAGATAAATTTTATACCTTTTCAGCTAAACAAATTTGTATTCGGAATCTATACATAGTTTCATAATCTAAAACTACCGCTATAAACCAATAAAATAGCAAGATTGCATGATATCAAGAATAGTTTCCAAATTATAATAATTGCTAACTGTATTCAATACAGGGATGATTATGCTTACATACATTAAGTGGGTAATTAAACTCACACACGCTCACACACACCACATGCATACATTCTTATGTAAGTACATAAGGGCGTGTGTACATAAAGGGTACATATTTTCATAAAGTTTGATTGTTCTATCGAAATTCCTCAACACTTCCGCTTGACACAATGAAACCATAAGCGTTACTTTGCCTTATTTAATGAGACGAGGCGAGTAGTTACAAAACGACGAACTTGACAATTTTGAAACTAATTCACTTTGCCGGAATTTTGAGCGCATTATGTTTACGTGTTACCGAGCCTGGTGCCGAGCGAGGTGAGGAAAACAGCACAAAGCAGAAAGGAGAAAAGGCGCGCACGGACACCGGTTCGTACACACAATAACCGAGATAGGCACGCAACCCTTAAAATTCTACTAACTTTACGACAACAAACTTTTGCTTATATACTTTTTGTATATATATATACTTATTATGAATATCTAACATATATTGCCAACAACAAGAAAGTACTGTTTCTCCCGCAAGCTGCTTTAGCATACTTATTTGCTGGCCGGGTGTCAGACTTGAACTTGTGCACGCCACACGACCACTACCTATATCAACAACACCAACAACAGCCCTTGCCGTTACTCGCCCTCCTCAAGCAAGGGTGGCTCGTACACCGACAACCGACGAATGCCTACCCTTCGGTTGTGACTGAAATGGGTTGTGATAAATGCAAATGTGTCGGTTAAATTAAGCGTGTGGTATAAAATCAGATCGGCACACCTGAATATGTATGGATTTGCATACATTAAGAGATATGCGCAAGAATTATTATTATTTATGATTTACTAGCCGGTAGCCGGTAGCCGTTGAAATAAATTTCCATAAATATTTTCAGTACTTGCCTTACTCTCAAAAAAAAATGAAGGTAGCATTATTTACCATATGTGCCAGAAAATGCTAGGTTTTTGCATATGTCAAAAATATTTTTTTCTTCTCTTTAAAAGCGAGGAAAGCTCCACTGGACCGATCTCTTAACTATAACTCTATATAACCTTTCTTTTCAATATTTTCTTTTTGAACGGAATGTAAGTTTAAAACTAAAGACTTTGGTCAAGTGTCTAACTCTAGAAAAAGCCGAACTTCAGTATCCTTCAGAAGTAAATTTAATCGAAAACCGTCTAAACCCGTCCGGAAAATGTGGTTGGTTGATCATTTGTTGCATAACTTTACTTCTGATGCATGTAAAAGTTAAAAGAGATCTCGTCCATTCTTATTTTCATACATTTTTCATACATAAGTTTTTTTTACCTATAAAAACAATCCATTCAAATATTTAGCGGAAATTCAAAATCATTAATTAAAAACACACAATTTTGATAACCCTATTCTACTTTCATTTTTCCGCAACCCAAGAGCCGTTGATTTCCGCATAACCACACAGGTGGCTTCCACTTCTCAAGTACTCTCCGCTAACTAAGCTCACAGCAGTATCTCTGCCACAGCGTGTCGCCACTCATTTTTCAAGGCATAATTATAATTGAACGTCTTTTGCTCGCTTCGCATTCGCTTCACGGCACTAATTATGCGCTGTGCTTTAGAAATCCGCCCGCAAACGAAGTACATAAAATACTCGTGAGCATGCCGAAGTACTTTAAGTGCGCGCGGTGGACGCGGCTATGCGACAAAGACGCGCGCCGCTTTGTTCTAATCAAAACGGAACTAATTTTAATTACCACTGTCTGTCGCAGGCGTCAACTATCGTGACCAACTTGTCGTTGCGTGTTTTCCTCCTGCCTCGTTCCGCCGTGTGTTTTTGTGGAAGAGGGCACGTCCGGAGAGAGTGCGTAGTTGCCGACTGTGAGTTATGAAGCGTGTACGAGTGTGTATTGCATTTCCACCTTTAATTTGGTACTACCTGCTTCAGCGGTATTATTTCTGTTGAAAATTCCATCACTCGCTTGTCTCACTCAGCCTATTTCCTTGTCGCGCTCGCAGGTATGAAATGCTTTCAATTGCTGTTGTTGCATGCCGCAATTGTACTCACTAACTGTGTGACTGTGTCAGTTGGTGATCCTGTGTGTCCTTTGTGTGTGTACCTCTGCTGGGTTTGTTATGTAAATGTTCATAGGCGACCCATTCTATTTCACTCTATTCACATCCAAATACAACTGCCCTGTTTAATGCTTGGGATGGTTGTGTAATGGGTGCGTCTTGACATGACGGCGCAAAACAAAAAGTCAAATAATGAAAAATGCTTGTTTGTCTAATGTGTAGGTACAGCTAGAGCATAAGAATGCGGAAGTAAAGGACAATGTGTGGTAGATTAAAATAGCAGCGCCGCCAGTTTCTCTCATAAAAACATAAAAAACTGAAATTGGGTCACATGTGTCCACTGTGCAAGTAAAATTAATCTGAATATGTACTTCTGGCGGTACCCACATTCAAATGTGCTTAAAGTCCATAGATGAAATAAAAGTAAAGAATTTTTAAGGCAAATTCTGCTTTAGGAAGTAATATCCTCGCTTTTTTATGTGCAGAAGAAAGGCAGGTGAAAGTGAATAGAAACTAGCTTGACATGTGGGCGTCGAAGATCTGAATTGAAGAAAAACGAAAATACGAGTATATGGTCATATACTTACGTCGTCGTAAGTGAATACATCTGTACTCCATTTTGATGTTGGGTGTTCTATTTTCGCAATATTATAAGTTTTTTTAATGCTTATGACTTAGTTTTGAGCCCAAATTCAATCAAATTAACCTTAAGTTCTGATGGATTGTGTCAATATCTTCCTCTTCTTTACTTACGCGATTATAACAGTGTTAACAACAGCGCCAGTCGTTCTTGAGCCATATGTATACGAATCGTGTCTGGCCACTCCTAAGTGAATGACAATTAGAGAACTTTCCTCACTTGTGTGAACTTCTACACATAACTCCATCCTTCCTGTATCAATATCAGTAGACATAAAACATACCCGAACTTCAACAAATCATGATGGTGGTCCTTTCAAATTCAAAGATGCCTTTGTTTACTTGCATTAAACATACCCCTGGTTTTATAAATCTATCTCTCCAAAAATCGAATTTCATGAGCATAGAATCGATTGCACAGTCATTTCAAGCCTGAGGCCAAGTATAGACTTTGCTTAGTTACTCTATCGCAGGCTATTTCGACAGTTTGTGAGTATTCGGCCGTTTTCTTATAAAGTTCAACCTGTAGAAACTAACATTTCGTCAGCTTTCTTTCAACATAATTTCCTAAGCAAATCTGAAATTAATTGACTAAAGGAAGCAATAATTTACAATTTTCTCTTTACGCGCTCCGCACTTAACGGTAATGTGAAAATGAAATGACCTTCAAATTGTCACTTAATGTGACGCTCACAAATATTTAAAGTAAAAACTTATTTATGATGGCAAACAACGCGCGAAATTCTTCGAGTTTAAGGCGACACCGGAGCCGTGGTCTTCCTTTAAATTTCGTTTACCCGTATTCCATTGAGTAAACCCCTTGTGTGAGTGAGCGAAAACAAACTTTATCTAATACATACGTACATAAATAAATAAACTGTCAACGTCGTGAGGCAATCACTGGGAAATACCTCAAATTTTAGCACATTCCGCGCCCCCTTTAAAACCAATGCATTCCGCTGGATGACCGTTATTCTCAAGTTACAGCGCTCGGCTTTCTCACAACGTATTGGAAAATAAAGCTCATACTTGCATTTTTGCATGTGTTTGTGTCGGGTGGAAGTTGCTGTCATAAGTGTCACAACGCTTGACTGGCAGCATTCATAATTTCTACTTGCTCCGTGGAGGAGTCAAATTCAAACAATAGAAATGTCGAAAATGTGTAAGCGCGGATCCACGCCCTGCTGATTTGCTGCCGGCGAGTTCACGCGAAACGAGGACAAAGCGCGCCGTCCAATCAACCGTAAAAATATTTCAATAATCGGAAGTGGAGAAACGTTATACATGCAGGAAGCGCACGAGCATTTGGTAACTGTTTTCAGCAGAGGTAGAGAGGTACGAGCAAGTGCAATGACTGAGAAATTGCTCTTCGGCGTAGTCAATTATGTTCACATACACCTACGCACATATGTATATCCGTATACCTTTTCATTAGTATTTGTTGACTTTAAAGTTTTGCGTTGCTAATAACACAAATCCAGAAATGCGACTTTGGCTTAGTCAAGCGAAGAAATTTTGTTTACTTAGCCAACTTTGTCCGGCCAGAGTTATGTATCTAATGGGCTACTTTCTGGTTTTTATGTGTGGGACTATGATTCGACGGTTGGAATTTATTTAGGATACTTTATTTTCCTTAAGGGTTACATTGCTTTCCTTGAGTAAAAAATGGCCTTTTTTCAAAAAAATTTTTCTCATAAAAATTGAAATATTTTATTAGAATTTTTTATTGTTCCATACACACATTACTAAAAAAGAAATTCTGCAATTTTTGGACAAAAATGTTTTAAATTCGGCCATTTCGACGTCATATCCGATGACCCCTCGGAAAAAGATGTGACCGCATTGGCAGGATAGCTCCTTACAGGATCATCTAAAGTGAAAAAATACTTATTTTAGTTAAAATCTTAACTTAGAACTTGGACGAAGGAAAAAAAAAGAACTGAAAATTAGATTTTGGCCGACATTTGTACAAAAAAATTAAAACTTTAAAACATTTTTGTAATAATAAAATCTCTCGTCCAAGCCTTAAGAATTGTATCTCAAAGACCTGTGAAAAATTTCATGAAGATCGAATGAGTAGTTCTCGAGAAATCTTCCCAACCAACTTCAAAAACACAGTTTCGAGAAAAACGCGTTTAAAGTAAGTGCGCCGCCTTTAGCCTAGCTAGCCTCGAGCTAATAAGTTCTCAAAGCTGTATGTCTGGTATTATTACTCGGATTTACTTGAAAACTTAGGACAATATTGTAGAGGTGTTGTAGAATTTAATAAAACAATAAAAATTTTTTTGAAACCCTTAAAACCTTGTAACCCCTTAAACGTTTTTACCTCTAGACTGACTTATTATCAATAAGTTGCCATGTCAGTCGCATTATTAAAACATTTCACGAAATATTTCCATCTTTTTCGGATTTATTTCGAGAACTTGAGGCACAGGGCACATATTTTCGAAATTTCAAACTCAATGCTCAACGAATTTTTTGAGAAATTTCCTCTTCGAAAATACATTAACATACATATGCATATTCGAAGAGGAAGGTAATAGCCACAGGGAATTCAACACCATTTACGACTTAAAATGATTCAGTAGGAACCTATTTTCGAAATTTCGCTTATTCTTATCAAAATACTTCAACCAAAATAAAGAATACATAAATACCACTGAACTATTTCCAAAAAACTGAGTACTTTGACAGCTTCACACCATATTATTACATGGAAACTGTTTCCGTTATTTATTTGAAAAGTCATTTAATTTTTGTTTTGTGTAAATTTGTTGGACATTGTTGCTAAAGTGTTGTTTGTTGTACGCCATCAGACTGACGTCTGCTGCACCGCACCCATAAATCTTTCAACTTTACACGAAACACACACAGCGCGCCCAGCAAAGCCAACAAATATAATAAAAATAAAATTTAATAAAAACAAAAACAACGCAGGAAAAACATTGGAGAATTGAAAAAACTAGCGAAAATATCATAAAACACCGAAAATCGAACGCACAAATGCACTCAATCAACGAGTCGGTGAAGTGAAGTGACTCAGAGCGTCATGGAGGGCTTGTTGCCCCGCTTGGTTGCGCCACTAACGCGGCGCCGCCAAAAACATTTTTGCTGTGTATTTATGGGCCGGCACACATACACATGCTCACATCCAAGTGCAACAACAAAACTGGGTACTTGAAAACAACGCAATTACAACATAAAGTCGGTGTACGAAAAACAGCGAAGAAAATGTGAGAAGCAACAAACAAAATAAAAACAATTGTTGCAACTCCTAAGCACTCGAGAAAACAAAGCGGAAGATATTGAATTGAAAATAATTATTTCAGCGCACAATCGCACAAGCCGTAAACTGCCTTAAAGCGGCCAACAACACGCATTTTAGTGCAGTTTCATTTTCGTTTCCAGGTAACCTTTCCACCTTTCTGGCCTACCTTCGGTGATTTTTAGTATTTTTTAGTTTCTACTTTTTTCTAATAATCGCTTTGGTGGCAACCTGTTAGTCTTGCCGGCAACGAAAGTGAAAACACCTGTTTTGTTGCGTTTCTATTCTTCTATTTCCTTTTCCACTCTTTCTACATTTTTGTCTTCACCGCTCTGCGTGGGTTCGAGAATTCTTTCAACAACAGCTGATGTACTATGCTGCAGGTAGAAGTTAGTTTGCTGAAGTAGACAATGTGTGATAGCCGTTTCAAGGTTTCCTCTAAAAGAATCTAAATGTTGGTATTCCTAAAGTCGTTTCAAGTGAAGGTAACAGCCGCCTAACATTGATGCAAATTCTGGAAGATGTAACCTTATATAAATAGAAAGTTTTAGGAGTGTTGCAAATATCAGGGATTTATTAAAAATCGTATATTATTGCAGAAAGCAATCTTCGAACAATACGATCTGGTCAATCTGACCGTTATCCAAATTTACAATTTCGATAAGAGTAATACAAATCTTTATTCCAAGGCATAAAACAAAGTTCCAAAAACTTGTTATAAGTGCCGGTTGAGATGGCTTTAGTGCTTTCAGCGGATTTTGGATTTCCGGGTTCGGCCATTCTCTATATTGTTGGACAGTTTCGAAGTTATATTCATAAACCTGCGACTTCATTCAGGTCTTTTGGTATGAGTCCAGCTTTGACAGATTTCATACACAAAACATTAACCAAAAAGGTTGAGTAGATCCATAAGAGATGTTTAAATCCTTTGCTATTACTCAGATGCCAACACGACGATTTTCAAGAACCGTATATTTTGATGTTATTCATCACCAGAAGTTGATGGACAACATGAGGAACGTCTTCGATGACCTCACGACATTCTCGAATGCTTTGTCCCTCCAATACTTTTTTTCGTGATAAGGTAGACTCCACAAAACACTTCTCAAACCTTTTCAACGATTGCTTCGCTATGATTCCATTGAAACCCCAAATTAATATTTTTTTTTTTCATGGTAGAAATCGCCACCGAAACTATTCTCGTCATAAACAAACAGCTGCCGAACACACACTAAATGACATATGGAGATCAAACTCCACACGAACACAAGAAAGGTTGTGTCAGTTCGAGGGAAATGTTTTTTTTTTTTGCCAGACAGTCCGGGTCAAATTTGATCAGATCGCGAATAACAGTTATTTCTTAGTTACTTGAGTATCTTTTTCAAGAACCAACATTATTTTGCGAGGGTTTACAAGATTTTTTTTTTTAACTAAAATTGCTCCACTAGAATAAAAAGATAATATTGTATTTGCATATATTTCGGCGCATTATTTAAAATAAGCCCTGCACGATTTAAGCGGAGTCGCACACCTATTATTAACCTTTCAATTTTATTTGGCAATCCTTCGTATTCAGCATTATTTCGAGCCACTCACATTCGTAACTGCTTGAATCGTCGATAAAATTACCAAAATTAAATATGACTTTAAGCATGGAATAAAAGTAGTGATTACATATAATGATAATGGCGGCGATAGCATTAATATGCCATGAATATGTACTTATCGTTGTAATGACCATAATTATGAGAATCGTCGATGCTTAATGAGTGGCGTGCAACAAGCAATTGAAGCTGCTCGACGGCCTCAACAGATGGCTACAGCGAGTGCACTTGCCTTAGAGAGGGCACTTGTGGCCGAGAGCAGCCGCACTTGGTGGCACATAATCCGTTTTATGGCAGCCAATTGATTGGGAATTGAATACGAAACCCAACATAAAAATCATGTGCGACGAAGAAACGGCACATGGTGGCCGAAGATGAGGTGGAGTGTGCGAGCGTGAAGCCCTAAAAACAGCATGAAAGGCGTGCATAAAAGGCACTCAGAGACGCGCTCGGCACGACCGAGTTACAACGAGTGCACTCTATGGAATAATATAGTACTTATGGGGAGATGTGTGAGTGCGAGTGTGTGTTTGTGTGTAAGCTGCGCTGACATGTGAACATGACATTCGCAGTTGTAATGAGCCACACGGTGGATGTTGCCAACTCCGACGCCAATGTTGACAACAACTGAGTTGTTGACGCGCTCCACCGCGTACCTTGCGCTGCTGATCAATGAAAAGTGCCGCCACAATGCAGTTGATGGTCAGCAAAGAGTCGAATGTGCGACTGGACAGATATAGCATTGTTCGGTTGAAAATCAAAAGCGAGAAAAAAGCGAACGAACGAGAAGAATGCGCGCGTCATAACTTACAACGAGCGCACACGTCGCACAGGTCGGGCGATGTAATGAGGGAAAAAACTGCTTAAAGGTTACGTCGTGGCGTCTTTACGTGGACTTGGCCAACAAGTAGATATTTATTGTAGTTGCAGTCGTGTTTGCTGCACACCGTTTTGGAAGCGAGCAATGTGTGACCTGTGACTCTGTGACGCTCGCCTGCCATGTGCGGCATGTGATGATGAGTGTCTTACCACTTTATTACCATAAACGGTCTTTAAATGAATGCTAAATGGTGTAATATGTGACCGCCTCCAACGCAGAGTGTCTGCCGTGGCAATATTGCTCGGCCACATGTTGCAGCAGCTTTGTGAACATGAATGAGTCGTCGCTAGTGGACTTACATAAAGTGCTGTGGGGCGACATCGGGCAAGGCGAAGGGAGAATTGTATACAGTGTCGGATATTGAAATGAGAATGACACTGGTTCAGATGTGCTTTAAGACAAAAAAACTCGCTCCCTTTTTAAGTATATCGTTCTTACTCACTTTCAAATTCAGTTTAGAATTTGTGGAAAGTAATATAACTGATCTTCTTTCGCTGTGACTGTACATCGGAGCCTGCGCGCACCGACTGTATTCGGTAGAGGGCGTTCTTAGCTAACGAACGACCGGATGGTCAGTTGTCTCCGAGCACATGGAGAGAGGTTTGAATAACGTAATCAGCGGTGACCAGCTATGGAGCTTTGAGTATGATCTCGAGACAAAGAGGCAATCTTCCGAGTCTTTTTTGACATCAATGGCATCGTCCATCATGAATTTATTCCTTTTTGACAAACCGTCAACGCCAAGTTTTACGTGGAAGTCCTCAAGATGCACAAACGAAGGGTCAATAGGGTTCGACAAGACATCGCAACCGATTGGAAGTTGCACCACGACAACGCCTCGGCTCACACCGATGAAAAGCAAGCATTTTGAGACGACAGAGGGGATCCAAGCAGCATGAAAAATGTCTTCCGTGACGCCGTACCGCTTGGAAATCGGGCTGGCAGCGCTGCATCGACGGAGAAGAAACCTATTTGGTTTTTTCTCATTCTTGAATCTAGTTGTTCTGTCCATACCGCAATGCACGCCACTGTAAGCGTCTGTGTTCACAATTATGCTTTAAATTGGATAAACACGTTTATCGCTCGTTCTTTGTGTGACCACCTCATTTGTATTAGTATTTCGTCTCCATCTTTTCTCCACACTACACTCTTTATCGACCACCAGTTGCTGGTCACATGCGCCTCTTCGCTGTTCCGACGCGTCAACTCGTCTTCGACCGCATACTTTATGCCGTATGATTTCGCATTTCAGTGCGGGTGTGCAGAGGAGTAAGTAGTAAATTATGATGATTATGCAGCTGACTTAATATTTATGAGATTAAATGCTGTGGTGTACGTTTAAAAGAAGGCCACGAGGTCTTCAGCTGTTGGAAACATGAGAAAGCGAGCTGTGAAAGCGTTATTGCACTTCAACACAATCAATTCTTGTGTGCGCGCTCATTAAATTTGTTTGTCGTGTATTAAATTTACGACCACAGTGCAGCAACGCTCGTTAGCTTACCTTCTTCGACTGCTTCAGCGCCCCAGGAAAAGTGTGAGAATCAAATATTTCTGCCAAATGTATTTATGCAGTTGCGTTGGGAATGTGCGGACAGCACCGTCAATTCCCACAGAGTCCGATTGCCCAATTCAAATTTGAGTTTTCAGTACTCCTGCAGTTGCTAGCGCTCCTCTAACCTGCTAAAAATCCCCCAACAAATGTCAAAATAGTCTCGCCTCGCCGTCCATCTATTTCCATGGCATAGCGTATGCATTCCTTTTCCTCAACGCGTTGTCCACCCACGTCGTTTGCACGCATGCGCACTCACACACGACCACGCCTACTCAAGACATCACTGCATATGAAGCAACTTTGAGCTGAAATAGCCATCAAATGCCAGCAGAGGCAACGGCAAGGCGCATTCAAATCAACATGCAAATGCATTCGTCAGAAACTGCACTTCACACAAAGCCCTTCCTCCCCGCCAGATGGTACTAGTGCCATGCATGCAGCTGTGAAATGAAATCGCAACATCTTCCAATTCCAATTGACGTGCGCGTCGCCGGTTGTTTACTCCCAGCTCGTTTGTTGTCTGCTCAGTGCGAATTCGAGTCGAACTTCACAATGCGTCTTCGCTCCACGACGCTGGCCACCACTAGTCCCCGCTGCAGTCACTCGGCCATAAAGAGTTTCGTCGTTCGTTGAACCGTCAAATTGCCTGGCGGTAGGCAGTCGCAGAGGCAGTGGTGGCAGAGCTTTGTAGAGCAAACGCAACAAATTGCACACAAAGAAGTTTGAAGTTAGGACAAGGCGGAACAGAAACGATGAGCAGCTCATTCACGGTGGTTGGGAAGATGCGAAGTAAACTCTGTCTCTTGTTTTGAGAATCCGCGAAACTACTGCGTGCCTACAAAGAACTGAAAAACAAGAAAAAAAGAAAAGTAGGTTTTATATTATCAAATATATATTAAATAAGTCTCTAATCTGGGTCCGACAATTATGGAACGTTGCCTTATAGTCTTGTTTTTAATTTGTCAAACTGTTTTTGTCTTCATTGTGGGATTAAGTCATACTAAACATTTCTTGAGTTCTCTTTCAATTCAAGAAGTGGTTAGTGGTTTCAGTTAGTCGGAGCCAATTTTTCGAATTGGTTCTAAGTCCGTATCTGCAGGCATCCATAACACTACAGATCGCCTTTATTTTTCAAGTCAATCTCATTCATAGAAACGCAAAACCCCTGTCTTACATTCCGATCTTGGTATAGGACTAACCAGAATCCTATGTAAACTCAATGGGTGGTAGAACCCGGTATTTCGTTTCGAAATCTTGTCTTCTCATATATTATTTGTTATTGTTGTCCTTTCGCAGACATTAATATTTGCTCAAAACGATCATAAGTATGTTTATTTATGTTTCGGTTATGCTTAAATGCATTTCTAAAAGCCTCGATTTATAACCTGTAATGTGCTAATCGTCATTAAAGTCATCTAAAAGATTCGCATACAAACATACCCTCAAGAGACACTCACAAGAGGTTGGCTTAGTCATCCAACACGTTGTAAGAATCACACTTTAGTAGCTCGCATTGAAAACATAAAGCGGAAGTTAAAATCACATATTTAATCGGTCGTACATTTAAGCACTTACTATGCTCGCCTGCAGGGGCGCGGCTGGTAACTTAGGTGCATATACTCATATGACGACTTCGCCTTTCGCCAGTCTTGTCACTTAGAGCTTCAAGTGACGCCAGCTGACAGCGGAGCTACGGCGCCTCGCATTCAAGAACTCAATTTAGAGCGCTAAGTTAATGGCTGTGAGCATATAAAATAGTATGTACTTGCAATATACATATTTATTGTGTTGTTTTTGTGTGCTTAATCGACTACGCGCATTGCGGATAATATGGCGATCGTAAAAATATAAAAATAGTAACATTTCTGTTTACATCTTTCTGCACGGACACAGCGACGGCGTTACTCGTTCTATATTTGTGGCTGAGCTCAGCTAAAAGTGGGGCTGACGGCTGTGCTTGGTATTCGTGTGAGCTGCAAAGTGAGTGCTTTCGTGCGATGGAAATATGTACTTAAGATTTCATAAACCTCTAAATGATAATGTTACACCAACACCAAGACCATCATCATCATCATCCTCAGTGGGCTATCGCATGTCTCGGCTCGTTGTGGCTTTTGAGGCCGTCCGACTCCCCAGCACTGCACTTATTGCTCTTCGGTCCAGAAGTTAGCGATTATCTCGGCTTATTGTTAATTCATACAATAAATATTTCATATGATTTTTGTTTGTGTTTTCATTTTCAATTTTAACTCAAGTAAACAACTCGCTCGAGTCAGCCGCTCAGTCTGTTGTTGGTATATTTATTAATAAAAAAATATTTTTTATTATAATAAAGAAGTCGGACGGATGCTTGAGAAAAGTAAATATGTATGAATAGTTGAACTTATAGAAGTACTTAAGATGGCACATAAACATGGAAGAAACGAGAGAAATCAATTAAATTGCAAAATATAGTCTCCCACGGGACTTACATATGTATACACAGGGTTTGTCCGGAAACAAATTTACTGAACCAATCGAAAATTATTAAAACACTTCTGCGTCGATGCAGCGCTGCCAGCGCGATTTCCAAGCATTGAATGCGTCATGGAAAGCGTTCTCTGGAATAGCCTTGAGAGCCGAGGTACATGCTGCTTGAATTCCCTTTCATCGGCCTTTTCAGGGAAGGAAACAAAAAAAAATCTGAGACATCTGAGCTGTAGGGCCGCGGAAGCGTTGGGATGCCAGCCTTGGTTAGGTAGCTGTTTACAAGAAAGGCGGTGTGAGCCTGGGCGATGTCGTGGTGCAACTTCCAATCGGCTGCGATGTCTTGTCGAAAGCGACGCGTTTGAGTATCTTGAGGACTTCTACGTAAAACCTGGCGTTAGGTTTGTCCAGGAGGAACAAATTCATAGTAGACGATGCCTTTAATGTCAAAAAAGACAAAGAGAATCGTTTTCACTTTGGATTTGGTCATACTTCCGGTCTTCATCAGCGAGTCTTCATTAGTCTAATGATGGGTTAAATGCTACCGACTGGTGTTCGGCACTCTTTCCACGTTTCAACTATCTAACCAAGACCAAATGAATCAGAACTCTTCGGTTTGTTAAAATAGTTTAGGGGTTGGGCAGCCAAGATATTTCCCACGCATTTTAAGGTCTATTATACACAGTTGAACTTCATAAATTGAGCGAATCGACAACGAGGAAACGGCTACCGCGATACGATTACAGCCATAACCACACCTTCTGCGCTAATGTGAATAAACCAGCGATGCAGAACGTTGGTCGCCGACAGACGGCCGATCGCTAAAGTCAAATCGCACAATTTGTCGGCTGCAATAACTGAGTACATTTGTCATTCCCTCGGCAGTGTGGAACGTCGCAGAGGTACGGTTATGCTGTGTGTGTCAACCGCAAGTCAACACAGAACTTCTTCGGGTTTCTGCTAAGCAAAAGTTGTTTGCTAATGTCAGACGCTCTTGTGATGCCACCGAACGGAACCAAGAAGCACATTTCAGCGTTCCAAGCAGTCGGCTTCTTTCCTATCTTTCCATGCGCAGTTGTCTAAGTAGCGAACGTGATGCTACGTCGCACGCCTGCGCAAAAAACCTTGTCAATGCAGCGCCGCGCACACACCCAGTTATGCAGTCTAGTCTAAAGACAAAGCTCCAGACACTCAACGGCCGTCTCGCCGGCGATTGTATGGCAGATTAAGCGAGCACACGTGCGCTGAAAGTGGCAAGTCGCTTTTTCTCCAAAGCGCTATCGCTAATAGAAAATGCTTTGCAGTTAATAAAGGTGGAAGCAGAAGAAGAATACTTATTGGAAACGTTAAGCCAGACACGCGCTGGCAAACAACGGCAAGTGTTAAAGGCACACACAGAACGAACGGCAGCACACCTAATCGTGGCTCGCGCTTGTAAGTAGCTGAGAGTTTAAACGCTTTCAAGCAGCGAACTGACAAGCCACTTTAGATAATATCTGCGCCGAACAAACAGCGGCAACTAAAGCTTCTGTATATCTACGGGACGTAAGATTCTATTTGTATCGATTTTCGTTTTGTTTTCCTTTCGATTTAAAAGAAGTAAAAATAAAATGAACGCGGCAACAAACAACAATCGCCGCATAATCGTTACTTTGCTGTAATGGTATGATCCCGGTGTCGCTTTCGTTCCATAGCACTGACGTTGTTGTTATTGTTGTTGTTAATGTCAACCACTGTCACAGCGATTGTGTTTGACATGGAGTTAAATAACAAATTGCCGGCCGATAGAGTCGCCGAAGTCGCCGCCACCGCTGATCGTTCGGTTGTCGTGGCTGGCGACAGCAGTCTGTGTTCGCGTCGGGAGCGGTGAATGCACCAGCAATGTAACAAACTAATTTATATAGCAAACATTATCCACATTGTCCACTGCTGTGATTTGCAATCTCGCTCGCACCGCTTCCCGAACCGATCGCGTTCGCTTGGAAAACCGCACGATTAACAAATCGAACTGTTTAATCGATCAAACTTTGCCGGTGCCGCGCCAACGGCTTGCTGACGACAACTCTGAGGAAAATCAACTATTACGATGTTTTGTTACAGTTTACCTTACGTACATACGGGCATGTTCACACAGTTATTACGATTTTCATGCGGTGGATTAGAGTAATTGATTGGTTCAAGTCATCTGTGTAAACACAAATTTTACGACAGTAATCGGCTTTGGAGCCGAAGTTATTTGGTTGCGCGATCGTCATTAATTGGTCAGTGTGTAGCTACAGAGGAGTATATATTGTAGGGAGTTAAGACCATCCAAATATTATATGATTCACATGTCAGTGGGGTTCAGGTGTTATGGCGTACAGGGTTTGTCCGAAAAGTAATAGTACTGAGTCGATTTAAAAAAAATATATATTGAAGTGCTGTTCCGCGATTCCTTCCATTGAAGGCGTCACGGAAGCCATTCTTCGGAATAGCCTTGAGATCCGAGGTGCATGCTCCTTAGATCTCTTATGTAGTCTCAAAAGAAAAATTAAGATTGCCTCTTTGTTTCGAGAGGTCACTTTAAAGTTGGAGGTCACTTTCACACATGTTCAAATTTTCTTGGCATACTCCCACTCGCCGCAATTTCTGGTCGTCAGTGAGCTCTTTTGGGACCATCTTCGCGCACATCTTGCGCATGTTCAAGTGCTCCGTCAAAATGTCGTGAGCCACAGATTTTAAATTTAACATCTGGGCAGTTAATCGAATACTTAGTCGACGGTCTGAGTTCAAAACTTTGGGCACATGAGTCACATTGTCGGTGTTTGTCGAAGTCGAAGGTCTCCCACCACGGTCTTCACCAGTGACCTCTTCCCGGCCCTCCAAAAAGTCTGTTGCCACCGAAACACAACCATACATACCAGTAGCTCGTTCGTTAGCTAGGAGCGCCCTCTACCGAATCCAATCGGTGCGCGCACGCTCCGAAGTACAGTCGCGGCAGAAGTAAATCAGCCCTTTTACTTTCCGGACAAGCCCTGTATGCAAATTCGCATCAATAGAAGTAACATCCGTATTTGAACTGATCCAAATGAGAATTTTTCTATTTTCTGGTATTTATAAGACCACAAAATCGTGAGTTTTAATGAAAGCTTTCTGCTATGCTATAAGGTATATAACCAATCTGCTTCGTGATATACTTTCCTTGCCGAATAGTGTTGCAATATACATATGTATGTTGTTGTTTTATAGTTATGTTATCCATTTCATTATTACAATATTTCCAGCTGTGGGAAATGACACCCTACCACAAGAGAGAAGACACTCTCGAAAGTACGCAACCCACTCACACACATCCAAGAGGAATGGCGGAGTGAATTGTGGCGTAAATTTTGAATGCTGAAAGTAAAATGCAACAAACTGATTTCGAAAATTGTCATTATTTTTATTCGCATAAGTGTGTCTCTCCTCCAGTGTTTATGTGTGTGTGGGTGTGCCTGTACATAGTAGAAATATGCACATTGTCTAGCAGAATTGTTTGTCGGTCGTCTGTACCCCTGAGCATTCAAATAAATAAAAATTGCGTTCAACTTTAACAAAAAAAAAAACAGAAATACGATGGAATAATGTAAAAGCCAACAACAAAAGAAAAGTCCATTCTTTCGGTTATGTGAAAAGAGTGTGCATTCTGCTGTTCTTTGCAGTTTTTGTGGGCTTTTTGTAGTTGTACGCGCCATTGTTGCTATTGTACGGTGGCATAGAAAACGGAAAGAGAACGCTTTTCCACTCAGCCCATAGAAGAATGTGAATATAATAAATAAATAAAATCTCAAAATGGCGGGGGTGGGTGAATGGTGCGATGCTGAGTATGGCAAATAGAATCACCTCGTGGAAAGCAGATTACGCTCAGCGCTTCGGTATGCTGCGAGGCATTTCCAATGACAGTTGGTATGTGCGAAATTACATGTCTGCTTATAATACAACAACAACAACAATTGCATGCAACTAGACTACGATATTAAAATTTAACATTGTCTTTGTCTACAGCGTAATACGAGGAATGCTCACACAGTTCAAAAATTTTGGTCAAATATTGGATAGTCGAAAAAGTTTTTTCTTATTTCTAATTAATTTTTAAATTATTTTTTTTTTAGTTTTATATTAATAATAATAAATAAATAAACAAATATGTAGCATTTTGGTGGACCACTTTTTGTCATTTTTCCGCTAGAGACATTATTCCATCAGTGTAAAACTTTCATCACACATCTATTGACAATATACGAAAAGACTTTTTCGACTACCCATTATTAATTAGTTATTTTTTTCGGAAATTCAGACAATATTTACCATCAAACAATAATATAAAGCTAATACTAGCATTTAAGGACCCTCCTCTAAACTTTCAGCAGTTCACGACTCCCCGACAGAATTTTACTTAATTCTTTAGTAATAAATTTTGTCTCTACATAACATTGTTGGCGCCGTTTTGTGCCTCAAAGTTCCGAGATCGCATCTTTGCATTAAAATATTCCATTCAAAAGCTACAAACTGTGCGGCCCACCTTCGTATGCATATGTATGTACATAAATCTTCCAAGTTAGCAACTGTTGTAAGAGGAACTATAGCTGGTGGTCTTCGCTGAGAAAAGCATCTCCCAGCATTGTTTCAGTTGCGTGGGGCGTTGGGGCGGTGCAAATGAATAATATAATCTCGAAAAATCATAACAATAGCAAAGGTATCTGCAAAGTACGAGTAAAGTGAAGCAAAGTGTAAACAAACGGAGCAACAACAACAACGGAGGCAACGAACCAACATACACTTTGTTGGCAATGACACAGATTTCATTTGCAAGCGAATAGTAATGCGACACTCTTCACGACAGTGATCTCCTTTTCTTTGCGAACTGTCACAGCTGCAGCAACATGACATACATACACAGTTACATATGCAGCTCTGGGATCAGTGTGAGTGGTTCGAGTGGAATATATTTGTATGAAGACTTCACCACGCCAATTCCACATGCCATTAAATATACTTATCTGAAAATCGGATCTGCTAACGATGGGAATGTCGAACTGATTGTGACTGTTTTTCTCGATATATCGCAGTCGCCCTGTTGTTGTTCTTATTCTAACGGATATCTAATCCCCGTTAGGATAGTAAAGACTATCTAGATTGCCTTCGACGTCTTCTAACGGGAGAACATGCTGTTTCGACGGGGTCGGACCAAAGGGGGAGGGGTGTCAGAAGAGTGGGGTTGGTGAGGTATGCAAATAGGAGGCCAGTGTCATGCGGAGACTCATTGCACGCCGAACATATGCTGGATATTCTATTCTAGATAAGTAGGCGTTTAACCTGCTACAATATCCAGAATAAAACTACGCAAGGGTCACACTCGTTTCTCGCGGCAACTCGACTTTGTCTGCAATAGGTGATGGTTTGACTCCAAGAACAACATTCACTGGAAGGGAGTCGGTGAAGGTGTTGATGGCTCCACTCTGAAAGGCGGTCAGTTCTTGTCGAAGGTTAGTTGCGTCCGAGGTCCGGCCGGCGTATTGTTCAATGTCGTAGACGTAATTAAGGAATGACCTATTGATGTTCCTAGGAGCCGGTTCCGGTCCAAGCAGGTTTCTGCAGGGATGATTTTTGCGATCCACTGCTTAACATAATTCCACACATACTTTGACCGCTACATGTGTCGCACTACACTTCTCTGATATTATTCTCTCAAACATTTTGCTTTTCTAAATTCTTCCCAGTTAAGGTAGTCTGCTCATTCCACTTAGCTTCTCCAAAGTTAAACTTTTTCAGTTTTTATTCACTTATCCTCATTACCAAACCGAAGCATATTATTATCATTGCTGATGGTATTGATGACCCTTCACTATATGAGCTTGTAAATCTTTCTACATTTGGCCGTTTCGAGGAGCCTAAAGTTTGTAGCATGCGCTTAGACCTAAGGGATTTTCCTTGCGCTGCCGCTATAAGAACGACGAATAATTCGTTTCGGTTAACTGTACACAATTGGAGTTTACAAAGTTGATTATTGTTGTAGTACGTTGTTGTGTCAAAGTTCAAAAATAACTTTGAGGTCAAAGTTTCAGTGTAATTACGGATGACGGTTGACGGTTGACGAACGTGTGGCCATTGACGAGTTGGACTGCACAGAAGTCGTTTAGAGCCTAAGCGCTGGTTATTAAACGATTGCTGGTTTTGTGTGGCTGTGTGTGTGAGGCCGAGCGAAAGTTTCTAACAGTTATGGTGATAACTTTGGGACTACTCACTTCCGCTACGAAGGCATTATTATCTGATGCCATGCAAGAAGTTTTCGTTCTTGCTAGTGTGGAGTCTGTTTCCACAGCTTCACTATGCACACACTTCTCTCCCTTACTTACTTTTCTCCGGTATTCACTTTTTTCTACGTTGACAGGAAAATTACGTGATGAACAGGCCATTGAGTGCGGCGAACCGGAATTGTCTCCTTAGGTTGGATTTGCCTATCCGCGCCCGTACGCCTCCTCACGGCTCATCTCCGCCTGTCAACTCATTTGGCATTGTTCCGAGTGCTGCGAGTAGCGCCGGAAAGTGTCTGTAAATTGCAGCGGCAACACACTGTCAAGCCGCGACGAAGTGTGTGCAAAATAAAAATAATTGCGAATGTTGCATCGGACATGTTACGCATATGAAAGTGCAGCGTTGGTTTGCGAGGTGGATACTGCCGATGAGAGGGAGTACGAAGCAACGTACAGTGGATCAAATGTCATACTATTGGACGCAGCTGCCTCCCTTTATTTCCGAAGGGAAATCAGCTCGTTTCTTTGCGATCCACAATAAGAGAAGAGTGATGTACAGACAAGTTAAACCCAACATCCAAGTATTATTGGGGATTAAGAGGAAACACGAAAAGACGGTTATAACCGACTAACAAGTTCTAGACTCCAGAGACCGTACAAAGAGTCCTTAGTAAGATCAAATCTCACAAGTTCTCTCTCCAAAAACTTCGAAGTACCACCCAAGAATAATAATAATAAATAAATATTACTTTGCTGGTCGATTCTACAAGGCCTTTAAAGTCCCATAGTCCCGCTCTTGTCACATATGTTCAAAGCGTTATCCAAAACAGCACACTGTTCTATGATCGCCCCCTCGCGCCAATTTGACTGAGTATTTATTATCCTCAACATTCTCTTGCTGTTGACGGCTGTGGCTGCTATAATGATGGTGTTGCCGGTGATGGTATCGTCTGTATTATTACTATTACTATTATCGTAACTGTTATTGCTCCAGCCAATGGGCGATAATAGCGTGCTACCTTTTGTTGTAATGTTGACCAACAATGGCCAACTCCAAGCGAACATCACCGCCTGTCACCAGCACCACCGATTGGCGCGCAGTGTCCAGACGAAGTGTTCGGCGTTCGCAAGATGTATGTGCCTCCATGTATGTATGTAAATGCGTTGCGCACATTTCATTCAGCAATTCAGCTGGCGGCTGGACAAGCGACAGCAACGCGCCCAGTTCGCGGAAGTCACGTTTAAATGGAATCGCTTATACTGCAAAAACAACAGCAACAAAACTGGTCAATACTACACTAATAACAATTGCCAGATCAACTATTATAGCTTGCCGCTCTTCACTGTTGTTATTGTAATTGTGACAGCTCATTGAACATGGCAGTTCCCTCTGCTTTTCCTCTCTGCCTTTCCCACTATTCTTGTGGCGGTTGCTGAAATGATTGGAAAGCTGATTGATGGCAATCGTTTTGAGATAACACCATATAACATAAGTTTTTCTCTTTGTTTTGTTGTTACTGTTGCTGTTAACGCGGGCGTTGGCATTTTCGTGATGTTCGTAATGTTGAAGGATTTTCAATTTCGCCTGTGTCCCTTCGCTTACCATATCCGCACGCATACCCACGCACACATGTGTGTAACGATGGGGCCACGAAGTTGGTTGCTGTTCAGAGTTCATAGAAAATTATAGGCGCTTAATACATTAGAAGAGAGTGGTGTAATAGGGCTGACAGCCCCGCATGGAACGAAAAGAAAAAGTCGGTCAAAAGATGAATTAGAATTAGTACGGCCGTACGCAAATTATCTCAAACCTCTAAGAAATGGTTCCCCTTACACTGACACAACATCGAAAGCTCAGGACTTCAATCGACTGAAATTATGAGTTACGTTCAGTTGGCCAAGTACGATTAATACTCCGATCTTCTCTGATATTTAGTCCCATATCCATAAGAGGCTGGCTCGCATGTTTGCCCTCTGAACTTGTTAATGTCTGAAGATATTGGAGTAGTTTTTTAAAAATACGACCACTTCTTGATCTTGTGATTTTTGGTCCAATCCTGTAATGTATCGTATATATTCAACAGTAGAATATTCGTCAGGTTTTGTGCCACCTTAGCCTCCTCTGAGCTGAGCATTTCCGCGATCTCTATCTGTGTTTGTGTGGACCCACTTCACAAACTAAATCACAGCCGAAATCAGTGAAGCCAAATAACTGCCTGACTGACCGCAAAAGGACAGAAAAAAGTGTGAAACCCAAGCAAGTGCAGGCTCTAGCTCCATTTAGCGCCACACATTCGCCACATTTTCGTTTGAACCGAAAAACTGTAGTGTGCAATTGTTTGGAAAATTGAAAAGCTAACGCAACGCGCAATTTGACTAGAGCAACAACGCCAGCGGGAGCAGTCGACGAGTAGCAGCAAAGTGGCAACAATCAACGCAAAAATGCCAGACCTCTTCAAAAAGAAGTGTGGCCAAGACGGCTCACTGACTGGCTCGTCTATCATTTGTGAGTGATTGACGTTTTGCCTGTTGCCTGCCGCCACAGCTTAACCACCTAAGCGCCTAACAATCTTCCTGCTGCTGTCCTCCAGCGACGGACTAACTACGCAACGCTCAATACACATGAGTATGTGGTGGAAATCGTTGTTGAACTGCCGGACCGCAATGCCAAAGCCAGTTCCTATGCGTCCACAATTATTTTTAGATTTTTATCTCGCATGCTCTACGTGATTTACAATTCCCAGGTATGCTTCGATTTGTGTTTTTTCATTCTCCAATCACCGCAATGATTTATTCGTTAGGACAGTTGAGTATTTCGATGTTTTTTGTTTCGCTGGTTTCGGTTGCTTGTTCCATGCCTGGCTGACTGGAATACCAAATGAAGTGGATGGGCTTGTGTGCTGTTGACATTTTTCTTCTTCCATCCATTTTTTTCCACATTTATTGATTTAGTATTTGTTATGTTTCTGGTTTTATTATCTCGTTGTTGTTTGCTGCTCATGTTTCTTCAAGCACTACGTGCAACAAATTCACTCGCACTGATAATTAAATAATCTAATTTTTGTTGTTTTTATTTCTCTCTCTTTCTCATTGCAGGTGAGTTGTGCGTAATCCATTGATGAAACTCGTAGAAATCCATTGAAGGGTGGTTGAAGGAAAATCGAGTTGTGAGTTTAGTAAAATAACTGTTCTTAACACTAAGTCATAAATTATACGAAGCTCTTTAGACATACATATATATATATATGTATATATGTATGTAAGTACAGGCTTACAGTAAAATCGAACATTCTTCTTCTTTACTGGCGTACTTGATTGCAGCTCGAATTATTTTCTCTAGCAGTAGATTGGAGAGTCGTACGATAGGCAGTCGTCTTTTCTGAAACCTCGTTTGGTTTCAGACGGCGCGGTGAGGTCCTTCCCGATTCTGACGGAAATGCTAAAAGCAGCTTTGCAATCGATGAAGAGGTGGTGTGTGTGTCGATTCTCTCTTCATGGGTCACCCTCAACAAGAGACCCGTAATACCGGAATAGCAAATAACCTAAAATTGAGGTCGAATGCGGTAATTTCATAAATCACTAAAAGTTCTAACATGGGTTTCTTAAGCTTTTTGCCTACTACTAGATTTAGTGTGCTTGAAGCTCACCTCAAAATTGGACACAAAATAGTAACCACTGCTCTATCTATCAAAGTAAAGTCAACGTCAAAGCTGAGCCAAAGCCATTAAGCCAAATTAATAATCAAGTTTAACACGCTTCGCCCATCGGCAACGAAATTTAACACCAAGTTTAATTAGAGTCTTCGTTAGTGTGTTTCCCAATCAAATAAATTAGCCGCAGACTATTAGGTGCCACTTAATGTTCGCGCTGCCACCACCACCTCATCAGCACAACAATCTTGAGCATCTCATCGACATAAATATTAACTGTAAATAGAGGTAAACACATGTAGATAAGTGGGTGATACTCGCTCGCTCGCATCTGAAGAATCGGCTGGCCCAAATGAAATGGGTGATGTTCGCACGCATTTGTGTCTACTCTTTCAGTGTAAACAAATAACTTTATACGACTGTGTCACACTTTTTGACGCGCCACAGGCGGTGTTGCCAGCAAAAAAACGCTGAGCCTCAGCGGATGCTTAGCCGCACTTTTAGATAACACACGCACATATACACACTAAAACCAACAATAAATGAAGTTGTTAAATACTTGGTTGTTAATTTTGTCGAACACTTCTGCACTTCGTATAAACTCGTATCTGTGAAATAGAATACTCGCACGACAAAGTATCGTTCATCGATCCCAATAGCCGCGCGTCCAATCGCTTGCTCGCTTGTTTGTTCGTGTGCACACGTCGGTGTGAATGAGTTTGTGGGGAACTTGGTAAATATTTGAGTTACTGCTTAAATGCGACACGTACAAATGAGTTATCGATACGCTAAGAAGATATTGCCCGCAAACAAGCAACCAACCAACCAACCAACGAACCAGGCAGCCAGAAGTCTCAAGTGTCTGCTCCGAATGCACTGTGGAGCAAAAGAGCAACTAAGTGACTCACGCCAATTTTCGAGCAATCTAGCATTCTCGTGGTTGTTCGCTTCAGTGGAGTTTCAAAACTGCTTCATCTTTGACCTATTTTCAGAGGACTCAAGAAATAAGGTTTGAAAAACTTAGGACCAGACTCTTATATTTGCTGAGTTAAACTGCCTGACTTTTGTGACGATTTAGAAGAAAGGGGGAGTACTCTCTCATTCAGTTCTAGTCTCTAGGCAATAGAAAATTACCGTATCTGCTTTGTCCTCCACGAAATTGTAGACAATAAGAACCTTAATGTTAATATATGAGAGTCCACTATCGATTCACCTAAAACATCGGGCGCCCATGCGTGCCCCGTGGAAAACTACCTAAAATGCAACACTGTACTACTTTCCACCGCATTTGATGTTGTGAATACTTGACGTTTCTTGCAGGCCGTGTAATTTTTCCTATTATACATATACTATATGTAGTTATTGTTGTTTTTGGAGTAGCAGAACAAACACAGTGTGGCACTTCGGTGTATGCGTGTATAATTTTCTCGTCTGCTGACGGGAAGGCTGCTTGATTAGTTGGCCTGGTAGATTATTTATTGGCTGAAGCGTTCGAACACCTAAACCGCGACGTTACTGCTGCTGCCACGGCGATTAATTACAATAACAACAACACCAGCATAATTCATCAATACGTGGCGCTGCCGTGCAATCAAAAGACATGCGAGATTTTATTTACTCAAATCCACACACACATCCTCATACACTGGGGTGTGTGCGCTGCGACTGCGGCTGCGGCGTGTAATAAGCAGACAACCGATTCACCTAAATCACCAAGCAGCTTAATGCGAATCAACTTACCAACTACGCATATCAAGTTTCCATATTGGAAAGCAACTATTTACTAATAAAATATTTGAGCGCCCATCTCCGCCGGTCGATTATCGAAGAAGCCTTGGCCGGCTGGCATATTGGAGACTGCTTGTGTGCGTGTGTATGTGGCTGTGTCGGTGCACAGTTGAGTGGTGGGTTTGTTCAACCATTTAGATGTTAGATTCACGAGCAGAAAAAGTAACTAAAGTAACTAAATTTTTTGCTGCTGGCCTAAGTGCCTCCGTTTATTTCCTTGGCACTCGCATTTGAATGATGATTGACTGTGCTGTGGTTGGAGGCTGCGGTGTGGCTGACAGTTCGACGTTTCGACACTCATTAGTCGATTGAGGTATGATGATTTATTTAGTGCACGCAGCTGCCAGATAATTACAAATAAATATCTTAATTATATGTAACTGACAGCAAAGTGATGGACGTAAATGATGTGCTGTTGTGCTGCAGCGTTGATGATGAAATGACACTCATATTTGGTGAATCAACTGCGATGGCTGGATATGGTAATGGGAAATATGTACATGAGAGATTATTTTTAAAGATTATAGCACGCATATTATTTAAATATAAAAATGCCTACTCTTAGAATTGTCAGTATCGGCGCCTTTGGCTGGCGACTAAATTTTCTACGTTCTCCATTCACTGTCATAAATTAAACCTTCTTGATACTCGATATGAGGCTCTATAGAGCGAGATTATACAATAATATGGAAGTATTCCAAGAAAGTGGTTTCTTTAACGAAAGAGATTGTTTGGTTTTTATTCGTCGAGTGTGGACTTTACTTATCAATTGCCAACTCAGTCCAAGGTAGCACTGTTGGTAAGAGTTATTCTGCGTTGGATTTGTTTGATGACGATTGTTTGATTTGTCGTTCACTGTCAGACCCATCTACTTCTATTCTTTTTCCAACCTGGAGAAAGCAGAACTAACGGCGCGGGTGTTGAGGCCAATGATATCAATATCATCGGCGTACGCCAGCAGCTGTACACCGTTATAGAAGATTGTACCGGCCCGATTAAACTCTGCTCGAATTATTTTCTCCAGGAATAGATTGAAGAAGTCGCACGATAAGGAGTCGCCTTGTCTGAAACCTCGTTTGATATGAAAAGGCTCGGAAAGGCCCTTCCCGATCCTTACAGAGCTTTTGGTATTGCTCAAAGTCAGTTTACTCAGCCGTATTAGTTTTGCGGGTATACCAAATACAGACATTGCTGCATAAAGCCAAATACTTTTCGAGCTGTCAAAAGCAGCTTTAAAATCGACGAAGAGGTGGTGTTCGTTGATCCTCTTTTCACGAATCTGGGCAATGGTGAACATCTGGTCGACTGTTGATTTTCCAGGCCTAAAGCCACAATGATAAGGTCCTATCAGTTTGTTGATGGTTGGCTTTAATCTTTCCCACAATACGCTCGATAGAACCTTATATGCGATGTTGAGGAGGCTAATCCCACGGTATTTGGCACGGAATGTGGGGTCTCTCTTTTTATGGAATAGGCAGAGCACATTTAAATTCGAATCGTTGGGCATGCCTTCGTCCGGTCATATTCTACAAAGAAGCTGATGTATGCTCCTTATCAGTTCATAGCTCGGCCGGCAATTCATCGGCCCCCGCCGCTTTGTTGTTCTTCAGGCGGGCAGTTGATATTCAAAATTCTTCATGGTCGACCAATGGAACGTCTGCTCCATCGTCATCAATTGGGGAACCGGTTCGCCTTCTTCTGGCTGCAGAAGAGTTCCCTCCATAATTTTAGTATGCTCTGGGCATCAAGAGAATTCTCCGGTCTTGAAACTGAAAACTGAAAGAATCTAGTACTTGAATGGAAAACTTTTTCGTTGCTTGAAATATCCTCATGGAATTTGTTAGAAGATATTGCCTAAGGCAATAATGTAGTCTCCAAAGAATTCATTCTTCAAAGAATTAATCATTTTTTATTACATTAAAATGCTACAAGTTGACCTCTGATCAGATTATTGATTTCTCTTTTTTCCTACTCCGTAGTTCAATTGATTTATTTTTCTGTTAATTTTTCCTGTGATTATTTGATGATTTCTTGCGTACACAATTCGTTATGGAGATGTTGGAAAATTAATTATTTATCGTTTTTGCCCACCACGCAGCACTAGAAATACACACATACACATGTAGATAAGTACAAACAAATTTATACATACATACATGCATACACTCGATAGTTACACATGTTTTCACAAATGCAATGCTGTAAACAAATGTGGCCGGCAGACAGACAATTTGTTTGGCCCGAGAAAACCACACTTAATACCCCCGAAACGAACGCACACGCAAACGCTTGGTACATACAGGCAAGCATAGTAAAATTTATTGGTTTTTCGCAGGTCGGGTTTTGTTTGGCCTCGGCTATCCGACACACACACATACACACGAATCCGTGTAATTCTCAGTTTCGGTTTGTGGCAAAGCCTTGTTGCAACACTATGGTCCGACGCTTGCGTTCGGGCAGATATGGTTGTCGAGTAAACACTGTTATCTTGCATTGTTTCCACAGCCGTGTGTGTGTGTGTGGCTGTGTGATTTTGGGATCAGTAAACTTATTTGCTTTATTGATTGTCTTATCAGTTTTAATTTTCCTGCCGAGCACACATGCGCACTTGCCACGCTTGTGTGATTACTGTATGTACATATGTATGTATGTGTGCGTGTGCATTTCTTGTGTTTCAATTTGTTGTCTTAATATTTGTACGCTTCGTGTTGCACAGTATCCAAAGTGTCTTTAAAGTGCGCATTCCTGCAGAAGATAAGCGTGTTATGTCTTATTGATGTCAAGATGTTTGTTATTGTTGTTGACTGCTGCTTTAATTATCTTATGTGAACTCAATTATCTGCGGTTATTTAACCTTTTCCACACGCTTTCTCCGCCACCGCCGCCTCTTTCTCTTAAGCCTCTGAGCAAATGCATAAATTCTTACGGCTTTATTATGTTTTCATTGAGTTAATTTATGTATATTTGTACAGCTCTTAAGCGTCTTCTCGGTGTTGTTGCTACTGCGGTGAATTTGTGGCTCATGTTTTCGGAGAAATTGTGGTCAACCTAACCTCAATTTAAGAATTACACACAAACTTTATTTATTTATTAACATATGTACGTTTGTTGGTATAACAACAGTTCCAGTATATGTATATGCACAGTTATGTCCATATGTTTAAGCCTTCGGGTTTTTAAGTAAGATACACAGAGGTACCTTCAACAAACTCCATTTTTAACCATCTTACAGCCGTTAACGTATACTGAAAACATTTAATAAAGATCTGGAAAACCAAATTAAAGATACTAAGAGATTATATGAAATTATCCATAGATAGTGCAATGGATCAATTGTAATTCCTTTCGTAAGCATGAAAGACGTAGCTCCAGCGGAAAGCTTCTGCGACACCCATGGGTTGAAAACGGAAGCCCGTTTATGCTTTTTCATTGGTAGTCTTTTTTACGTGGCGGGTCCCACACCCAGCGTATATCCCTGTGAAGGGAATGTTTCGCCTTCTTACTTTAGCTTGCCTCGGATGTTGTCTGGCTACCCAGAGGATACTTGGTCAAAGACCGGAAGTCGTGAGCTGCTTGAACCATATCTAAAATAATCGTTTCTGGCCACTCCCCAAATTAATGACAATCAGAAAACTTTCTTCTACACATAAATCCATCCTCCGTAAGCGGTTTCTACGCCAGTAAAGAAGAAGAAGAAGTTCTAGTTCTAAATACATTTGTACTGACATCTGTCGCGTGTATTCTCAGATAGTGATAAGTGGCCTTAATTGAAGAGCTCATGCTACACAACACGGAAAATTTTTGAACGTGTAATCGTGAGTTCAGAATCGGCTTCGTAGTTCCTTTTGCCAAAAAATGTGTCAAACCTACGAGGTGGACTTGAAGAAGCATTTGATTGACAAAAAGTTCTAAATTTTACTAGACAGGAAGCCAAACATAGTTGTTCGTCAGATATTATCTTAATATATACTCTACTTTTCATGCCACCTTTTACACAAACAATTCACACCCATACACCCTACCTTTTCAATTTTTAATATATTTCTACAAGCAGCTTATTATTATTTGCGATTTCCCTTTTAAGCCGAAGCTCGTAATATTTTACTACTCTTGATCTCATTTACGGATTTCGCTTTTTAATCCGTCTCGGAGCGGCGCCACGCTTTTGTAATCGCAAGCAAAGACACACACACACATATGTATAACTCGTTTTATTGTCATTCTGCCAATTCGCTCTAATATTTCGTTTTATTGGCAATTTGCTTTGATTATGAAATCTGGAAAATCGTGTTGCCTGCAGTTCGCCCAGCAAAAGCACTCGAATTTTATTCTTATTTCGGACCTATTTTTTACTCAGCGATTTCCAATGAGAAACCAACATTTATTGTTCGTATTTACAATTGTTGTTGGTGATTTTTTATTGTTGATTAGTGAGGAAATCAGTTCAATTTTATTGGCCATTTTTATTGTTTATGAAGTCGTGATTTGCTTCAGCAGCAAATGAAGTGACTTACACGCTCTGTGGCAATCGGCTTGGAGATTTGTTGATTGAGTGAGCGCTTGATAATCCATTTTAGTCGATTTTGCAATAGATTGAGATAGGTTAATAGTACTATTGTAGTGATAAAGTAAAATATTGTTTTATAATATCGATTAAATTTAAATAGGTTTAAGGGGCCACCTTGGGTGTCAGCCTAAGAAAATTGAGAGTCTTTGGAAATTAAAAAAAGATAACTTAGATTGTACTGAAACTTCACAAATATAAAAGGAATTGATTTCGATCGGTCAGTTTCCAAGGTAGCTACGTACTATACTTTCAACAAAAGTTACTAATATTGGGTGTTTATTTTTGTTTCTAAATTAAATATTGTATTTTTAATTTTTTTAATATTGCAGCACAACGTCGTGGCATTGAGTCTACAAGTTTTTGACAACTTTCAGTGGAAATATACTACAGCTCGTTCTTCATAGCCTTTAACACCTATGAGGTCCACACCTTGCCAAGAACCGAAAGCCCAAACCATAATACTTACATCTCCATGTTTTGCTGTTTTCCCTATATATTCCGTATGGTATTCTGTATTGGATGAACATCTTACATATTGACACGATCACTTTTGGCCATAGAGAAAAACCTTCGATTCGTCCGACCATAAAATTTTGCGCCATTTTGTGGAAGACCAATTTAAATGTCCTTTAACGAATCGAAGTCTTTGTTCAACGAGTGTTTTAGGCACTAACGGCACTTTTTATGAACTGTGGGCATCCAGGTCTTGATCACGCAAACGGCAGCTTATAATTTCAATACTTTTAGTTACAATAAAGGCGGCCTTTGCCACTAGTAGCTGCAAGTGGAAACTGCCTTGAGTATCTGAAAATGAAATTGACTTTTCTTACTGACTTTGCAGACTTCCTCCCGAATCCCACTACCTATAGTTTCACATTAGAGCTAAAACGTTGCCTACATATAGGCTGAAATTGAATAAATTTAAAGGAAAAGCAAAACTTAAAAAAAAAAATCAAAATTAAACGCAACAATTTTTAAAAATATTTCGCTTAGATACTAAAATAGTATTGTGAACTACAACACGGTGCTTTGTTTTATTTTTGAAAAACAAAAAACTTCGTTTGTTAACAGTTCGCTCATAGTAGACGAACGCTCCCGGTAGGATCCATTAAACTCAGTAAAGCTAGTGAAGTGGCCACCAAAATACAGACACCCATGTAGAGCTATGTATGTGTGTGCGAATGTTCGTCTAAAGCAAGGTACCAAGTGAATGCGCACTTAATCTGGCTAATACCAGAGCAAAGCCACAACATGTCTGCACATCCCGACGCGTTAGAAAAATATACACGTAACTAAGCACTCACACAATTACACACACATAAACTGTGAAAGCATAACAGCAAAGTACTGTTGGAAAGCTGCCTGGAGGCACTGGAGGCCTATCAAGTTGGCGCTCTATTTGGTCAGCAGGCAGATTCCGCGCGTTTTTATTTCCGTATCACGTTACACACGCACGCACACACATGCAGTTGTTACGGATGGCTCTGGCGTGCATGCATGGCTGAATGGTGTTAAGCGTTTCTACATTCCTTGTTGTTGTTTTTGTTGTTGCTGTTGTATCGCAAGCCAAGTGCGCTTAAGTTGCCTTAATTGTTTTTGTTGCGGTTCCTGTTTAGCAATGGCCAGACATCCATATGTAATGTTGTTGTTGTTTTTGTATTTCAGAGCCATGCTATTCTGTTGATAACGAAACGAGAACGGTGAGTCCCACTGACATTTGATTTAAACACCAAATAGCAGTCAGCGGGCGCCACAACAACAACGGATCTACGTGCAACTCTGTAATGGCGCATGAGCATGTTTGTGTGTGAAATTGCCAAACAACCCAAAAGCCATGTAACCTCACAGCTCCCATTTTCCCCCGCCCCCTAAACAGTTGCCATTCTCACTTTTCCTTTTGTTTGTGTTTATTTATGTTTTTTCTTCGTTCGTATTTGTATTTTGTTTTATTTTTCATTCTTTATGACCGCACATCCATGAGTGCCCAGAGCTGTAAATTCGCTTTATTCGCTGCAGCTCGCGTTTTGCGTTTATTGTTGTGCTTATCGCTTTATTTTTGTTCGCAATATTTGTCTTTACGCTCCTCCCGTTGCACCCCTGACCGCACACTCTTCGTCGCCGGCTTCGTTGCTTTTAAATACTTTTGCATTTAACTGCTGTTTGTTGTTTTGCTGGGATGTGGCGATTAATCTTGAAAGTGTTTCTGGGATGATCTGATGGCTGTGGACTTTATTACACGCTGTGTTTGTTGTAATCTCTGTACTGTTGTTGTGTCGCTATCGTCAACACATTGCGTTGAACCATTTTTAATCATTGATGAACTTTTTCGGACTCCTCCCAATCTTTTTCTGAATTTATAAGTCCTTATAGAGATTGTTTTTGGTCTAACAGCGATGTTCTTTCTACTTTTCTTGATTTTGTTTAATTCATAATGTATGTATGTGTATGTGTATATTAAGGACAGAAGCACAGAAGGAAAGGTCCGAGATCCTATAAAATATACTACAGAGTTTGTCCGGAAAGTAATAGGAATGATTTTCTTCCGCCGCGACTGTACTTCGGAGCGTCCGCGCACCGACCGGATTCGGTAGAGGACGTTCCTAGCTAACGAAAGAGCGGCTGGTCAGTTTAGTTTCCGAACAAACCCTGTAGCTGTCATAAAAACTGAACGGCCAAAGTCAAGTTCTAATTTGGAAACCTATAGCTCGGTGATATTGACTTGTTTTTTAATAAATATTTTTTAAGCCCTTTCAAATCCGTTCCCCAGATGTTTTATGCGAAACGGAATTATAAATTAAAATAATCGGCAATGTTTAAGTTTGAAATCGCCAACCTAATTATTTCGTAATCAAGCCACTAAATTCTGCAGCTAATGATTTGTGGTCAATTTACTGCTGCATACAATTCATTAACATGCGCCATCGGAGGAGTCATTACATGTTGTTTTTGTGCCATAAAATTCCCAAGCTTTGGATTATTGTGTTTACTTGATTTACACGCGCATAATTTGCAATAAAAGCAAACATTAATCACAAATGCCAAATATTTACTCCTCTCAACATTTGATTGTTGTTGTTTTATTGCTGATCTGATTGCATTTTGCAATTGGCACCGAAATTCACAGCACTTGCACACACACACGCGCACATACATACATAAATGTTTACATGGCAGCGAAAAACCGAAAATTATCTGCATTAAGTTTGTGTGTGTGTGTAAGTGTGTGCCTCGCATTACCCGCCCCGCAGCCGCTATTCCATTATGCTCCGTCAAATGGCAAACCGTTATTTGCGACAAATGAAATCCGACGTATTTCGGGGTATTTGCGAAATTCCAATTCATGCTGCGGTGTCACACATCGAAATCCAACTACAAGCAACGCCCAAACCGCACACCGAAACCGACCTGGAAGGACCACAAGCAAGGTAGACACGCAGTTACACGGGGTTACCTGCAATCGATGAGTGGTGAGGTGGGCCAATAACAGATTGCGAACAGTAACGGATATGGATGGTGAAGTAGAAAGTAAAGTGCAGGTTTTGCAGTTATGGAACAAGCGGTCCCGAAACCCAGGACTGCCACTTAAGCATGTTTAAATTTTCAACACATAGCCGATTTATATACTCGTCAGTTTGTTACTGCTGAGCAGCTCCAGCACACTTTCGGGATTGTTTTATTAAATTACCAATATTTCGGGATTCAAATACCTGCCCGATTTTGACCGTCGCATTTGCAACTGCATTGGACAGGAGTTAAATTGATTTATGTTTGTTTGACGTCACGGACTACGCACTATTTGTTATTGCAATTGTAGTTGTTAACAGCAACATTTTCCATTTATACTTAATTGCATTTGTATTATTAGTTGTACTCGGCCGCTACTTGCGGGTTTCGCTTCTATTATTAGCGCTAGAGTGGCAATAGCAATGGCAATAACACAACGCAGACAATTACAAACAGTGAATTAATTAAAATTGCAACCAACGCCGGCAGAGAGGGGCCACACGCACTCGGGCAGGTGGGCGGTAGGCAATGCGACTGGCACAACTTCACCTGAATATTTGCTACCGAAGCATTAACGGCAGCAGCTGCAGCAACCGCCATCCACGCACACACTCTCAATTTGAAAGGTTGTGGGCCGCGTAGGCTTCAGCCACCAGGCTGAGTACTAGACGGCACTTGAGTCTTAATAGTGCAGCCTGGTGGTGCAAGCTTGAGATTTTTCAACTGCCCAAATGACCATGATTATTACCTGAAAGTATCGCTGCGCGCTTTGAAAATACACCAACAAAAATTATATGCGTCCACAGTTAACGCCTTTGAAGAACGATTGGCATTTGGTTGAAAAACTCTAATTCTTTCCGCAACTTTTGGTCTGCTGAAATTAGTTCATTAATAAATGTTTGTATACACCAAAATATGTATCTACATACTCGTATGCATAAGATCTAACTGAAAATCACAACGTTTAATGACTTCAATTGACTTGAGACAGTTTCCCGGTTGATTGAGCTTACTGAATAGCCAGAAGTCACACGGACCTCAGGCGAATGCGTTGGTTGCGGCACGAAATTGGTTGAAAATTTGGCGAAAAACTTACGAAGAATCAATGCAAAATGCGGCGGTGTATTTCGTGGTGCAAAAACCAAGAGTTTTCAGCCCATAATTCCAGCCTCTTTTAACGAATAGCTTCGCGCGGTCGGAAGGAATTCGCAGTGCGCTATGCATCGATAATCGAAGAAAACTGTCAACATAACCTAGAGTTTTGACGTGGTTTTTCGGCTTTGGCTCACCTTTGAAACGATAGTCGGCCGACTGATCGTCAGTACTAATACGTTTCATGATTTCACGGTAGTCGGAAAGCAAAGTTTCAGACGTGAACGCGACGCCGTTTTCGAAAACGTTGAGTGGTTTTGAAACCATTCGTGGTTTCATTTTTCTCAGGCCCAAATGATCTTGCGAAATGGTTTTCACTGATCCTTCCGATATTCCAACGATGACTATTGACCGTCGATTCTCAATCGCCAACCGTCAGTTGATGATGATGGCCATCCTGGACGTGGTTCGTTGACAACGCGTTCTCGACCCTATTTGAATAATTTGTACCAAATAGAAACCCTTGCTCTCGACTAACAATTATCACCGAATTGCTGAACTTTATGTGCTGTGTCACTGGCACATGTTTCTTTAATTTCTATATCACCAGTTTGTTTTTAGCTGAGCAAGATGAAGAAATTTGTACCGTCTTCGAACTGAAGTGCCCTCACATTCATGCTAATACTCAATAATAGTCCCATTTTTTATTGTAAGTTCATCGATCAGCTGACAATGTCGAACACCCGTTCTCATTAAATATATTAGAAACTCGGAGAGATTTTTACGTTGGACAATAACATCAAGGTACACAGAATTGGAAAAGCTCAATCTAAGTACCTCTCATTCATAGAATTTTCCATCCCAGCTACAGATAACGAGAGCATCTCGTATCAATATCTTCCAATAATGGACCATTGTTGTTTTTGTATTCTCTTATTTAAACACATACCCCTTTTCTTGCCTCTTATATCCTTCGAACACTCTAATTTAAATTGTAAATATATCTATGTGCACCATATATACTCGGTACACACACATACCTACAACATATGTGTGAACTTCCCTTTAAATCTATTTGGACTTCGTGCACCTAAAGCCGACAGGGCGACGAAATTAAATTGTCTACCATCTGTCTTAGCCAATTACGACGAAATTAGCCGCCAGCGAAGTGAGTACATGTGAGTAGAGCGACGTCACAATACACAGCAACAACGTTTGCGCACACCTTGCAACAGCAACAAAGACGCAAATTTATTATAAATATAAATTGCCTGCGAGGTGTTAATACATCCCTGTCAGCGCCGTGTGAGGCAAGGGAAAACACCTTTTGCGCAACATGTTGCAAAGATAAAAAAAGGACTAATGCGGAATATAGGAAGTGAGCTAGACTGTTTTAAATTGCTTGGAAATAAAAAAATGTGGCAGAATAAGTGCGGTTTTCTGGATTTTTATTAAAAACTTCGTTATATCTGAAATATCCTCCAGGCCTTTTCAATACACTGACTCTAATGAAGAAGTAATGCAACATTTTTCAGAAAACTCATGGCTCTATTTGATATTTTGCAGATCTGTATTTGAACCGTAGTTTGCGTGAGCCATATGGGTTAAATGTAGGTGAAAAAGTTCTAGAAAAAGAAAGGTTTAGAGATCTTACTTTATACTAAATGTGAAACTATTGCGTTTAGGCACCCTGTCTACAAAATCAAGGCATGTCACAAATCGCGCTGCCAACCATCACACATTCACAAATCGGCTGTGACACCACCCGCGCTATCTCCAACGAAAGGCTAAAAGCTTGTCAACTTGAACTTCGTGGTATTTCAAAGATTAGATATATAGTATGTACATACTATGTAAAGAATGATTGCCTCCCATGCCGTTGAGACAGTTTAAGCCCTTTGTCGCTTCATGTTGATGTGTTGCTTGTCGATTCATTTTGTCTTTATGTTTGTTATTCATGTTCTTGCTAATCTGTTGAGCTGCTGCCCAATCCACATATTTATTTGCTCTTTGCTTTTTTTCTGTCTTTACTATTCTTTTCTCGCCATCAAATTATCGATTTTCCAGCGAGACGCCACACAGCTGGAGATGCTGTTTTTGCCGCCTGTGTCAGCCGCAGCAGCCACGTTACATGCCACATATAAATGACGTTTCATGTGTATTTATTTTTGCTTTCCCAGCCGCTGCTTCGGCTGTTTTTCATTTCGCCCCCATCGCACTGTGGACTTGCCACAGCGGGCGGGGCGGGTTGGCTGTGTCCGTTGCGGTGTGCTGAGCGCGGGTGCAAATGTTGTGGTTTTCGTATTTTGCTGATTTTTGTTCCATCCACTGTGTGTGTAGTCTTCTGGCACGCCCCACGGTTATTGTTGGGCCCCACACTCTGCCAGTGTGTCAACATGCTGCCCTCGAAAATGCTTTTCCACTTTCAATAACATCACAAAGCGCTTTCCTGCTACATTCAAAGGCGGAGTGAGGGGGGGGGGGGGCCTTGTGTAGCAACCAACAAAGAGGCAACCAAAGAATTTATTATGCGGTGATTCATAATTCTCATTTCTATTTCCATTTCAAGGCAGACACAGCACTCTGTGTACAAACATACTTATATTTTAATACATTGAGATGGCGGGCTGCTGCCACTGCCTCTTCGCCGCTGCTGCAATGTAGTCAGCCAAGCAGCCAACAGCCAACGATCCACTGTAGTCAAATACCGGAACGAAGTGTGTGCGCTGAGCTGTTGATGGCTATGCCCAAGTTGCGGCGGTAGTTGGCGGCTAGCGAGCCGGCTGTCTGACTGTCTGTCGGCTTGAACTCATCACTTCTTCCGCAAAACGGGCGAAATAACCGCGCGACCATTGAGAGGACTCAGCGCTGAAGAACAAACACAATCTGCTTTCATAGCCCGTCCCGGCCATGAGCAGTGTTTGAGGGTGATACCGGGAGCAGCTGATGTTCGTGAAAACGCTTGCAGTACTGCTATGCATTTTGTCTGTAGGATGCACTCGGGTGCAGTTGAAAAGCTACCGGAAGAGCCGACTGCTGCTCTGTTTGCACAATTTAGTTTTATTTGTTCGCCGCTTTGCGGCTACGTCGTCTGCTTTCAGGCGCCCAGCAGGCTATTTATAAAACGCAAATAAATGCGGAATTATGTTAGAAACAAAAAATAGATGTTAAAATAAAGAGCGGAGCTTTAGGTTTTCTAAATATTTGTATATTTACAGCTATGAGCTCAAAAGACCTGTGGAACGTTCACAGTTCATTGAGAAAGGGTTTGCGCCGAATCAGATAGACAGCTTTACAAAGACTTTGATAAGAGAGAAGTAATTATCGAGGCAAAACATTGGATTATACCATATTTCTATAGAGCTAAAATACTTTTAAGCTGGTTGCGCTAAACGGAACAAGGTGATATGACTCTTGAGCTCGCAAAAAAACCCGGCTTTGTAAAAAGTATGTAAACCACAGATGTTTGGTATTATAAATTGTGTTACTTCCGTGACTGCCTCATGTGCTATATTTCGGTCATCAGCATAATCCGACTAATTTCAATAATTACATATACTAAGGACTCCTGTTGATACTACAAGGTTTGGCCGGAAAGTAGTAGAACTGATTTTCCTTCGCCGCGGTTGTAAGAAGCGTGGGCGCATCGACTGGATTCGGTAGAGGGCGAACACCTGGCAAGACAGGACAAACATTTTCGCGCGACATGTTTCTGTGAGTGGTGCAAGCCGAAAATGCAGAGTTCGTTAGAGCAGAGGTGCGCGATTTAATTCTTTGTGAAACTCGGTAAATCTGCGACAGACACGTTTGATATAATGAAGTAGGTTTAGTCAGATGTTGCTTTAGCTAGAGGGCCAGGAAGAGCTCGCTAATGAAGACCGGAAGAATGAGCAAATCCAAAGTGATGTCATTGCCTTTTTTGACATCAAAGGCACCGTCCACCATGAATTTGTTCCTCTTCGACCGCCAACGCCAAGTTTTGCATAGAAGTCCTCAAGAGAGTAAAACGAAGGGTTAATCGGGTCCGCCAAGACATCGCAGCCGATTGGAAGTTGCACCACGACAACCCCCCGGCTCACACCGCCTTCTTTGTGAACAGCTACCTAACCATGGCCGGCATCTCAACGCTTCCGCAGCCGATGAAAGGCAAGCATTTTGAGACGAAGAGAGAGTTCAAGCGGCATGCACATCGGCTCTTAAGGCTACTCCGGAGAATGCCTTCCGTGACGCCTTCAATAATTGGAAATCGCGCTGCCAGGCCTGCATCGACGCAGAAGGTGTCGGTGTCTATTTTGAAAGCTGTTAAAGAATTGTAACGATTGGTTCAATAATTTTTTTAAATCGACTCATCCTATCACTTTCCGGACAAACTCTGTAGAATATGCATTTACCCTCAATATTTTACTTTAACCTCTTAGCCGTTGCTAAAATAATAAAGCAACTAGAACGAGGTTAATCAGAATACCCTTCCCTTCATTCAAAAAGGCAACGAAGTTAAAAAGAAGTAAAGGGAACAAGTTTTCGCCAGGAAACGTACAAACCTACAGACAATGATAATAGTGTAAGTAAATCCTGTGGTCTTAATAAGCTTACTCGCTAAACTTTGCATAAACTTCTAAACTTTTGAGCTTGCGGCATTTGTAATCCATGAGGCCTACCTTCAGGCGTTTAAACTATTTTTGCTCCATTTTCAGCCACAGAGCTCCGCAGCTCTGCCAGCTCAGTAGCCGTAGTGTGTGCAACTATTTTCTAGCTTTAATAAATTTACCAGCTTTTCAGTTTATGCCAACTCTCTCGTTGCCGTGCATTCCTCGCTGCCTACTTACAGGCTTTCGCAGCCAGCAACTAATTTTTTAAGTGCACTTTACATTATTGCTGCTTGCTAATGATTTCACCTCTTTGCTGTTGTTGCGTTTATTCTTTTATTGGAAGAATTATTACAGCAGTTAATTAAAATGTAACACACATTCCGCATTGTCAGCAGCGTGGCAAGCGGCAGGCGGCGAACGTGCACTACGACAACTTGCAACATGCTTGTAACGACGTTGCGACAGCATTTCTCCTTGTAGCCTGAGCGCCGAAGACAAAGCGCCACGATAATTCACAATCAGTGCGACAGAGCGGCGGGGCCGCAGGCGACAGAACGGTGCGGCGTGATTTTTCTGCTGCAGTTGAAAGCACACATGTACGTTCGCTTCGTTCGTTCTGGCGGATGCGACGAGTGCGCTTGGATAAATGTGGCAGCTCGGAAAGGATTAGTGTACGCATTCTCTTATTGGTTATTATGGGTTTATCTATTCTTTTTTTGTCTAATCTACTTTAGTTAAGCAGGAGAAGTAAGATTTTGAAATAGGTTTCTCCTTCGTAGTCTCTGAAGCTCTTATGAGTGCTCCCAATCCGTTCTCAATGAAAATTACTTCAGATTATCGAGTAATATTTCATGATTTCTAGGTTAAGTTGGAGTATGAAAGAAGATATTACGATTTAAACCGTACCGCTCGACGTCGAGGTCCGGAGTTACTTGGTTTTGAGGTTGCGAAAGGGCTGAGTTGTTTTAGCCCCAAAGAAGTCTTATTGAGCTGAAATCTAGTAATTAGGATTACTTACAGGCTCACAATGATTTCGCCCCTTTGGATTCTTACTTCATTATAACTGCCTCGGTATTTATTGCAACACCCTCGTAGACATGCGGAAATGTGTGTTTGTTGTTGGAGGTTTGCCTCTTCTTGGCCGACTGCTTGGCGGGTTGAGCGGCGGGCACTCAATTTCATTTGCCAATTTGCCGAAGGAATAAATAAAATCGAGAATTGTTGCTGATGTAGCCGCAATGTGGCATGCATGGTTGAGTCTTGCCACAGTCGGCGTAAGGCAGATGCGCCGAAAGCGCACGATGCCAACTCGCGCTAACGCTCGAAAACGGAAAAGTGCAAAATAATTTATTGTTTATGATGTGTAATTGTCCGTTGTTGTTGTTGGCACTGTTGCTGATATTGTTTTCAACACACACACGCAGCATTTGCCAACTGACAAGCCGAAAACGACGTGCATTGGCATATTTCGCGCGTATTGAAAATTCATGAAATACATTAAATGGGCGACGCGATTTCGTGTAATGCCTCATTGCTCCGTTGAGTTTCACAGTTTTAAGGGGATAATAATATTGCATCGCAGCAACGCCATCATGCGCGCCACACACAGAGTTTGCGGCAAGAGATTTTTTCTCTGTCCTCAATTTATGTTTTATATTTTTACTCACATGTGTAAGAATAGTATATAGTTGATTTCAATGTCTGCGTTTTTGTTTGATTTTGGGCGATGACGCCAGACAGTGCAGGCGTCATGTCCGTACGCTTTCATTTAAGCACCCAAGTACTCGCTCTTTCTGTTGATCAGTTCTCGCCGTTCTTTTCAATTGCTTGCTTTAATCTCATCAGTTGTTGACAGTAAAATGTCGAATCAATTCGACCCTCCAGCTTGTAGCTCTTAATGGAGGACTCCTTTCCGAACTCACCAAACACCCAGCATAATCTTTCGAGGCGTTAACCCTGGTTTTGGGAGTATTTGTTGAGTTTCATCACGCTTTGACCATGATCTTTTTCGCACATTATTGTCGTATTTGATCCACTTCTCATACTTCTTTTCGTTTCAGCAAAAAATGGAAGATATTAATTGAGTCCATTAAATTTTTCACAGACAGTTCATGTGGTACCAAACATCGAGCTTCTTTTAGCCAGTCTTTTTTAAATTGTTCAAACCCGTTTGATGAAGAATGTGAAGATATACGACTGCAACGACATCTATTGACAAAATACGAAAAGACTTTTTCGACTACATGGTTTTGGTTCCTATTGCCTGCGTAGAGGTAAAATCTTTAATGACGTACCTTAGTGATAATGTGAAGTCTTTTCCGTTATCATGAAATTTTTTCACAGGACAATCTGTGAATTTGAGAAACCAGTTCGTGCTCATTTCGCCTTAGCTCGTTAAAAAAACATCTCAGAATGAAATCTATTTCCAAACAAAAGGTGTACAGATTTTTTTAAGAGTTGAAATTTTATGATATTCATTAGAATGTGCACTCGAGTTTTCATTAATTTTGAGACCTTTGTCAGCCAAGTACGCTACAATCAAGATCCATTCAGCGGCAAATGTAAATCAGTCGCATTTTCGGAACGCTTAATCCCCAGCAATTCATTTTATATTCTCCAATTGTTTGCATTCAATTTGTCGCTCTCGCACTCCGTTCTTTGGCATTGGAGACGCTTTGCTTTGTGCGCGTCTTATTGAAAATTATACACTTTTCTTCACTTTCTTTATTGTCTGCCGGCGCGTTACTGCTGCCAACGCCCGGCAAACACTTTTCTATGGCGGCAATCAAACGGAATAAAATCAAAATGCACAATAAGAAGCTGTGAACTGTAGAGAGCATTTACTATACTTCTCAACCATTCAGTGGAGACACAGTGGCACTGCAGCAACTCCCCTACTTCTCTTCCTGCTACCTTCCACTTTGCAGCACTTCACTGCCGTTATTTCCACTGTCGTCGCCTGCCTCTGCCCAATTACAACAATAACTATTGAAGCATCGGCCGCTATGCATTTTTTGTGCGCGCCACTGTTTGCTCAGGTTTGTTGGTGTGAGTGTGTTTGTTAAGTATAAATTATGAATTAGTTACATTTGTGGGGCGTTATCTTCGGGTTCGCTTAGTGTCATGCAGCCCCCACCTGCATTTCCACCCCTTGCAACATGCTGCTTCCATACATAGATATACTTACATATACATACATATATGTATGTGGACCGTGCTTTATTTACTTTACCAGTTTCATTTTTCGATTTATTTATTGGTTGTTGGCTGTTTGCCGGCTTTTCGCCATAAATATTAATCCGAGTCAAACTCGAGATGATTTAAGTGTTTTTGATGTGCCACTTTGTGTCTATGCCACGCCAGGCTCAGCACCAGCAGCTTCGTGTTTCATTGAAATTTTCAGCTTTTTAGGCTTTTCAGCTTCGCTCCAACCTGCTGTCTATGCGGCTACCGCTTTGTGCCGTTCTAGCTAATACTTGTACCCATTTTGTAGAGAATTCTGTGTTGAGGGGACAAACCCGATTATTTGGAGTTTGATTTATGCATTCGCTTTTAACTCCATTTTTTTTTTGAACGTTTTTAAATAATAAATTTTGATTTTCGTTTTAAAAATATGTAGGTGTAGGCTACAGTTTTTCAGCTGTGTGTACAGTACTATCTAGTTGCGTGGATTTTAATTCCAATGTGGAAGATGAAAAGAGGACACTTTATGTTGAGAGAGCTCTAGGCTTTCGGTTTTAATTATTGCCTTCGAAATATGTTTTATTCTCTTCAGTTTTGTCAGACACTACGGGTACTTCTTTGTCTCACAAGCACGGGAACATTTTGTACGGTGCCTGGTGATTAAAATTTTTACACAAAACGCTGAATTGTGGATCTGACAGAACAATTAAGACGACCATAAATTGGACGTAGCACTCTTAAAGTTGAGGCCACCGATTCAGAATTTATATAGTAAATTTTCATAATTTCGACTCCTTGTTGGAACTTATATCTTTCCATGATGAAATGGCAAACCTTAGTGAAGGTAAATGTCAAAAGAGCGGGGGAAAAGTATGGCGGCGTTTGCTGCCTCTATCAGTCTACTATCGTAACGTATCTATTGAAAAAACTTATATTAGCCCGACTAGTATCCTTTCCTTAATTTCAACGATGTTATAGTATGACGACGCGGTCGCATGGTCCTCACTGAGTTTAAAGTGTATTTTCAATAAACACTTCAGACAAGAGTCTGATCAAATTAAGAACGCGTCGTGTTTCAAAAGACCCCAAAAAACCTCTTACCGTCCTATGATCCTTTTGGAAGAATGTGCCAAGGGTTGACCTTTCTCACAAATAGTTTTTAGTGCTTTCCAAAAGGATGTCAAAGATGTCTTCTATAGAACGTTCTCATAATTTTTCTATTTAAGTGAGGGTCTTGACATGCCTTAGAGCTCTATATCTTGGAATAAAAACATGAATTGCGTGTGAGTTTGGTGCAACAAGGGGACACCTTCTAGGAAACACTGCCGTAACTAGGGCAAAGATTTAATTAAAGTTAAGTGAATGTGTAGGAATGACCAACAACAATGTTCAAGTGATAAATGATTGCTAGATGAGCTTGTGGCATGTGGCAGTTGGCGTGCGTCGTGACAGCGGGCTCCTTAAGGGGAGGACAAAAGCTGCACTATCATATTTGCTTAATACTTATGAGGTCGGAATTTTTACAGAACGTTACTCATACACACACACAGAGTTATGACAAATTTAAGTCGTTTGAGTCATTCAGAAAGTTTTCGCACCGCATAACGTTATTAAAGAACAAATTGCGAGTTGCGCTTACGATTTATGCGCAAAGTTGACTTTCTGGGACACTTTTATGCTTTTATACCCAATAGCAATTTAATTCAGGTCGTCCTCCCGACCCAAAGAGCCAATTGACTCATACCAGGAAATTAATTTTGTTTTCTTATTCTTCTCTCGTTTCAGGTGAGTGTCAGCGGCATAAATAATTGGCCAAATTTGTGAATTTGTGAAGAAGAAGAACCGTGAAAGTGACGCCTGCAGTGTGGCGTGAGAAGGGGGGAAAGGTGCACTCTGAAAGCGAGTGCGGTGCGCGGGTTCGCGGTCATTGTCGCCGAAGTTCCGGTAAATTGGCACCGCCAAAGAACGCAGTTGACAAGCGCCAAAGTTCATTTGCATTTATGGGCGAACACGCACACACACCCACATATGTATGTGAATGCAGTGCATTAAGAACTACAAAGTAGCGGCGCTTCGCTGCTGTCATGCATCCACACACGCATACACACACACACTGAGGTTTGGGTCTGTTATGTGTGCCTCATCAGATTGTCTTTCGTAACGAAATTTTCGCATATTTTGGTCATAACTTTCAGCACATAGTCTTGCGATTTTGAAGCGTCCCATCAAATTCCTGGAAACGCTGGAGCACACCAACAACAAAGGCTGCATTTTATGATCTTTATTAGCTCAACGGCTGCGCATCGCCACGCACTAACCGTAACTTTGGGATGCTGCATCTGCATTTTTTATGGATTTTTCGGCGGTTTAATGCTCTGTGCGTTATGACACTTTGTTTTTATCGCCGAGCATTGGCCGGAGCGTGAAAGCATATGTAAACTCTGCTTCTCATATTCATATTCATATGTGTATTTATGTGTTGACGTGTGTGCTTGTGTGTTCAGCCATAATTTGCATAACATTTTGTTTAGAAAACGTCAAGTAAATCCTTTGCGCGTGCATTTGTTTTATAAAGCTCTCTGATTTGCATACCGACTTGTTTACTTTGTGAGCTTTTCGTGTGGCGGCTTAGTTAAAAATCATTTTACAGCAAGATAAAACATTCATATTTAATACGCGACGGCTTTTTGGCATGACGCCTGCCCGAAATTGAGGGTTCTGTAGGCTTTACGCTCTTATCGATTATTGTTGTTGTTTGTATAAGTGCTGGCTTATTTCGAAATAAAATGTTCGACCTCTTCTTCTTTTTTGCTGACGTAGACACTGCTTACGCGATTATTCGAGTTAACAGAGCGCCAGTCGTTTTTTTTGGAGAATTGGAGATTACAAGCGAAGCCAGGTTCTTCTCTACCTGGACTTTCCAACGGAGTGGAGATCTTCCTCTTTCCTTGCTTACCCCGGCGGGATACTGCGTCGAATACTTTCAGAGCTGAAGTGTTTTCGTCCATTCGGACGATATGACCTCGCCAGCGCAGCCGCTGTTCTCTTATTTCTTTCGCAGAATCTTTCTCTCGAAAACTCGTAATGTCGAATCATCAGATGGCATCGTTTATGCCTCTGCACCATAAAGCAGGATGGAAATAATGAGTGACTTATAGAGTTTGGTTTTTGTTCGTCAAGAGAGGACCACGACCTCTTAAGGTTTAATAATGTTACGCTATTAATTTTTTTTTATCAACTTGAACCTCATGAAGCAGTTATACATATGTATATAAAATTTGAGCATTTTTATGTTCTGAAATATTCGAGCTTGAGTTTCTCGAAGGTCAAGAGTGTACAGATAATTCGTATTTTGCTAGGAAAGGCCGAAGTTATATTTTCAAAGATAAGTGAAGCAACGTTTCGAAAGCACTCGGGTTTGCATAACCGAAACCAAGTCGGAGCTAAATTCGGGCAATGAATTTTAACTTGTATTGATGATGATGATGATGATGAGGAATCAATGATAATGATAATAGACGTTACAACTAGAGAATCTCTCCGTCGTCTGTACTGTAAATTCGAAAATTCCACGAAAATTTATTTCAATTTATAAACCTTAAAGAGCATTAAAAGTCATCACACAAACAAAAGCGGAGTGTCTAACTCTTCAGGTCCACAACTACACCCACGAATACCAAAATTGCAGTCTGACGATTACAAGTAATTCCAACGCAAATTTAACCACAAACTCATATAAACAAAACAAACCCAAACAGTAAAAGGGAGCAGAATTTTGAAAACAACAGTAAAAGCAACAATTACCTAAAAACATCACATGACTAAAATAATGAAAGTGAAGTGGAAATAGAGATGGCCGTAAAAATGTAAACGAGACCGAAGAGAGTGAGCAAGTAAAAGTTATAATGGCACTTGGGAACAAAAAGCGAGAAAAGCGAAATTACAGATGGAAAAAAATACGGAAATGTGGCAAGGCGCGTGAAGGAAGTGAAAAACTTTTGCCAATTATATTAACGCTATGACAACAAAACCAACCTAAAAACAACACTTACACTTGCAACAACAATTACGCTTACAACAAACAAGCCCCGTCTTAGTAGCAGAATAAATGGTAATTATCATTGTGGCAACAACTACGCTCACCGTTATAATTTTAATGGTTCTTTTGTAGCGTGCGGCTTGTTGGCTTATGCGACCGCCACCATCGAGGTGCTATGGCAACTCTGGTGGGAGTAACTGTTTAGCGCTGTGTTTGCTTGTAAATTTGGCGCAGTTATCTGTTATTTTTTTGCACTTAATGGCAGCTCTGTTGGTGGCGTGGTTATGATTATTAGTCTCAGCAAGGCACCCACACCCCGCGCCGCCGTGGCAGACAATGCCGAAAATTCGCTAATGAACATTCCTGCTGTCAGTTTTTGGTAGTTGGACTTCGAGCTCCATCCAACGACCATTAGTAGACATATTTTTACATACATATATATGAATATATGTATGTATATTATTTTAATTAGCGCTGTTACTTTCGTTTTGAGTTTCTATCGCTTTTTTCCGCTAATTATTCTTAAAGTTGGTAAACCGACGCAATGCGAAATTCACATCTAAAAAAGTTTCGATTTCAGGTCCCTTTGAAATAAATATATAACTGAATAAATTTTTGAAATTATTTAGGCGTTTTTCGAGTTTATGATATAATCCAACGATCTTCAAAGCCGGTGCATTCACGAAAATTGGTTCTCTCTCTGAGTCCCAAATGCTTATTTATAACTTCTTTGATTCAATAACATTTCAAATATTGGTAGTCGAAAAAGTCTTTTCGTATTTTTTTAATAGATATCGTTGCATTCGTATATCTCCAGTGCTATGAGAGATTGAAATTTTAGGCTTAATTTAACTAAAATAAAAAAAAAAATAAAAATTAATTTCGGGGAAGTTGAACGCCTCGAAAGGTTACGCTGAGTGTTTGGTAAGATTGGAAAGGAATCATCTACTAAGAGCTGCTCCACCCTGGTCGTACGATTTATTCTACATTTTGCTGCCAACAGCTGACGAGATTAAAGCAAGCAATCGAAAAAAATGCCCAAAACTGATCAACAGAAAGAGCTTCGTCTTCCATCAGGACAACGCTAAACCACACACATCTTTGATGACTCGACAAAAATTGGGAGAGCTTGGCTGGGAAGTTTTGATGCAACCACCATATAGCCCTGACCTTGCACCATCGGACTACCATTTCGGGCAATACAGAACTCCCTTAATGAAGTAAAGCTGGCTTCAAAAGAAGCCTGTGAAAATTACTAGTCGCAATTTTTCACCGAGAAACCAGAAAAGTTTTACACTGATGAAATAATGCCTCTAGCAAAAACATGGCAAAAGGTGGTCGACAAAAATGGTACTTAATAGGTTTATTAAAGTTCTTTACATATATACAAATAAATAAGTGGACGTTTGGTTAGAAATACAAAAAAACTTTTTCGACTATCCAATATAGCCAAATACGCTAAAGCGTAAAAAAATTAATAAATATTTTTTTACAAGAACAATTCAAATTATCACACCTCGTACATATGTATGTGTGTATACACAATTTTATATATTTAGTATCGATTCTGAACTATTTACGTTTTCTAGCACTCTTCAATATCACGGGCATATTTGACAAATATTTTTTGCTTTTTTCTCTCCTGTCAACCAGGAATATAATACTTTTTGAAAGCTTTATTTCCATGCTCCACTGATACCGTTCGAAAAACTGCTGATAACGGTAGGTCGCCTACATTTGTTTCCATTGAATGCTCATAATTACCAGCTGCTCCTAGTAGAGGCCACAATTTTCGACCTAAAGCCCGTTCCCGCGCTAGATTTATGAGTGCACGAATGTGTTTATGAACCACACACACACACCCACACATACATACGCACATGCAATTGCTGAGTTTCCCACCCGTCAGCGGACTTCGAGGCAGCGAGTGCCGCTTACGTCGTCGAAATCGAAATCAATTTAACTTTTATTTGTTTTCTTTTTATTACACATTTGCGATAACATCTGGTAACCCAAAGCTCACTCTTAATCTGTTGTTTATGTGAGTATTTTTGTGTTCGTGCTTTAAATGGCTCATAGCTGAGTAAATACTTCGGAACGTGACACAAAATTGTAATGGCTTATTTTATTTATTTGTGAGCTATCGAAAGGGAAATGTACAAAGGGGAAAGCGCACCGTCTGAATGATTACTGCATTCGCTGGGCACAAAGGTTGGAAAAAGGTGTGAGAAAAAAGTGTCTCCAAACATATCGGTGGCGCATGGTAACAGTAATGTGGTGTTCAAGTGCAGGGCCCTATAATTTTGAAGCCGCCAGCTACTTGCTGACAACTTTTTATGCGAAGTTCTAACGGCTTACCTTTATTAATAAAAGCTGTTTTCCACGTCTTCTTGAAGACTTCTTCTTCTTCTTTAATGGCATAGAAACCGCTTACGGAGTTCAGAGCTGGAGTGTTTTCATCCATACGGACGACATGATTTAACCAGCGTAGCCGCTGTTTCTTAATTCGCTATGTCAATGTCGTCGTATATCTGGTACAGCTCATCGTTCCATCGAATCTTTTTCTTAAAAACTCGTAACGGCGACTCATCAGATGTTGTCATCGTCCATGCCTCTGCACCATACAGCAGGACGGAAGTAATGAGTGACTTATAGAGTTTTGTCTTTGTTCGTCGAGAGAGGACTTTACTTCTCAAATGCCTACTCAGTCCGAAGTAGATCAAAAGATGGGGTCTCTCACGCGAGGTTGTTTTCTTCTTTTCATTGGTAATGTTTTTTTACGTGGCGAGTCTCAAACCCAGCACACAATTTTTGTTTCGGCTTCAAACAGATGTTTTTAGGTTAGCCAGAGGCTACTTGGTCTAAGACCAGAAGTCGTGAGCTGATTGAGCCATATGCCTCCCAAGTGAATGGCGTTCAGAGAATTTTCCTCACTTGCGTCAACTACTTCACACGCCTCCATCCTCCTCCTTCTTGAAGGCTTTCTTATAGCTTTATTCCCCCGCATTCACTATCGACGACACCAATTGAACAATTGGACCAATTGAACCTAGTTTGAGGACCCTTGTACCAACTCGGAATCTTTGTGCTGGTTCTCTGCTCAATTTAATAACCAAAAAAGTCGTATTTCCATTGTAGATTCCCATTATTTTAATAGCTCTGTAAGAATTCACTTGCAAAGCTATTAACTTATTTGCGATTTTTTGCTCGTTGCAACTTGTTGCCGAAATACAATTTAAATAAAATTTGAGTGCAATTTATTAATACACTCAGCTGACGGCGCTAATGTGCCCCGACAGTTCGTGCAACCGATTGCCCCTTCGTGTCTCCGCCGTTCACCTGCACGTCGGTCTCCTTTTCGGCCATTCTGGCTGCTCATTTGCGACATATTCGTCGACAAGTCGCACGAATGCGAAATAATCAACAAGTCACTTGTGTGTTTTTGTGTCTTTGTTTGTCTAAATGTCTGTATTAGTGTCTGTTAATGCAATGAAATCAAATGTAAATTGTCAAGTCAGCGTTCGGTGAAGCGAATCTGGTTGCGATTTTCTATGCGGACTTGATTAAAAGCACTTTAGGCGCCACCAAAGTTGTGTAAGTAAGTCTCGTTGTGCGGCTACATGTTGCAGCCGCATTGTTGAGCGGCGCAGAGCGGTTCGCAGGCAGCAGACCAATGCGCCGCGCTGACAGCTGCCGAGACCGCGACGAGACTACCGAAATGTGCGCCGCTGAGCGCTTGCGTGGGATGTGCAAAAGTGGAATATTGCGGCATGCCACATGCCGCCGCATGCCAGAGTGGACTCTTTGGCTGTGGTCGCGTTGTATAACGTTTAATAGGCAGCTCTTGGTGGCGACCTGCGCGCGACTGCAACTTAATTCGAGTTGTTTGCAAAGTGAATTTGCCGAATTGCACTGCGGTCAGTGCGGCGAGGCGCGCAGCTATCAATATTCCGTGTGTGCCACTTGTGCAACAATGGCACTTGCAATTTCAGTGCAACCACACACATACACCTTGACTGCGACTCAATGTGTGGCTGAGTGTGTGGTGTAATGCCTATAAAAGTTCGCACGGCCACCGCGAATTTCTGCGCTTTTTGGCAGCTCTAATAGCAACAAAAACAACAACAGATACATGAAGCGGCAGCTGACAACCGCAACAAGTTGTACAAGCTCACACATGTCTGGTGGATATGAGTGTCTGCGTTAATAGCCAAGTGTGCGCCAGCAGCTTTGTTGGCATTCTCCGGTTCTCCTCCGCATTTTGACGCTCATATTTGTGGCAGTTGCACACTTGTTGTTCGTTTAAACTTTTAATTAATTGAAAATTGAACAGTTTTTCTATTAAATTTGTTTTGCTCATATTTGCTGCTTTAATATGCCTTCGAATTTTCCTGCCAAGCAGTGCATACGATTTGAAATCTTCGAGTGCTATGAGAATGAAACCGTTATAATTCCAGTAGCACCCAAGTGTGGGAATACTGCGCAGTCAACGCTTCGCTAGAATTGCGGAATTTTCATCAAAAAATGTTGGACTTCATTCGAAATTGGTTGATGCCGCGTAAAATGGGCGTAACCATTGTGCAACATATGTTGCCGTTGCATGTTGCTGCTGCACATGCCTACTGTACACTGTCTATTTATGCTTCATGCTCGACTTGTTCCTTGACATTCCAATGAGGAAGTGCTGAGTGATGGAGTTCAGTTCAATGAGTGAATCAATTCTCAGAAACGTGGGAGAAAAGATATGAAGAATTTTAATTGAAGCTGCAGAATTGCTTTTTTCCAAAATATGTCTACATACAGGGTCTGTTTGGAAAGTAATAGAACTAATTTTCTTTCGCCGCGGCAGTACTTCGGAGCAGGTGAGGAGTAATGGTTCTTTGAGTATGATCCCGAGACAAAGAGGCAATCTTCCGAGTGGCACACGCCGGCATCTCGTCACCCGAAAAAGGGAAGAATGAGCAAATCCTAAGTCTTTTTTGATACCAAAAGCATCGCCCGCTATGAATTTGTTCCTCCTGAACAAACCATAAACGCCAAGTTTTACGTGGAAGTCATCAAGAGACTCAAACGAAGGGTCAATCGGATCCGACAAGACATTGGAAGCCAATTGGAAGTTGCACCTCGACCTTTCTTGTGAACAGTTGCCTAACCACGGTCGGCATCCCAACGCTTCCGCAGCCGCCCTATAGCCCAGGTGGGGCCCCCGGACTTTTTTTGTTTCGTTGCTTGAAAACGTTGATGACAGGCAAGTATTTTGAGACGACAGAGGGGATCTAAGCAGCATGCACCTCGGTTCTCAAGGCTATTCCGGTGAATGCCTTCCGTGACGCTTTAAATGCTTGAAAATCATGCTGGCAATGCTGCTTTGACGCAGATCCTATTTTGAAAGTTTTTATAGAATTGTTAACCTTATTGATCGCTACTTAACCGATCATGTTATCATAACCTAATTGATCATATAAATTTATACCATGTTCCCATCAAAAATTTGAAGTGATTAAATTACTTTCAACCTATTCACTGATGTAGACTATCCTCACTATCTTTGGAGGTGTATAAAACAGCTGTTTCTGCTAGCCGATCGAAGCTGTGGCATTTTTTCTCGCCACAACTCTATTAGAACGGCTTCGGCAGTCTTACTTCATATCGCCCTCCGTTTTTTGACACCATTTTCTGTCATATTTAGACATAAAGATTCAAATCAAACAGATTAGTGAAATAATACACTCAATTGTCTAAATCTTGTGATAAGTGTCGGTCGGAATATTGTATTAGCTTGAATACTCATGTGATCACTAACCAAATAATCCTGTGATTTAGTCTGTTTGATCATGCAATCACTAACTAATGGATTAATCCGTAAAACTAACTGCTTTAAAAGACGTTCAACTATCGTAAGACCCTCTGCTCTTCAAGGCTATATACTTTATAACCCGGATGAGACCTATAGTTTTCTCTTTCCTGTGATGGCTTCTATTTCTTTTGTGATGCTAAATTAAATACATTTCTCATTTATATTGTTCTTTAATTTCCTCTCATGCCGTGGCTCAATGTCTATGTTTAACTGATTTGGCGAAGCTTTCAAAGGGAATTCGCTACAGTTGGTCACTTTTCTGCGAAAACTTCTCCACCTACTAAATTCACACATTACGTAAAGCGGAGAAAATTACTGGTGTGACGTTTACTGCCCCATCTCCGCTTTCACCAATTAACTATTTCCAAACTCCATAGCACATCTTGGTTAATTTCGACCCCGGAAAACCATCGGAACAATTCCATGTGCCCATTTGGTTTGTTTGGACGCGGCGTCAGTTAGTCGCCAGCTGTTGTTTGTTCGCCATTTAAGTAAGTCGTAATTCTCCACGAAGCCGAACCGAAATTTATCGACTTTCTTTCGGCGATGCGTGGTGAATGCTGATGTTCCTGGTTTCTCGTTTCCATGCTTCTTCGTTTTTGTTTGTTCTTTTGTTCTAGTGGAGCTGGAACAAATTAATTTTCATCTGCAGCAGAGACAGTTTAGTGTCTTCCTTTTGGGGTGGACAGTGTTGTGTCGAAAACGAGTGGCGGAAGGAGAATTGTAATGGATGTGGGAAGCATGTGGCTTGCACTGGAGATTACTAATCTCTCGTGTGTGTTTGCGTGCAGGGGATGTGTTGCATGCATGTTGTGGCCAAATTACATAAACACATTCAACACCACAAACACACTAACACATTCGCATACTTTCACGCATGTTTGAGGTTAAGTCATTTTCAATTGAAATTAATGTTTTATGATTGTAAGCTTGCTTGTCTCCTGGCCTGGTCGCTTTTGCTTGTCTACATAGCAACACATGGCCAGCACGAACCGGGTTTCGTTCATACCTACTCGCCCTTTCGCTTGCGCCTCCTCCCCCACGTTAACTTTTCCACTCTCGTAAATGACAAACTCAGCGTTGCCGTTTTCGTACGCCGCACTTTGATATTCTGTGAAATTGCACGTCATAAAACTGTTGAAACGAACTATTGAAGCCTTACAGCTCAGCAATCACATGTGATGAATATTTGAGTGGTGCGAGACGTCCAATGCGTACAATACCGGGGAAGGTAAGAAGACGGCTTACTCTGCAGAAACGTTGTCACCGATTTACTCAGCGATTTTGCTGTACGGATTTCGAACTCATCGCAGCTTTTTCTCTCTCATCAGAACCATTGACATGCTTAATGTACGAATGCGCCTAGATAGCTCCGTAAAAGTCCCTAGTTGCTATTACGTAAATATAGCGTGCCGTGCTGGAACTTTTCTGGGACAACCGAACTAGCAGTGGAGGTCACGCGCTGGGTGGGCGGCTTATTTAATTAAGAGCTCGATTAAAGCGGCCAAAGCGCTAACAGTGAGTAAAAGATAATCGCAAAATAAACGAGGAACGATGGATAGGTGCTTATGTAGCTTACTGAAAACAAAATCGTACGAAAACTGTTTGTCAGAAATGTTTGCTTTTGCGAAAGCCCACAATTTGAATGAACTTTTTCTCAAGAAAACGAATATTTTTTTGTATTATAGCTTCATTGCAACGGAGTTTCAGTTTACTTGTATTTTTTTTTTTGGTATAGTGGCAACCATGCTTCAATTTTTAACTGCATTACGTCTTAATTTGATCTCTATACTGTATTCATTTCACAAATACCTTTTAAACGCCCATAATATTGATACTAGCATTTCCAAGCTCCCTGCCACCCCTCAGAGTTAGTCGAAAGTAATTGAGTTACCTTTTAATCGGCGGCGTTGGCAGCAGCAACTCATGCAATTGCAATGAGGTTAAGGTATGACGAAATGTGAAACTACTGGGATTGAGACCGATTGGTGGCTGCACCAATCTGACCTGCCATGCCCTGCCATCGGCTTGGTATATGTGTCAAGTAAACAAGTTATTGGAGTGAAGTAAGCAATTTACGTACCATCAGCAACTTTAACTGCTTCATATTACGCTCTGCCAACCGAAGAGCCGACAGCGACTCGCTGAGCCTCCTCCTCGTGTATACTTGTACGGTGTCTGTCTGCCTTGCGGCAATGTGACCATGGCTTGCTCGGTTACAATCGCATCGGGCGTATACATAGGTGGTAAAGTTGTGGGAAAATTAAGTGAACTCACGTAATAGAGAAATTTAACTCGCCACTCTCCCGCCCTGGCGACCAGCACGAAAGCAGCAATTAAAAAGGAATTCTTCTCGAGACCAATAATTACACGATGAACCACAGAATGCTCGACATCCAATTCCATTATCTTCACATGCGTGCATGAGCGTGTGTGTGGGTGCGTGCGTGTGTGCTGAAGAGCTGCGACAACACGGAGAAGACAATATGACAATAAGCAAACACGACAGACAAACCATAAAAACCGTTCGATTGCATTTGTGTCACATTACACATGTGGCGCTGGTCCGCAACTGCAGTGCAACAGAAACGACAGCAACAACAACATGCACAACAACAATTTTAATAGCTAGTTTAAACGCCTTCGAAGACACAATTCAATTTCTGATCGATCAATATTAATTACTTCACACACAAGTACCCAGTGGAAGACACGCGAAGCCGACGGGAGATGCACTACTCCAACACGCACACGCACACGCTTGTATGTATATTTGTAAACATGTAAGCATGTGCTTGCTTGTAAATGCTCCAGTTCGCCGGAACAATATGCCCAAATGTCACACAACACTCAGCCGCCTCACAGCCGAGGGAGAGGGGAGGGACCTTGCTGCCTTGTCGCTGTTGAATGACGAACTACATTGCAGTCGAAAGTGCAGAGTGGCTTCAATTTGTTTGCATTCTCCGAGCAGACATCTTCAAATGATTGCTGCCCTTGTGGCCCCCGAACTCTTGAAATTCATATTTAAAGTAATCTTTCGTTGTGCCTTTTGTAGTCATGTGTGCGCAGCTGCTGCAGACATGAAACGTTGCATGAACCCATCAGCACCACAGTCTCACTGCTGCTGCTGCTGTTGTTGTTGTTGCCGGTGCGGTTGTCAATGGTTGCGTTAATCTCATTGTTTTATTTTTGTTGTCACATTTATGGTTGGTGTCGATGGTGATGATGCTGCCATTGTGCCCGCCACACAGCCGCTGGCTGGCTGGTGTTGCTGTTGGTGTTGCTGATGATGATAAATCTTTCGAAAGGTGCGTTCTCTGAGTCGGGGTCACACTCATTGTTGTCAAATACTGAAAATAAATGTATGAACGCACTGGAAGTGGCATATTTTGAGGAAAGAGTCCATTGGAGAGCCTTAGTGGACCGAAAAGCTTTTAAATGTCATGCATACGAGTTACATATGCATATACTTGTGTATATATTTCTTTTCGTGTATTTCAGCACAGGCCTAATTCTTCAAAATTTTAGCTTTCTTCTTCTACAGTCTATGTCAGAAGTGGTAGCATCTTTCATTCTCTCTACATTTGAAAATGGAGTCAGGTTAAGCTCTTCGTCTGCAATGGATGGTGGTTTGACTCCGAGTACGCCATTCACTAAAAGGGAGTCGGTGAAGGTGTTGGTGGCTCCACGTGAATGGCGGTCAGTGCTTGTTACAAATTTGTTGAGTCCGAACTCTAATCGACGTCTGATATCGTCGATGTAGTTGAGGAATGACCTCTTGATGTTCCTAGGAGGCGGTTCCGCTCCAAGCAGGAACTACCTGGAAAGGAGTTCATTATGCTCTTAAACTGTGAACATATGGGCCTCACTCTGCAGGTGTTCGAAAGGAGACATCAAGAGGGATTCTGGTATCCTGTCGTAGTCCGGAGTGCAGTGTTCCAACGGGTCTGAAGCTTTCTCGTCTGCGTTTCACTGCATCCAGGCGACCATATTGGTGCGGCGTAGTTAAGGACCAGTCGGCCGATTGTATGTTATCAATAACGTTTCTTTGTCCTTTTTCCAAGTGTTGCCAGCGACTTGAGAATTTGCTTGCGGCTCTGTACTTTGGCAATAATCGCGGTCGTATGATGAGTAAAGGAGCAAGGATTGTCACACCTATTGACAGTCGGAATCTTGACGCCATCGACTAAGGTCAAGTGTGTACTCCTTCGTTGAGTTTCTAAATATGTTCGCTCTGAATCTAATGCGGTAGAGTGTTAAGTTCCGTGTAGAGAGGAAGCGTGAGTGGTCGGAGAACACATGTCATCGATTCCATTGCCCGACGTCATTATCATGCACTCATCAGCGTATAAGGTCCCTCTGGTGGCTGTGGGAGTTTCGAGATATAGAAGTTAAACAAAAGCTGGGAGAGGACACCACCCTTAGTAGTAGTTATATTGTTTTAGTTCACATTGTTAGCAACAAAAAAAGATATTATTTCTCAAATAATTAATTGATGTTTGCGAACCGAGACCAGAGAGAAGCCAAAATTACCGAGGAAATGAGATAAATTGAAGCATACTGAAACCACGAACTTTTGACTCCGAGATGTTCAAAAATAGAACATCTACGGATGCCAGCCAATTTCTAAAAACAAACTTTTAATGTTACCAACTGCAACCACTTAAGCATCTTAGATCGACCATTTACGGGAAGCATTTGTCAGCATCTCACGTCGAAATGTCGCTGGCACTTAAGATAATAATATCTCAGTGTCAACGTGCAACACACATTAAAAGTACGTTTCCTTCCCTCTTCTTAAAAGTGTGTTTAATTGGAAATTTTGAAAAATGCAAGCAGAAGACACATCTAGTTACTCGTATTTATCTTTATCTAGCGATTGCCGGCGCAATCATGCTACTTAAGCCGATGTGACTCTGTAGAAGCAGTTCTCTTGCCATTTAGGGCCATCATCGTCCGCATCAATACCGCCACTTCATGCCGTCATTATCGTCATCAATCTGATTGTGTGTACGCGCACATCTGCCGCCCGTCATTGCGCCCTCATTTGCCTCCAATCAGCGGCAGCCTCGCTTCCAATTGTTGCTTCCGTTCGATTTCGGTGCTACATACCCACTCACAGACCTACCTACTTCCACTTATTTGCGGCTTCTTTTTGCATCTTCATCAGCTTTAGTTTGTTTATTTCTTCGTGTTCTTTTGTCTGTCGCTCTTTCTTCCTTTTGTGCTTTCGAAATCGCGCAGCACAAGTGGTTCTAGGGTTCCTTGGCTATGGCAACTGTATTTATGCCTATTACGAGTGCTACGAATCATATGAAGTGTGTGCTCAGCCGGCTCGACATGTGTTCGGATCTCGTTCGAGTGGATTGCTAGCTGCAAATGTCTATTTCAAGCCGCTATGTGCTTTTATCAGTTTGTCCGTCCGTCCGTCCGTCCATCTGTCTGTTGTTGGTCTAGTTGGTTCAAGTACATTTCGTCTCAAGTTTATGCCATTCTTTCGTGCTGCTTATTTTTGTTGTCGTTTAAACATTTTCAGTTTTCTCATAGTTGAGCACTGAGCTCTCTTTTGGGTGTGTGCGTCTGTGTATTGTGTTTACAATGTTGGCTTGTCAGAACTTTGCTTTAATTTAGTTCATTTTAAATTAAATTAATTAAAGCTTCATGTCTTCTGCGGCTAGTCTTTTCGTTCAATTGTTGTTTGCCTCGTGTGCGTGCGTTTGTGTGTTGCCGACAGTTTGGATTGAACTTAATTTGAGACAATTAAGATTTCAAGATAATAAACAGTCACTTAAGTATTTAAAATGGGCTGAGTTGAGCTCATGAAATTGACAAGTAAGACTTCTGAGGTAATCCAATCGCTCGTATTACACATTTGTCGAGGGAATCTTTTCGGTTTCGTAGCATTTAAGGGAACATTAAGAAAACAGTATGGTCTTTTCTGAAAACTATGGCTTTGGAAAACGCACCCATGCTAGATAAACACATAACTGTGTCTACTAAAACGAAATAAATCAAAATTGACACGAAAATATTGAATTACTCCAGGCTCAAATTACCAATATGCTCAAGGCACGCCTTCTAACATTACACTTAAGCTAGATGGCTACTCAAATTAGGGTCTCAAGCACAATATGCCTTCCTTAGTTTCAAGCATTTCCAAAGCAGAACCATACTTACGAATAGGCAAATATGTAATCCTATCCGAAAACACATCTACAAATGTATACAACAATTTCCACAAACCGAGCTATCAGTTCTGCGTACAATGACCCAACAAATCAGCCAAAACGGTCGGCACGTGTTCTCGGCGCATTTGTTTTCATCGAATTTGTTCGTGATTTTCTATGCGTCCAACTGAGAGCTGTAAACACTCACTTATTGATCTTCCTCCCATCGGGTATCTAGTTGTTAATACGAAAGGATGCGCTGCCACTGAATGGCACACCGTGTTATTGTTCGTGGGGGTGCTTTCGAAATCACTTGCGCATTCTTTGAGATTCCCAAAACGGCGATTTTTCTATTTCTAATATTCCCTTGTTCACCCTCAATTCTCCTTATATAAGTGTATATATTGAACTCGCCTTTGCTCACTCCACCGTTGCAGGGTTGTAAGTAAACGAATTTGGTACTCCCCGGAGATGACGCATAGATTCAATTACACTCATACATATGCGTTGGTTTCCACAGAGCTGCGGGTCTCTTTGTACAAATGATGCCAGCTGGCCGATCGAGCACGTAGTTCACAGCTTGTGGCGCAGCGGTGAGCTGATGTGTAACTTATGTGTCAAATTTGCTTAAAGGTTGTTTGCCTTTTGGGTCAAATTGCTGTTTTGTTAGCGTTTATTGTACCATTTTTGCCAAACATTTCTCCTGGCTAGACTTTCTTTCCTCTTAATGGTTTTTGATTATTAAAATGGTACTTCATCAATAACAATATATTCCAGAAATCTCAAAAAGTCAACGCACGCTTTCGTAAACTGTTCAAAAAGTTGGTGAATAAAGGTCTCTCCCAACAACGGTAAATAAAATCTTGTATTCCCGTCCTACGATCTACTGTTTGACGTTTGCAGTACTAAGGAAAAAACTCGAATTTAATGAAAGATTGGGGTCGAGCTTTTGAAGTGTGAATTTTTCCCTGGTTCCAGCAAAACAGGATTGCGTGTCGCACTGCTGGGGCAACAACCGAATTACTACGAGAAAAGTTTGGAAATTGGAAATTATTTCAAGAAATTGTGATATTGGATTTCTCTCAAGAAGTTGTGATTTAACACCATTAGCAGTGGCGAATTCAGAAGGGGAAAATCGGGGAAAAAAGTGACGGCAGAACTGAAAGTTGACGAAGAAAAACCAAAAATCTGCGGCCGAGAAACAAAACGCGGAAATTTTTGGGTGAGAACTTTCGAAGAATACTACAGGGTATTCCTCTGTTGGATACACTCGACGAAGATTTAAAGACGCGCTTTTCTAGAGAAGTATTGAATGGATTTCACATACATACCTGAACATGGCCAAAACTCAGCTAACGCTGGTGCTTTTTTATTTTTATTTTATAGGGTCTCCGACGACTTCTTCCGGGTGCTACAAACTTTTAGGCAAAACTAATATATCCTGCTCGAGGTATAAAAATAGTCGCTTAATAATTCATACTGCTTGGTACTAAGTTTAAAATATTATCAAACTCACAAAATACCTCCGCCCAACAATCTTCTAAAATAATTTTGTCTGAGCAAATTTGATCCCAAGTAAATAAAGATTTCATTACTTTTTAAAATTAATGGGGAAGTAGAGTGTCAACCAACAAATTGTTTCATGTAAATTATATATATTTATTTGGTTAAAAATAATTACTTCACAATGTTACCACTTAAGCAAGCATCAGCACTTGCATAGCGAACCCCTTCACCACTTCCATCCGAGGGTCATTGAACTGCTTTAGAAATTCCAATTGCCACTGCAGAATGCAATAATATCATAACTATTACACAGTTAAATAACAATAACGCCTCAGCCTATTTGTGCAAAGAATCTCTGAAGTGTCTTCGGTCGGTCGCTGTCGTTCGCGTGGCACGTTCCGCCAAGCATTGGCGCTACGCCAAATGAAACTGAATATATTTTATACATTTAAGTGATCATAATTTTCGAAGTCGCTGAATTTCAATTGTCGATTTCACACTGACGCTTGGCTGGGTTGGCAGACTGGCCGCTGACCACCCGCATTTCGTTGTAATGCCGAGTAGAGCCGACGATCGAGCGGCCTGTGCGCTGGTACGTCTGGGCACGATGCACCATAAAAACCGGCGACGACAATAATTCCTATAAAAATTAATTAAAAATTCCATTTAGAGCATAAACAATAAATAAATAGCCATGAATAAAATGCTGAACTTGGCGAGAGAGACGGCGCGTGGCTTCGTGCGCTGGCGCTGACTTGCAACCAGCGACACAAGTAGCGCTCGAATAGCTGTATGTGCTATTTATGTAGGCGAGGCGTGTGTGTGTATGCGTGTGTGTCCAGGCGAACGTCTGCTGCATAGCAAAAGTCATAGAAATTTAAATTCAAACTTCGAATTGCATTGGGCGTCAGCATTTCAGAAGCGTTTTACCCTGAAATCCAGACGATTGCTGGAACGAACGTGAGTGCCGGCGCAGTCAGACACACACACATGTGTATGGTGTTGTGTGCATTCGTTAGAGGTGATTCTTGGCCTGGGGACGCTTCACATCATCGCCAACGCGCCACTGATGCGTGTGTGAAGAGTGCCTGTGTGCGTGTGCTTCCTGCATTTGTTTTCGATAAATCATAAATCGCTGCTGGCTTTGTGGTGTTGTCTTGACATCTCGCCACTGCTTCCAGCTACTCCTCACAGCCACTCGGTCATGCCGTGAACAATAAGCAATGGATTGCGCTCACACCAGCATTTGTCACACACCCACAGGCGCTATAAGTATGCTTGTATGTGTGTGTGATTTTTTGAAATTCGGCCACTTTATACATACGTATGTATGTATGAGTACCGAGGAATATACGCAACTTCAGCGCTGCAATCGCCCTCCTTTGGAGTTGCATTCGGTCCAAGTGCTTTGTATTTGAAGAATCGCTCGTTAAGTGAGAATATGCAAATAGAACACTCCTTCCACAGTTCAAATTCTTTAAGGCCATTTTGGAAATTCATTTCTATTGCCAACATATTTCAAAAATATGTGTGCTCAGTTGTCAAAAATTTCTAAAATCATCTTTTACGATGTGCTCGTGGAATTAAATCACCATACCTACATTCTTACGCACATTCGTTGAATGCTCTCGCCAAGTGTGCTTTAGCACGAAGGGGGTTTTCCATGCCGGCGTGCAATACTTTGAGTGTCGTTAATGTTTTTCTTCGTCTGTGTTTTCCTTTGTTTTTGATAATTATTTTTACTTTTTGTCTGCTTGATTGCCAATTGGAGTGTGCCTCCGTGTCGTAGCTAAGGGTTAAGGTATTCTAAACTGAGTGCGTCTAATTCAACATTAAATATGATCCCATAAAGATGTTTGTTTATGTTATAAAAGATTTCTACGTGTTTGTGAGTAGCTTTCCGGCTTAAAAGGGGTTAATAGCTTAGCTAAAATAGCACACCACCAATTTTTTAGAGGGTTGTTCTATAAATTAATAATAATTTTTGAATTATGCATTTTGTAAAATCGGGTTTCAAGTGTCTCTGCTCTTTCCCTTAGCGTGGGTGCATTCGTTTTCAGAAAGTTTGACACTCTTCGTTGTGGAACCATAGTTTTTGAGTGTATTTGTTATTGTTGGATGGGAAATATGCGAGTTTAGAATTTAATTTGAAGCAAATTTGATCACAGAATAAATATTTGCTACAAAAAGAAGCTCGATGTATAGGTACCATATGAATTGTCTGTTAAAAATTTAATGGACGGAATTAAAATCTGTGATTCTTTGCTGAAACGAATGGTTACAGGAGACGAAAAGTTGATCAAATACGACAATAATGTGCGAAAAAGATTATGGTCCAACCGTGCTCAACAAATGGTCGCAAAACCAGGATTGCTTCGAAAAGTTACACTGAGTGTTTGGTGGGATTGGAAAGGAATCATCCACTATGAGCTGCTTCAGCCTGATCTAACGATTGATTCTACATTTTACTGTAAAAAAAACAGACAGAACTAATCAACAGAAAGGGCTTCGTCTTCCATCAACACATCTTTGATGACACGGCAAAAACTGGGAGAGCTTGGCTGGGAAGTTTTGATGCATCCACCCTATAGGCCTGACCTTGCATCATCGGACTACCATTTGTTCTGAGCAATGCAGAACTCCCTTAATGGTGTAAAGTTGGCTGAAATAGAAGCCTGTGAAAATTACTTCTCGCAGTTTTCGCCGAGAAAGCAGACAAGTTTTACATTGGTGAAATAATGTCTCTGGCGGAAAAATGGCAAAAATTGGTCGATTTGGTTAATTAAAATTCATTATACTTAAATATAAGAAAATAAGTTGAAGTTTGATTAGAAATACGAAAGAACTTTTTCGACTAACCAATATTATTAAGCAGCGGTCTCTATTGAACTCTGGCGAGTTACCCTGCAAATGGCAGAATAAATGAATAGTCTTATTATTATACATTTTGATATTTTATACCATTTATTTAAGCCTTTCTGAATGCCATTATGATAAACATAATTTTTGAAAATGTATTTTTAATGCCTGTCCAAAATAGACAGACCCCTTCACATGGTTTTAATTACAAAAATAATTAACTCATTAGATTGTCATATGCTTTGTGGAGTTTTAATAGGAGCAGCACTTTGCTATCAGCTGCAGCATACAAATTTCACAGCTACAACAATTTAACAGCAACAAACTGCTCGCGCGGAACTCAGGCGAGGACACTTAGAAGAGATAAACACAATTATTTAACCCACCAAAAGTAAACATGCACAAACCTGCACACACATAAAAGGGAGACAGAACGCATTAAATGCTCCAAAGTGGAATGCGAGTGCCGAATTCCGACTCCGAGGCCCTCAATAGAGGCTGCGTGCGCCACAATTGAATATTTTTAACGATGCCAACAGAACCGAATCGTAATGGCATTCCCCGCTTTATGATTCAGTCATAAAAACACAGTGGCAAGGCAGCCGAAAATGTGACGGCATAAACATGAAAACATGAAAATATGACATCATGCAGAGATATTATGAATTGCTTGTTTTCGGCAACAACAAGTATATAAATAAATAAAAGTGAAACTGTAAGAATCTAATTTCCTGCTCTTTTTCTTCTGGTGCCACTTATATTTGTCTGCTGAATCTCTTAGCGTGCTACAAATAGCTTAATGTTTCCGTTTCGGCACAACGATTCCGAAAGTATTCGTATAACGTCTGCAGCTACCTGCGCTCAGTTGAAGGTGCAATCTGCTTCTTCTACATCAATTATCAGCGAGCATCTGCCATATTTGTTCGAGAGTCATACGCGGGCGCCCTAAGTACGCAGTCCTTTTCCCATTAAGGACATCAGCTGTCGGTGCATTGAACTGCATCTGCCACAAATGTGCTGCCGCCTTCGATGGCTGAGCACACTTAGTTACTTTCCACATTGCGTAACCAAACGTCCGACATGCTGTAATTTATTGTTTCAAACACATTTGCCACTTTTCCCATTTCAAAAATCCCCCCACACACACACATAACCTTGCATCCTTGAAGAGCATAACACACATAAATTTCACGCTACGAACCCTTCTCGTCTTTATGTATGTGCGGCGTGCCAGCAGAGCGTCCTGCGAAGTGGCTAGTGGCTTATTCCTAGGGACAAGTGTTTGTTTTTGTTTGTCTGCTCAGCTGAAGTGTTTAAACAGAGTCTTAGTCTTGGTTTCCTTACATGCCTTTGCCTTACTAGTCACAGGCTCAGAGCTCTTCACCTTCGTCCCTGCAGCGTGGTCCATCTGCCAAAACTTTTCTGTTTTAATAAAAATTTAAGTAAACCAGAACTGTGTTCAAGCATCTTGTGCTCCGGTCACCCACCTGCTTGACTGCTTCGGCTCTCCGCATCTCATCGTCATTTCGCCCCAGGCGCTTGCTAAACATTCTGACACTTTGCTACCTTTTTGCTCGCAAATGATTTTCCACTTTTCTGCAATTTTCTGCTAGTTTGGCTCTCTTGTTTTAAACATCCACATCCGCATACTTGTGCCGGTTGTTATTGTTGTTTTTGTTGAATTTGTGCGTAAATATTTCTGCAGCAGCTTCGAGTTTCTTTATATTCCACGCTACATTTCCCTCGACTCCCGCCTCAGCATGCTCTGGCGCCGCACGCTTGCCTTTGCTCTGACCAGTCGAGCAAATACAAAATTTTCAACAGTTTTCTTTCCTGTGTAGGTGTCGTTTTCCTGCTCGTCTATTGCTCGGACAGTTCCGTCGAACTGCCACACAAACAGCGGCTGTGAAATGCAGGAACGCGTGCAGGGAATGGCCAAATGAACATTTTCCTGTCTGCTAACTTTTAAATGTAGAATTTTATGCGGTTGACTTGTAAAGTGAAAGCTTTTTTATAATTCTGAAGCCAACACTTCTGCTTGAAGCTGTTCGTGAGGCTGTCATGTGAAAATTGGTTTTTGAAAGTAAGGTCTTGCTGGTGAAATAAAAATCTTATGGGAACTCTGACTATAAAATATTTATGAGCCATAGTACAGAGATTTTGTACAGCTCCAGTATCTGAAATACTTTCGAAGCTCTAGAAATAAAAAAAAGGTTAACTTGGCATAAAGAAAAATTTGATCAAGAGTTGCTTTCATATACATACAGATCTAATTCTCTTTGAACTCGTAAGCCATTATGTTGTTGTGAACGACCTTCGATTCCAGCAAGACAGCGCTGCATGCCGTCCAGCCAACGAAACAATCCATTTATTGAAGAAAATTTTTGGTGGGCGCATTTTATCGCGTCGTGGGGCTTTTGTGATGTGGTCTTCAATATCTTTCGATTTAACATCGCTGGACTATTTTTTGTGGCGTTATGTGGAAGTCGCTAGTCTACGCATAAAAGCCTGAGACGATTGGATAGAGATTCGGCGCGTTCATAAAAATTGCTACAACAAGTGGTCGGAAATTGATCCTGTCGGCTGAACGGCCAACTTGGCTGTCATCCTCTTTAAAACCTAATAACGAAGACTTATCTTTATAATAAAGCTAAGTTCTTAAAAAACGTATGTCTAAGAAAACACCATAATTGCTTTCCAGGATCATTGCGGTTGATTTATAGACCGTACTACGGATAGTCTCTTCCCTATTCTGCTATTTATGGTCCATCATTCCATCGTATTTTCCTCCATCATTTTTCCCTATACAACATAGGAATAATCAGTTGTTTTGTCACTTGACGTTTGCTTTGACGCACATTGGGTGATCCATTTCGAAGTTCCATACTTTTTTCAAGAAAAAACGCATAGACATCAAATTTAATGGGGAATGTTTATTTTTATTCGATAGAACATCCTTTGGCATTTATTTTTTGAAGATTGTCTCTTTCATATGGTGGCCGCGACTACCCAGAGATGGTCCATCCGTTGAATGCAATTTTCGATGATTCGTTTCGATTAGTAATTGGTGAATGACATCGGAATCGAAGCAGGATTGCCCGCATAGACTTAATATCACTAGATCTTGGTGGCCAATCGACCAATCCATCCATCCATCGATTGATGCGATGTGTGGGAAGTGTTGCCATATTGCTGAAACTATACTATATGTTGCCGAGATCACGAGCTTCAATTTCAGGCATCAAATAGTCGCCATTGAAGGTTACGTTCTCACCGGCATCATTTCTGAGGAAATGTGGAGCGATGATTTCACCAGCCCACGGCTAGATTGGATCTATTCGATCAAATATTATCCAATAATGTATGCAGGATCTCAAAATGGGTGCTGATGTTGCGAATAGTACGCTCAGAACGATTTATAAACGTTGCTCAGGAGTATACCTTACCATGGTGAAATGTCAAACAATACTGATCAAAATAACATGACATCTTAACACGACTAAGGCGCGGTCCGTAAAAAAAACCTGTTGAAAATAGTACACTCTATTGGATCACCCGTTATATTTTAAAAATTTTTGTTTCACAAATGTTCCCGGTCAGCTTTCTGTCTAGAAAACAAATATCACGTAGACTCCAGATACTTTTACATATTGATATTTATTCGAAATTCGTTTTTATTGCTTTGACTTCTCTCCATTCATTCAGTTGCAATAAATTCCATTCAAGTTGGCAACACTTGATTGTGCTTTGACAACTGTTAATTTCTGTTTGTCCATTTGCCGAAGCCGTTAATAAATGTGTGATTTGTCATTGTTGTTGTTTTACATGCACAAATATCTGCAATTGTCGGCATCGCATGTCAATGGCAATCATAAAGAATATGACAACCAAAGCAATAGAAAATCGCAAACAAATAATTCGAATGCGAATGCGGCACACTTGGCTGTTTGTCTATTTGCCGTCTGTCGGCTGGCTTCGTTCGTGTATTTCAATTTTTTATTGGCAATTGATTGAGTGTACAACATGTGCTGTTCTACACATGAAGTCACCATACAGCTGCGGCCGCTGTAATAGAGTCGATTTAACGAATCGCGGAAGATGCAAATGAAGATTTTACTAAGAAATCTGTGGTACCAAATTTTTTTAATGATATTTTGTACTTTTTTTTTAGCTTTTATTCTGCTCTTACGCTTCTTCTTCAAGTACATAACATACTTTTTGGAAGAGTTATGAAATGGGCCTGGTGAATCTGCTTTAAATATGCCGTGTTGCTAGAGTACGTCTTCCAACAAATATTAGGAACATTGGTTGTTGATAAAAAAATTCTAAAAAAATAGAGAAATTATAAAATGGATGGTTCTAAAATCCTGTCCTTAACTTTATTTCTACGTGTGTATCTGTCATGTGTTCATTATCAATGAGAATGACAATTCGATACGATGAATGACAGTGTATTAGCAATTCGCGTGCTTTGTGCCACAGCAACAACAACAATATGCGGTTAATTTGACGTGGCTTTTGTGGCAGGTGGCGTGACTATCCATTTCATAGGAACAGTTCGAAACTTCCTACCGTCAAATCGCGATTTTCATGTCGATTGATTCATTTCCTGTGAGGAAGTTGAGTGAGCAACCTGAAGAAGTGTTGTAAGCGTTCAAGAAATATTCTTCTCTCTCTAATTTGCAATATTAAGTATTTTATTAATTAATTTTTACACAGTTTGTACTAAATAACTATAAAATAATATATATATATATATATATATATGTATGCATATTTGTTTTACGAATTTCCTTCTTGGTTTTTATGGCCGCTGCTAGCCACAGACGCCGTCGTAATGACAACAACCAATTTCTTCATTAACTGAGCAAACACTTGCTTTGCTTCAAATTGTCGGAATCGGCCAGTTTTTTTTTCTTATTGTTGCTTGGCGGCCGCTGCATTCTCAGCCGTGTTGCCTTTATTGGCGCTGCTGGCGGTGCGTTGTGGCATGCGGCACGCTGCGACGCATCTCTACGCGCTGTGTGGTATGTTTATTGCCGACGTTCCTTGCAATTTTGTTGCATGCCACTCGTGTGGCATGACGGCGACCGAGTTGGTGATGCTATGTTGCTGCAGCATTTTAGCGGTTTTACCGAATAAGTAGCGGTCAAGCATGTGTCGGTGTGTGAGTTCGTGTCACTTGTACTTAAAAGTTCGTTGTGCAATTTTTTATGCCACCGTGGAATTCTGTCACTAACTCAATGTGGCATTACTGCAGCATTTTATGCATTTCGTTGCACTGCCTGCATGAAAATCGTGCGTATTTTTACCATTGGCTGGGAAAATTGGATAATTGTCACACATGCTTTGCAGTAATACCACATGAAATGCATTAACTTTTAAAAATAACCCTATTCTAAAAACTTTTTAAGGTTTAAACTTTTTGCCCGTAAGCCATTCTAAGTTGTTCAATAAGTTTTGTCGTTTGATAACAAAAACACAATTTTATGATTCAAAATACACCTTATTATTCAGTATAATCTCCCTGCGCATTAATACCTTGCTCTAACGATCCTCCAATCTGTGGATCCTACCCCTGAAGTTGGATCCGGAAGCCAATATGACCTCTTCATTTGATGAAAAACGCTTGCCAAGCATACATTTTTTTGAGTTCTGGAAACATATAGAAGTCGCTGGGGGACAAATCAGGTGAACACATTAGATGCTCCAATAATTCGAACTGTAATTCATGGATTTCAGCCATTGTCAAAATGGTCTTGTGACACGGTGCATTGTCTTGATGAAAAAGGATTTTTTTCTTCTGCAAACCGGGTCTTTTTTCACGATTTTTTTCCTTCAACTGATTCAAAGGTTGCAATAATATTCAGAGTTAATTTTTTTTTATCAGTTTGCAAGTAATCCACTAACAAAATTCCTCTCGCATCCCAAAAAACTGATGCCATAACTTTCTTGGCCCATTTCCGGACACGAACTCGTTTCGAAGCCGAAAAACTAGATTCACACACTCTTTAGCCTCTTGTTTTGGTTCAGGATCATGGTAGTGATGAATCGACGAACAAAATCCATTTTATATAAAGAAAATAAATTTCGCAATATTGAATTATTCAATGTTTGCATACAAAAAATATCAACTAAAAACGGAGATGTTACAATCAAAATGTGCAGTTTATTGCTGTAATCTCCTGTCAAAATGGACATGTACAGAATATCCGAATCAATGCCAACGGGGGAGAAAACTTTGTATATTAAACACGGGTAGTTCTTCCACGCAACCCATCTCCCTTGGGACGTGCGATATTTAGGGCGAAACCATAACTACGAAATCAAAAGAATAAAAGGTAGAAGGGATGCCATACGCGTGGCAGCTGTCAGCTGCTCGCAGATTTGACACACTTTCGACAGGCATACATTTTACTGGATTTCCACCGTTTGCAAACTACACTGACCTCGCGCAATCCAAACCAAATTCGATTAGAACTCGTCGATATCGCATTTACATTGGCGTGGAATGCAAACCACGTTTCAGCTTATGGAAATCCGACCGGCTGGACGTTGCCAACATTTAAGGGATGGGAGGCGTATGCAAGCGAAGTAATTCGTTCAAAGCATCTGCGCTTTTGCTTTGCCGAGTTCGAAGTGCCTTTTAGATTTGGTTCAAAATTATAGGAATTGAGGGCGGTTTATTATTTGATTTGCTCATTTCGTTAGAAATGCCTGGAAATGCGTTGCTGCTTTGAGTAATTAAGTTTCATAACTTTTCCGCTAATAAAGAAAACTGTCAGGGAAATGAACCAAATTTTCTATGATGCTTGTTTAAAGTTTTGACCAGATATGAGAGTAAATGTATCACGTGGAAGGGTAATAAGTCTATCACACGCTTTATACGAGTAGTTACGCGGCTACTGCCATTACCTTTTAGCCGACTAAACTATGTTTTCAGGGACCGTTCTTTCATGTTGCACCTTTAACCGAAGTTGTAAATATTCACTTAACCAAGGAACGAATTAAGTCTTCTAATATTGTTCTAACTGAAAGTAACTAATTTATACCTATTTTATTTTGGGTGTGGGAGCTGCACTTTCGCCTTAGTGTTGCCTTTCCTACACAACCTAATGCACGATTGTTAATTAAGCCGAATTGATTCGTCACGCATTGCAAATTAAATTGCTTTTTGAGGCATTTTCATTGTTGCTATTGCAAAAATTGCTTCTGAATGAATGTTGCACGCAGTGGCGCAAGGCGTTGCACTCAACCGACACATTCGAAAACAAATACCACGCGTGCCTATTTGGCATGCGCCGGGGTATTATTGCTTCTGAAAAATTAATATCGGCGAATAATTTGTAATAAATCAAATTGTTAACGCACGAACTCCCCGAACCACGGCATTTGACAGGGTGCTGTGTCAAGAGATGCCGTCAGACCAAGTTTTCGTCGAACGAACCGACCTGAGTGGCGCACTGGCTGGCAGTGGGACGCGCGCTCACACGAAATTCGTCGCGAGTTTGTGACACTTTGATGCTGATTTATCGGCGTCCACATCGCTTGCCACTCGCTGGTTGCAACTGCATGGCAAGTGGCACGGGGACCCACTTTGTGTGTGTTTGTGAATGTGGTTGCTGCGATCAAAGAATCCGATCTCGAGCCGTGTTCGCCTCTGCGAGTCGTTTTAATTAAATTACTTTGGATAAAACCCTGTTGCCGTTGTTGTTGTTTTTGCCGTCGTCGCTGCTGCACAAGTGCAAGTGATTAACTTGCTGCGGGCCAAAGTGAAGTTGTAGAAATCGCCATTAAGTCGCTTTAATCTACACATCCATTTGTTCATACAAATATATGAATGTGTGTGCGTTTGTATGTATGTGTAAGTGGGGTATTTATATCTGTTTGCATTTGGGTATCGCGGTGGCAATCTGTGCACTCTCGCCGTAATTATTTGGCGCCATGTGACACCTTAAAGTCGATTCCAATTTGTGCGACACACGCTTGACAGCTGACGACTGTCGTCCGGTTTCGGTCGCTGCTCTTGGCTGCTGCTGTTACATTACATGCGATCACTGTTGTAATTACATATATCGATATTTATACGATTTACCTTTCGTTTTACAAATTTTAATGTCGTTAAGCACTTGCGTATGTTGAGCATATGCCCTGTAGGGCAATAGACTCGTTGACAGCTGACAAATTCATGAGGTCAAAGTGTGAAAGTAATGTTTTTGTTGCATTTTTTCGACTTTATTGGATAGGTCATGAAGAGATAAAGCCCGCAATTCCAATGCCAAACCATACTTTTGAACATTATTTCAAAAGAAACCGCAGTGGTCTTTTAAGAAAATTGCCAAAGAGGCAGGGCCTAACCCTAAAACCATTTCTAGCCTTATCAAACGTTTTAAAGAAGATGTGGATATTGACAAGAAGAACGGTTCTGATAAAAAGAAGGGACCATGAGAAGGCTAGGAAGGCTGGCTTCTCAGAATCTTTCGTATGCAGCACGCAGAAGGAAGCTGGGCTGAAGACGTACAAGGTACAGAAAGTTCCGGATAGAAAGGCCGTCAAGAACGAAACCGCAAAACAATGAGCTATGAAGCTGACGAAAGATTTTGTTAACAAATTCGAATGCTTCATAATGGATGACGACACCTATGTTTTAGCGGACTTTTCTAATCTACCTGTAGTGGAATTTCATACAGCCGATTCTCGAGGATATGGTGCTGAAAAATTCAAAGCCAAAAAGCTGACAAAAGTCTCAAAGAAAATTCTTGTGTGGCAGGCAATTTCCAGTTGTTGTGTCCTATTTCTAAGTCAACATGAAGTCTACACGTTATTTTGGCCTAACCTCGCATCATGTCACTATAACAAAATAGACTTATATCGGTATTCTGACTAAGTCACTACTAGTGACAAGCAGAATATCGATATTAGTATTCCAACGGAATGCAGTGATTTTAGTACCTAGAGAAGCGAATCCATATTACTGACCAGAACTGAGGCTGATTAAGAGATGATGAGCTTTAGTAAAAAGGGAGATGAAGGCAGCAAAAAAAGTCACCAAAGACCTTCGAAACAGAAAAAAAGTGATCTTCTGCAGCTATGAGAGTATGGGGCACTACTCTAAACGCACTAATGGACGGAGCTCCGGCTTTTTCTCCCGTCCTGATTTCAAATTTTTTCACAGAAATATCCATTCCTCTATTAAAAGCAAGTTTTGCACGATTGCTCTATCCATGAATATTTCCTACAGAGCGTGCTCGTTTACCCGTGCAATTATCAGCAACAAGGTCTCTGGCGAATGACTAATGATCATGTTTCTTGTAATCGACTACTGTACATTTCTGTAATTAAATTCAATTAATGCTTGGACAAATGTCACAGCTATGTACGTAAACGTATACGTTTTGCTATGCAAATAGCTCGCAAATTTTCCAAAAGCTGGTTGGAACTCTCGCTGTAACATTTGCATTAAAATGCCACACCTCTCCGCCTGGTAATCACATTCTTACTCGTCGTTCATTCTGCCGTGGCTCCTTACGTTCTGCCTTAATTCGTTCGTCATGCAACAATTACATTTTCCACTGGCATTTACTATACGCCTCCATCATGCAAATATCGCATTGAATTCAAATTTTGTTAATTGCGCACGCGCCCATTTCTATAAATGTGATTACTTCTGCATTCCTATGCTCATAATGGATTAAATGGTTGCCTTAACATTACCAGAGTTTGACTTTAATTTGAATGGAGAAAAAACTCTGCATTTCATTCTAAGCCTTTCACAGTTTGGCTGAAGATAGCTGTTTATTAGACTCATAATCATATTTTGGCAGTTTTAGGACATTACAGTGTCTTGTTAACGAAAGGGAAAAGAACACTCGCATATTTTTTCCAAACTAGTAACAGAAGACAGTTTTAAGCAGAACTGGAGCCTACTTTTTGGCACAATTTAGCGAAGACAGGCACCCAATTCAGTAGTTTTTGCAAACTAGTAAGACGAGAAGGGTTTGGCGAAATTGTAGCCTACTTTTTGGCGTAATTTAGCGAAGATAAGCACCCAATTTAGTAATATGGTCATGAAACCTACAATACTCGCCATCTATTTCAGTAAAGTAATTCTCTAATTTGTATAGCATCTTTTCATATAGAAAGCTACAAACACAACCAATAATTTTGCTTAAAAAACTTGCATGAATACGGCAATTACTTACAACATAAAAAAACTGTCCAAAAAATAGCTCTTTGTTGCGAGCAAATCAAATTTTGAGTTCAAATATCCTTCGTATTGAACCAGAACAAAGCTTACTTACGCTTATTAAACTTTTCCACTTGTGTGATTGGTAAATCAATAGCGAAAGAGTTGCCGTCAGAAATCAATCCTCAAAGCGTCTGGTTGCAAATGCAGACTTGGTCAAAGTTCTTCCGAAATCGAACTTCTTTATTGCCTGGCACTTAGTTGGCGATTGAGACGGCACAAAATACACTAGCACATACAGTTATAGAATATATTGCATTACAAAGCCGTTTTCTAACGTCATCCGAAGAATGCAGCGACAATCGTCGCTCCGGCGTGCAACGCTTGATTCCGCGCGTCTAGCGCGTTTCCATTGCTCTCGTAGAGTGCCGTTTCAATAAGTGCTTGCAGGCCATGGTCTTAAGACATGTCTCTGCTGTCAACTTAACTGTCAACTCCTTGTGCCACTTGTGCAACATACAAAAAGACTACACAGTTCACCCACTGCCGGCAATGCAAGGTGGTGCACTTGCCGGCTTTCGTGCACTTGAGTTCCGAAAAGTCAGCGTCGCACTCCATTCACAGCTGAGGGTGACAGTCCTACGTCGGCAGCACCCTCGCCGCATTCTCCGCGGGGCGTGACACACAATGGCTTCAAGTTTGCTGCGCTCAACTGTGCGGCAGTTCGCAGCACTTGCAATGCGACAAAGCTTTTTTCCACCGTATGTGTGACATTACCCCGTCCTCGTGTTCTGCACGCCTGGCACACGCTTTGAGCTCCACATAAGCCGAGTTAAAACTACTTTATTGGCGAGCAATAGTTTTCAGGCTTTTGAAATTCTAACAAAAAGCTCGAAGTGTGCGCTCCGTATTGTTTCGTTGACGACGCGGCAGAAGGCGGCGAGGGAGTTCTCAAGGAAGTCATTGTATGCTTCTTTTGTAATTTAGTGGAGTGCCTAGAGAAGGCGTAGTCGTCTGGTTTGCTCGGCTTGCCGGTTATTTATTTTATTAATTCTATTGTTACAAAAGTTGCGAATGATTTCTCGCTTTAATTACATTTTCTTTTGTGTTTCGCTTTTTGTTTTTGCTTTTTCGGTTCAGTGGCGTTGACGCCGCGCTTCATTGAAGCGATTCGATTAAACCCTTCAATATTAATTCACTAACTTGACTTCTCGCTTTTGTTTTATCGTTTAAAGACTTTTGACACATTTCGATAAACTATCGGGAAGGTTGATAATTGTCTGTTGTTGTTGTTGTTGTTACGGTTTTATACTTCGAAGTGGGCACTCAATCGTTGTGTTGTTGCATTTGATGCGTCAAAAGTGGCAGCTCTCTATAGATAATGATGTCTTCAGCTAATATAATTTTATGAGGATATCGAGGGTGTCGTTCAAAGTCCCCACAATAATGTCCATAAATATCGCGGCAGTTGATATGCACATAAGTGTGGTATGCATTTAAGTGTGTCATTACTTATCTGAAGGCATTTTGCGCTGAGTACGTAGATACCAAGTGTTGCAAACACAGTGTCGTTAAGAATAGTACTACTTTTACTTTTTTTAAATATGTACTACATGTTCATTATGTAAATATAAATAATATAATAAAAAAAATATTTAAAATATAACTTTATATATAAAAATTACGTGTCACGTTGTTTTTCCGGGATGGACTCCTAAACTACTGAACCGATTTTAGCAAAATTTAGCACACTGTGTCCAGTTCGAACCAACTTAGAAGCTAGGATAACAATTCATAAGTAAAAAATACAGTGAAAGCTCTATGAAATGGACGCTATATTAAGCTTTAATGGACTCTCCATTAACCATGCACATTGGCCGGTCTTACAATTTGTTAATATTTATAAAGTTTAATCAATTGAGCAGACAGCTCTATTAACTGAACAGAAAGGCTGAAAACAAGACATTGAGAAAGCAGCTTTAAATTCGTTATTTTTTCCAATGAAATATATGAACATATTCAAAATTAAACTTCAAGTAATATCCCTTAGATTCTTATACCGACAAAAATGTTTTCGCCTTTATTTGTAAATAAATTTTCACTACATTGAATAGTTTATTATATGAATAATAATATAAAATGTGAACCACAGCAACGCGTGGCCAGAAACCCTAGTAGATACATACATACATATGTATGTATGTATACATTACATATTTCTTACTTTTATTCCTTTATCGCTTTGTTTTTGCAATTGTGTATGAAAACCACTTCCACAACATAACTTTTTCTAATGCTCCAATAAATCACTGTATTTTCTGCCGTTATTGCCGTTCAGTTACTGTGTAAATTTTTGTAGATTTTTTCTCGAATGCAAATAGTTCAAATATAGTATGTGTTTGACATAAACACAATAATAAACCTAGCAGGGTGCCTATAAAGAGCTCCCGCCGTGTTGTTAGGCGTAATGCAGTAGCTGCAACAAGCATATATTATATCGACCACTTAAAACCTTATAAAAAATATATAAAATTAATACGTAAATTCTATATGTAGTCGGCATAAAGTTTAATCGATTTTTCTTTTCGTCTCTTTCCAGGTAAGCGCATTTAAAATATTGATGAAGCATTCTGTGACATTTAGTAGGCTGCAGGATTTCAACTCGGAATAAAAAAGTATGTATGTAAGTATGTATACTCGTATAAGAACGGTTAATAGATTCTTACTGTTGGTGAGGTCCACAACACTATTTGATGGGAATGTAAGAGCTTTAAACTCATATTTTTTTATTTTATCTGATTAGCGTGGGTTTCACCGCTGCAAATTTCAATTTAATTCTATAACATCTCTAGTATTCTCCAGTTGATCCGGGTAAAAGATCTGAAAATACAAACTTGAAAATCGTAACTTATGGCGTATGTGTGGAATGCTGCCTGAGCAATAACGCATATTTTGCTTATTAACGAAGCCATTCAGCCAGAAATGAGCCTCATCACTGAAGATTATTTTTCGATAAAATTCGGATCATTTTCAAGTTGAAAACGGCATGTGAGAGACTGATTTGGGTCTTCCTCAATTGATGCGCTAGCGGTAGCGATATTCTCGACACTACAGGCACTTCCTTGCCTCACTGGCACGGAAACATTTTGTACAGTGCCTGTGGATTTAAATTTATCCACTAAACGTTCAATTGTTGATCTGATAGGACTATTATGACGACCATATATTGGACGTAGCTTCGAGTTGAGGCCACTGACTCCGAATTTCGGTAGTAAATTTCCATAATTTCGACACGTTGGATCGTTTATCTTTCCATGATGAAAGCGTCGTTTGATGTCGTTATTTTTCCACCGCTTTTATTGAAAAAACCGTAATAACTTTTTTGCAAGACGTTTTTCTGATCTAAGTTCTTTTAGCAGAATGGTGCGAGTATTTCTGGAAATATAATTTCATCTCAGTAGCATGCCAAATTTGTTGACTTGATTAAGGTCTTTACCAAGAACAATCGAAAATTAAAAATTATGGAAAATGAATTAACTTGCAAACGAATTATCAACGCAAAACGAGAAAATCGCTCGTCAAATGCGTGAAAAAAAATTTTGAATTTTATGAATGTGAATTTAATTAAAGACGTCATCTGCCACAATAAGATGTCTACAATTGGGTGCGTTCTCGGCATTAGGGTGTGTCAAAATTGAAAAGTAAAAAAAAAAATCTTCGTTGTCTAACATTTCTATTTTATAATTATTGCCTTATAATCTGTCGGACATTTTGTAGTAAAAAAGCAATCTACTAATTATGGAAAATATTTCTGAAGCGAAATCTTATTTCAAAGTTATTAAAGATCTGAACAGCCTCTTATTCAAATAAGCATCTTCACTGACTATTTAAGCATTTTTGATGTCAAGGCCGAGTTAGTTTATTAAAAGCTTACTATGATCCCAAAATTGTATGTTTGTATATTTCTGTTGCTTAAAGTCAAGTTCTTTAGTATTAAAAAAAAATCATTAATTTTATTTTAAAAACCATTTCATCGGAAACAATATCTAAATTCTATTCGAAATCAATATAAATTCCGATTATTTCTAGCCTCTCTAAATAAACAAAAAATAAATATAAGTAGACCACCCTAATGTTAGTAGTCACACATGTGTTCCGAGCAACACTGTCATTCAAATCAAATTGCAAGCGATTCACGTTGAAAAGAACTGCTCAAAGAAGTGCCAACACTGCCACGCCCCACACACAAACGCCACCAGCGCCGAAATTGACGAGGCCCAAAAACACTTTACAATGAGGCGCGAATCAAAAACGGCTGAGCGTTCAGAATGAAGTTTTTGCGATGTAAATCATCACCAGTGCCGACTGCCAGTTTGGCATGTGACACCTCGCTGCAAAGGCGTAAAAGACGTATAAAGTTTCCTGGAAGCGGCGCGAAGTGATGGCAGGGTGGCTGGAAGTGGCGCGGCGGGTCGCGGAGCTGCCAGCACTCAAATAAATTAAATGACACCGTGCCGGCGCTGGGCGGTGCAAGGCGCGGATATTTTTATTTCGCTCAAATTAAAATTGTGCGGCAGAGAATGAAATAAATTTGAGAGATTAAAAAGGCGTAAATATGTGAATTTGCAAAACAGTGGGGAAAAAGTTTTGTTTTGAAGAGCTGGACGTATTGGTGGGGCTGCTTGCCGCTTGACGCCTGCCGTACGCTTCGTGCCACATGACGCAGGGCGCATTTGGAAAATGTTGTAATTATGCGCTGCAGCTGTGCTCAAGTGTATTGCACATGTGTGTGTGTGTGTTTGTATGTGATTGTCTCATTTGGCAACTAGAGCGGCTGGAGCTGGAAGATGGATGGCTGAATGGTTGGTTAAATGGGTTTTTAATCTACTTCAATATATAATATTTCAAATGAATGATTAGATCGGCCCAAGGGTATCGAAATGGAGGTGTCAAATCCGCGCTGCCAAAATTAAATGCCGCGAAAATTGGAATAAAAATAATTTATGAAAGTGAGAAAAGGAATTATGACTTTTTGTGTAGCATCCTCTGTAAAACCAAGCTCAAGTACTTAACAAATATAACAGTTTTGTTGAAACAGTCCGGATTATCTAGTACTCGTATAAGCACATGCATTAAACACAAAATTGAGAACCTTAGAAACTATTTCATTGCATTCCATACCTAAGACTACACGTTAGGGAGACGTTTCAATTAGTGGACTAAAAGTTTGGCCACCTTCCCCTTCCAGCCGTCATTTGCTGTAGCACTCCCTGTTACGCTACTGTTCAATGTCCTATCATCGTAGGTCAGTAATAAATTTCAGTTTCAACGAGCGCAGCTGCGTCGCCAGTGTCGCCGTCGTCCATTCAAGTGCCATTCTGGCGCTCGCTCCGGCTCTTACGCTCTTTTATCTTATTAGTCCACAAAGCACATTTGCCACGATTTTTACTGGCTTTCGTGCTGAATAGAAAATCCATTTCGATGACATCTTAAAATTTTTATGTAACGAGCATTCGCTCTCAACCCTTCGCGCTGCACCAAAAATTGCTACTTTCTTACTTTGTGTTGTCGTCTTTGCGGCTCCTTACCCAGTTCGACAATATTTCGTCAGAATTTAGTGGGTACTTGAAACTTTTCGCCCGCTGATAAGCTTTTCGGTCAGTTGCCATCCTCCACCGATGCGGTGGCCCGTTAATATCCTTAGTGTTGCACACATACAAGCGCAGTCACACAGTCACAAAAAGATCTATTTTAGTATTTTGTTGTCATTATTTCACGCTTGTTGCTCCCGTTTTTATTGCTTTGCCCGCAATTTTTCCTCTTGACGCTGATTCCTGATTCGACATGGAAGTGCACTTAAAGGCCAGTGGAAACGACGACAAACGACTGGCTTCCCAAAGGTGGCATAGCCCACAAAGACCAGCGTTGTCAGTTGTTGAATGGCGCCGAGAGTTGCTTTTTCGTCGTCGTCATTGTTGACGATGACTTTACAACTTGTAACCATTCGGTTGCGCGGATTTTGTAGTGTTGCCAGGCTTGCAGGACGGCCAGCAATGTTATGCAATGCTTGTTTATTCTTATGTTGCAACATCTAGGGAATTGCATAACATTAAATAAAAGTGGTGCTGTTATCCGCGAAATATGGGTCAATTGCTGGCACTTTGCTTTTTACTTTTATTTATTTTCGAATGCAAATAGCCCAGCCAAGGAGACTGCGGTGCATTGAATATGCCATGAAATTGGTGATGTTGTCGCTCGCTCTCATTCATTTGTTCTTGCGTACTTGAGCAGATTTGGCACCGTTTCGATTAATTTGAATGTAAACGAGAAATAATTGGCCCAGATTTATGAACATTTTAGAGAAATTCTGGGAAAAATTGCCAAGAAAAATACCTTAGATCTCTTAGTTGATTACAAAAAGGTTTTTGTACCTTCAAATCCCTTTTGACATCTCGTCAAGCCTTGTTCCGTAGAATCTCTCAAATTTTAAGTAACAATTATTTATAGTAACCCTATGTAGACGCTTTCTAACTGAAAAAAGTGTCCCGAAGAGAGATTTATTGACCTTGGCTACTATCAAAAGCAAAATAAAAGATATCCATATCAGAGATTCTAGCATTGAATGGAGTTGACCGTAGTACCGACTTCTCTTAGCCATTCTTCATAAAAAGTCATTTAATTGTCATTCCGCTTCTGTCGAAGTAAAGAACGAGTAGCATATCGCTCATTTGCTGCAAGACCGGCATAAGTGAAAAAAATCGATTCTCCAGAAAACGCGTTTAAAGTTTTCAACTGACTACAACCTTACACGGTGACTCCAACCTTACACCTCGCCTCAAGCAGAGCATATAAGAGGTATTCATATGAATTTTTCACTCAACATGAAGTATGATATAACGAACAATTCTGCAGCATTAACTCAAAAACCACGTTTTTTGATTTATGCCGGTCTTGCAGCAAATGAGCGATATGTATCAAATGGTAGGTTCCCAACAAAAAAAGAAATCGTCATTACAGTTCGAGCAGATTAAAAATCACACATTGCATTGGACTAGTTTCGGCTTAAAATCTAAAAATAAAGAAAAGCCTCGCCACGCTTTCTTTGTCGACATGCAAACTTAAAATATTCTCAGCTGAAGCATTCATAGGGGAAGCACAAAGAAATTTTGTTTGCAGTTACAAAGAAACGGTAAACTTTACAAGTAATATAAACAGCGAAATCTACTGCTTGATTAAATATTTAGCGATGCCGCTAAAGCAAAGGGAAAGAGAAGAATAATTGCCGTGAAATTAACAACTGTCAGTTTGTATGGCAAAATAGGCGTGTCGCCGCTTTGCACACCGCCCAGTGGTGACCAGGCAGTATACCTTTGGGTGAGCACCTTTGGAGAGGCGCTAAAAGCTTAGCACACCCATAACGGAATACAAACAACACTGGCCAAACGCTGTGCCAAAGTACCGGTTGAGTGGCGAATCGTCGTCTTGGCCATGCTGAAGGCAAATCAATCGGCTGTTTATGGTTTAATCGCATACAAATTTAAACATTTTGACTAAAAAGTAAGCAGATTTGTTTTCTGTATCAAGGGTTGGCGAGGAGGCAGGGAGTCTCAGTAGCACAGAAGTGGTCACAATAATGGCAAGGCATACTTAAATTTTTTTAAAAATAGGGATGTACCTATTAGCTAAACTAATTCATTAATCACTGGAAAATTAAAAATCCAAATATTTTTAGATATTAACTCATTATCTCTTTGATATGCACGGTATATTTGTACATCTACTGTTTCGTAGTAGCAGACCAGAATTATGTAAACATTTACTCAAAAGCGCGAAAACTGGCCTATTTGAATTTTTCACATCAATTTTGTGTTATGTGTAAAGGATGTTAACAAAAAAGTTGTAGATTTAACCTATCTCTAAATACATTATCTAAAACTTCGCCATATAATTTTTTTCATAGGGCACAATAAACGCGAGTTTTTAACTCTTAAAATTCAACTACACTTTATCCTTCCTCTTCCCGACCTCAGATTGCCCGTCAAAATTGTTTCCAATGGGGTTCAATATATTATGAATTTCTATCATTTTGCCAAGTCAGTCCGAGTTGCTGTGGACGGCGCCGAATCAATCCACTGTCTTCATGTACACTCTCAGCTATGATGCTATATTTTCTTCACTGCGTGCTGGACATGACCTATACGGTCAAATACTATCCAATGAATAAATCAAGATGGATGATGGTTTTGCGAATAGTACTCTCAGTCGGCCGATTACGTTGACCATAAGTTGAGCAAAAAGTCCGAACACATTTGTTACAGATCATAAATTTTCCTAATAAAGTTGAACGATTTGTAAATGTTCTTCAAGCGTAAGGTTTTCCATGAGGAAACGCCAAACAATACTGAACAAATACAACATGACGTGGAGTGAAGCCAAAACTGCAAAAAAACTAAAAACGAGATCGATGATGGCTTTGAGCAAAATGTCTTTAAAAGAAAACAACTCATATTTCCTTTTGCTTTCCTCTACAGTTTTTCTCGTGTAAATATTTAAGTCAAAATAGGCTATTTTGCTATTAATAATCTTAAGAAAATCTGATTAAGTTTTTTTTCGAAAATTTAAATTTTTGGTTAAAATATTTTGTAGAAAATTTGGTAAAAGGGAAGTCTATTCAATACTTCGACCAAGTGCATCCTTATTGCCAAGGGTAGACTCATATCTACATAGCACATATGTATGTATGTATGTATGTACTTATGAATGTATGTATAATATCCAAGTATACTGGTTGGTGCAAAGTGCCTGTAAAGTGTTAAAAACGCAGAGAAAAGTGATAATGACTTTTTAACAATGTGCTTAACACCACAAAGGCACGCAATACACAATAACAACAACAAAAAGTGCGCTTTTAAAATATCTAAAGTAATGATTGCAATTTAACCCCTGAACGCATCGCAAATTCATCTCTCAACAAAGATACAAACGACATTTGGACTTAACACAACTACAATTTTTTAGTTTTTTTGTTTTATAAAATCAGAGAGTTTAAAATGTCAACAACAAAATTGCAAATGAAAATTTCTTCTTTTTGGAAAAACAAATTCAGAAAAATTGCCACAAACGAGATTTAATGATTGCCAATGAACGCACAGTCACACATACAAACATAAATACGCGAAGCTTGAAGCTCGTTTGATGTGCCTTTTTCTGCTTGGCTTCGAGCGCTTGTGGCAGCGGCAATCGTCACCCAGTAGCAGCTCTGATGAGAGATAAAAGCATTTTTTTCCAAATGTCCACTACCACTTGCTGCCATATACACTTACACATGCACACACATATGTATGTCGGCGAGTGGACAGTGGCATGCGCCAAGGAGTCATTGCGCTGGCTTTGCTGCTTCAAACTCGCTTTCGATGTGTAATGTTGACAAAAATGTTATTTATTTTGTTGTTTTTGTTGTTTTTGCATCAGTTGTTAATGCAAATAAGCTGTCACGGGGTACAAGCTGATGAAAATCCATGCATTTTCGAATTGTGTCTTCAATGACAACCGAGGTTATTTGTGTTTCGTTTACTGGTTTTGATTTCTTCAACTTTCTTCTTATTTTATGTGACATTTAACATTTAACAAGTTAATTAATATGCGGTTTGTTGTATTATTTACAATTAGGGGTATCTTGTTTACAATATTGACTCGCGGTCACTTTTTGTTTCTGCCTACTCTTTGCTCTATTGGAGCGAGATCTGCCTTGCTCCAGCCTCTTTTGTACTAAACTATTTGATATTTTCTTAGGAAACCACATTCCATCAATTAATTACATACCATTATACTAATTTAATGTTAGATATTGGGATTTTAAAATTCAGATATCAAATAATGTTGTTTTATTAATTGGAAGGATAGGTCGAGCACCTAACTCTTTTTGACATCAATAGTTCTTATTTGAAGGTTGTGATTGGAGGATATCACTTTCATATGTACCCTCGAATTGTACTTACAATCTGATCAAATTTGACTCAGACTAACAAGAGCCTACATTTTTAGGTATTTTAATACAAATCTTTGTTATCGCCTTCAAAGAAAATTCGCTCCCGAGCAATTACGAGTACAAGCATACGAATTCTTACACCAATTTTCCAAACATTAATCCTCGGCTGGGATGAGCTTTTGTGCTTTAAGCGAATGTTCTATCATGTAACCTCTACTTGATGGCGCTTTTGCCTTTTGGTACGAATCTAGCATTGACACTTCATACCTAAGACATTAACCAAAGTGGTTTAGACGATCCATAAGATTAGATTAGATAAGTAAGTGAGGACTGCACCGCGACCTAGGGACTATTGTGCCCTCTCCTAAGTCACAACGTCTCAACCAGCACCAGCAAATTGATAAATTCCAAAATACTGCTAGGTTCTAATGAGGCGATTTGATCGCTATTTGGAAGACGATCCATAAAAATGTTGACATCGTCTGAAGTATAGTATCTCACACTCGTTTACCTTTTCGTAGTTATCGTGATTAGCAGAGGAGTTTGGGCGACTCTCATAAGGCAAATTTTCGATGATTTCACAACCTTCATTGAACAGTTTATGCCACCCAAATACGTGATAAGGTAGACTCCCCAAAACACTTCGGTACTCGTGATATCCCTGAAACACACAAAATTTCTAGAAAATTCATTGTTCAATTTTTTATGGCAAAAATCGTTGAACAAATCTTCCAGTCCGGGTCATTTTTGATCAGATGGCATATACCCCTATATAAGATCGCTTTAAAGTTTGAATTAAAATAATATCAATAGGGGTTTTCATGGTCACGTAAAAGAACAATAACCAATAAAGAAATCTTATGAAGCTTCCAGATTTACTGCTTATATTGTGGTACACATGCGAATGTCTATACAAATTTGGGTTCTAAGAAAATTTTTAAAATTTAAAAAGTGGCTGTCAAGTGGTTTTTTTCAACGCTGCTCGATAATCGAAATGAAATAATTGTATGTGAGCAACTTCTGTACAAATACTTAAAATACCAAACAATTAATGGGACGTGTACCTAATTAACCATAAATAGCTCTTACGAAAGCCTGCCGCCAATTATGAAATGTATTTCGAATAAAGGCAATCAAGGTGACGGTGGCTTGTAAATATTTTTCAATCAGAATGACTTTCATAACGGTTAAATTAGCCCAATTATCTCAGCAAACGGGCATTTATTTGTTGACCCTGAAGACTTTTCACTTTTATTTTCCAATTTCACAAAATTTCGCCCTTTCGTAAATTCAATTTCGTCATCTCCACCCACGCTCCCCGCCCCCCTTACAAACGCATACACATTAAAGTGCCATCAATTTATTAAACATGCATAAATGTGCAATTTTTTATGGCAGCGTTGATTTTGTTTGACTTCTGATTCCAACTCATGCCAGCAATAATATCGTAATTTGTCATGGAATAATTGTTGTTGCTGGCGTTGTTGGCATTGTTGTGACGTTGCAATTTGCATGCTAATTAAATTAATTAAGGATTTTTTTTCCGCACGCGAAGATGAATGTCGTCTGTCTGCCAGCGCCTGCCTTGCCGGTCTGTCTGTCTAGCTGTCAGCCTGTCATGTCGCCTTTAATTGCGCAAATTTGGCAGCGAGGCACCAACAGTAGCAGTAGCAGTGGCAACAGCAGCAGCGGCAGCTGACGACAGCTCAATTCGATTGATGATGATGGCAACGGCGAAGATGACGACGCCATCACCAGCAAATGCTCTCGTGATGGGAGGAATTATTTTGAAGCTGTCTAAAAAATTCCAATGGTAGGTAATCTCGAAATTTCGGGATCTGCATTTGGCAAATATAGTTGAAATTGATTAAAGAAAATTGTTTAATTTCGGTAAACGGAATTTTCGGGATCCCGAACTCTGAAGCTTATGCCATTATTACAAGCATGTGTTCATCTAACGCGATTTTTTGCTTTTCTGGCAAGCGTACCTCACATTTTTCCGCGACAGTAACAATATTGCTGCCACATCGCTCGATAAGCGTGCAATATTCGCCACCGTTCGGATTGGCGCAATAGTTTGTTGCAAGTTCAAGTGTGCGGGCATGTCACTGTCGCGCACCCACTCCACTCAGTGTGTGTGTGTGTATGTGTATGTTCGTGCAAGCTGCATAAAAAGGTACAACAAAAATAAATACTCGCTGTCTATGTCGACATAACTACGTACAGTGTGGCAGCTCCAACGGTGGCCTATTCGGTGGCAGTTGTTGACTGTCGTCAGCTGCCACAAGTTGCATGCAATATCATATATTTTGCCACTTAAGTGTGTGTTGTACACAAAAAAGAAACACCAAGCACACAACAACAAAAACGGGAAAGTAAAAGACGTTAGTAAGCAAAAACGGCAAACATTCCGAGGGGGGAGGGAGTGCGAATATGAGCGCAACGCAAAGTGATGAACTCTGTGCGAGTAGCCAAGTGGCAGAAGCAAGAAGAGTTGGTGATAATCTTCGGAAAACTCAATTTAACTGCGAAGACAAAAAAATAGAAACAACAAAAATGCACGTGCAAGCCACGTTCCAATGGATGAATATGGGGAATAAAGTCGCAAGTTGATCTCTTAGCTGTCGCCGAGGAGAACAGTAGCGCAGTAAAGTCTCGATTGCCACATAAAATGTCGCAGCAAGAAAAAACGACGGAGAAGCACTACAATGTAAGGTCATAATATATAGTACATACCTACATATACAATATATTAATAAAGACTATGAGGACATGCGAGGCAAGCTGTATTAGCGCTAACACAGAGCGTTAACTCGTGTTTTCAGTCAGCCAAGGTAATTCGAGCATACAAAGTATTTTAAAGTATTGATAACGAAAGCAATGTGCTTCAGACCCGGAATACTATATGGGTTTTGCGTCTGAATTTTAAACTTGTGCTGAAAAAAGTACGTTCATTTTAAGGAAATACTGACTAATATTAAAACCCTCAGCGCGTTTGGTTCCAAGAATCTCTAACGAAAAGGAATAACAACAGTCCCTGTCTGTATAAAAATTCAGGTTCGATAGGCTTGCTTTTACTCGACTTGCATTTTAAAGGAGCCTCCGCTTGGTCTAAGAAAATACTTATGTCTGACCAAACATCTTTTTTTAACCGTTAAACCAAGCATGACCGAGTGATTCTCGGTTTCTTTCGATCGAATCATTATTTATACCCAAAACTTGTTATATTAAGTTTTTCACAAAGCTTGTAATACATGGAAAACATTTCTGGAGAATGCCTATTACCACCCGTGAGGTGGTGATCCGATGTAGCCATGACCGTCTGTCTGTGGAAATTAATCATCAATATTTATATTGCGGGCTTCTAAGTAATCCCCACCAGATGTGATATACTTATGCCAACGATTTTTCCAGTCTTCGAAACACTTTTCATAAGCACTTTTTGGGATGACCTTCAGCTCTTCTGAAAACTTAAAACGGGTTTCACGGAGTGCAAATTTCAGTTTGGGAAACAAGAAAATATCATACGTAGCCTAATCTGGTGAGTACGGTGGTTGATCGGTGGTATTTATTGCGTTATTGGCTTTCAATTCTGCCACAATCGTGGCTGGATGCGATGGTGCATTATCATCGTGTAAAATCCATGAATTGTTTTTCCACAATTTCGGACTTTTTCGACGGATGTTCTTACCCAAATGCCTCGATATCCCCAAATAAAACTTCTTATTGACCGTCTGTTCCTCCGGAAGAAATTAATGACGCACCAAACCACGAAAAAAATGAGCACCACCTTGATTTTTAAGCGCATTTGGGTTGGTTTTTTCGGTTTCGGCTCATCTTTCCCCTCCACTCCGACGATTGTTGACTTATTTGCTTGTCAAACTCATAAACCCAGGTCTCACCGGCATATACTTGTATATTGCTCTCCATGATGGATGTTGGATCAGAATTCGCACGAATTACGCAGTACTTTTTTTGAAAAGAATCCAGCTTCATCGGGACAAGTGTTGCAAGAACGCGTTTCATACATATGTTGGCAATGTTGAACGTGTAAACAACGGCGTAGGTGGAAACTCTAACCCAATAGATCTTCATAACTTCAGTCTAGACTGGTATGCCCCAATCTCTTTTTCTTAATTTATTCAACTTCGCTCATTATTATGAAACTTTTGCGCTCTAATTGGTTGAATCCACCGCGATTGGAGCCGCTGGCAACCGGCCCTGCCGCATAAGGGCAAATTATGTGCAACCACAACTACTTCATCAGCAAGAAAAAGAACTGCAACCACTTTGCAACTTTCGTAGTTTCTCACATGTGACTTTATCGTCGCTTCTTCTTTAGTTCTTTCGTCCGCTGTGCGTTTTATAGCGATTATCATCAGCATTGATGCAACGATCTGCCAGCAAACAACAATGACAGCGATAAACGCGTTTATAAATGCATGTCTGTGTGTAGTTAAGTTGTCACCATGCAACAATAATGCCAACAATAGTGGAAAGTGTCGCAAGTAACTCACGTCTGCCGTTGAGCAGCAACTGCAACTGCCTCTCGGTAAAAAGTTGCTTAATTCAGTCGCTGCGATTGATGTTGCAACAGCGGCAGACATACGTATATTATTGTTGTTGTAGCTACTAGTGTGCTTTTCTAAAGAAATGCCTAATGAACGCGCAAACATCAGCGCGGATTTCTGCGTAAGCATTAAAATGTATGAATCATTTGCGAAGGTAAATAGGCGGCAACAATAAGCGAAGCGGCTGTGGCAGCAACCAGAAGTACGCGTAGCACACGCATAGCAATCGTGGGCATATGTATATGTACATAAGTTGCCGTTAAATGCTTTATTCTTCTTTCCATTTCATCATTATTTTATATTTAACGTTGCAACAATTTCTATACCCAACGCACAACGCCAGAGTAGTGTTAGCAAAGACAAAAGGGGTTATAAAAAGAAGTGAGCTTCTGTGAGGCGTGCTTGCCTTTCATCGGCCTTTACAGCCAAGGATACAAAAAAGTCCGGGGGCCACATCTGGGCTGTAGAGCTGCGATGTCTTGTCGGACCCGAATGACCCTTCGCTTGACTCTCTTGTGGACTTCCACGTAAAACTTGGTGTTGACAGTTTGTCCAGGAGGAACAAATTCATGGTGGACGATGGCTTTGATGTCAAAAAGACATTGAGCATTGTGCTCGCTTTGGATTTGCTTATTCTTCTCTTTTTTGGGCGAGGAGACGCCGACGCGTGCCACTCGGAAGATTGCCTCTCTGTCTCGGGATCATACTCAAGGATCCACTTTCACACATGTTCAAATTTTCTGGGCACACTTCCACTCGCCGCAATTTCTGTTCGTCAGCGAGCACGAACGCTGCACACTCACAAATACACGTCGGGCGAAAATCTTTGCTTTGACTCTCCAGGTGCTCGGAGACAACTGACCAGCCGCTCGTTCGTTAGCTTTGAACGTCCTCTACCGAATCCAGTCGGTGCGTGCACGCTTCGAAGTACAGTGGCGGCGGAAGAAAATCAGCCCTATTACTTTGCGCACAAACCCTGTATGTACATATATAACAGTAATATTTCATACCTTTAAAGAAGAACCCTTTATGCTCAGAATTTTGGAGAACTTTGGATCCACTAACACAAATGTATACCGGTTCTGCAAGGCCATTAATAAATCAAGCACGTTTATGTGATTTTATTATTTGATATTTTCAATGACAAACACACACACACATACACATACAGCCATGTATCCCACAATCGAGGACGGGAAATAGTAAAATAAAATAGCAATTAAAAATATTTATGGATTTTTAATTTTGTATTTAATGTCGGGGAAATCAAGCGCTTGCTAGGCCATAAAAATCGGTTGTTTGAGCAATACGGAAGAATGTTAGCGCCGATGTGAGTAGGAAATCGTAAATTACAAAGTTTTCGCACGCCGCGCCAAATTTTCCACCGATCAAACTTTTATTGCTTCACTATTTTAATGCAGCGAAAAGTCCCAACTTCGTAACGCAATAAAAGTATATTATTTTTGTTGTTATCTTCTTTGTACGAAAACGGCAACGCCACCAGAAGTGCCATAAACAATAGAGCTGTGGAACAAATGGAAGGATACAACGCGCAACAACCTCGTATTCTAAGCAAAATAGTAGTGCAGCGTTATGCTTCTTAACATTCGATAGCGAGTTGATGGAGAGTCTCAAATTACCGTAAAGTAGTAAACACGAGTGCACAATCGCGTAGTTTTCATGAAGAAAAGAACACTTCTTTCGCCTTTTGTTTGGTCGAGCGGGAGGGAATATGTAAGTGTGTGTGCTAATGTGTGAAATAAAGGGGTATAAAGGAGATTGTAGTGCTGTTACAACGATGGTAATCGTAATCTTAATTCTAACACATCTCGACACTTGAGTGTTCGACGGCAACCAATAGGTAGAAGACCCTCGCCGCTTTGTTCGGCTTGGTAATACAATACCAATAGGGGCAGCAGAACAAGTGCGCACATCGAACTCCTGGCATTGCTGGAGCTGCTGGTTGAGCCAGGGCGATATTTACGACCATCCAACCACGTAACAATGGGCACTTATCTAGCTCATTCACACGTACACTCGTGTTCAGGAAAATTGCAGAGCCCTCAAATTGTTACAAATTAAAATTAGCTTTGGTTTGTGTTCGACTTCTAATACTCGCATGCAGCGAAGCATTTAAAATTACTTTAGATTGGGTAGTCAAAAAAGTATTTTCGTATTTTGTCAATAGATGTCGTTGCAGTCGTATATCTCCAGTGCTGCCAATGACATTGTGTCATACAATATAGTGTTGGAAAGGTGAGATTTTGAGCTTCATTTTACCTAAAAAAATTAAATTTAGAGAAGTTGAAAAAAATTTACAGCTGTCCGTTCTGGAAATGTCGATGTGAATCTATCTATCTGTCGTTGAAAATGTCGACGAAATTATGGAAAATGTTGCCCAGAACCATCACATAAGCAGCCAAGGCATCGCTAAGGACCTTAACATTCCTCATCAAACGATTTTGAAACATTAAAAAAGGCTGGATACAAAAAGAAGCTCGACATTTGGGTACCACATGAATTGTCTGTGAAAAATTTAATGGACCGAATTAACATCTGCGATTCTTTGCTGAAACGAAATGAAATCGAACCTTTTCTGAGGCGAATGGTAACAGAAAAAGAAAAGTGCATCAAATACGACAATAATGTGCGAAAAAGATCATGGTCGAAGCTTGGTGAAGCTCAACAAATAGTCGCAAAGTCAGGATTGACGCCTCGAAAGGTTATGTTGAGCTGCTCCAGCCTGGTCGAACCATTGATTCTACATTTTACTGTCAACAACTTAAAGCAAGCAATCGAAAAAACGGCCAGAACTGATCAACACAACGGGCTTCGTGATCCATCAGGACATCGCAAGACCATACACATCTTTGATGACTCGGCAAAAACTGGGAGAGCTTGGCTGGAAAGCTTTGCCGCATCCACCATATAGCTCTGACCTTGCACCATCGGACTACCATTTGTTTCGGTCAACGCGAACTCCGTTAATGGAGTAAAGTTGGCTTCAAGAGAAGTCTGTGAAAATTACTTGTCGCAGTTTTTCGCCGAGAAACCATAAAAGTTTTACACTGATGGAATTATATCTCTAGCGGAAAAATGGGCAAAAGTGGTCGTCCAAAATGATACATAAAGTTCATTATAAATAAAAAAAAAGTTGAAGTTTGATTAGAAATACGAAGAGATTTTTTCGACTACCAACGAATCGTTTCAAAAATATTAATTTTCTGTTGAAGCTCTATTTGAGATATACAAAAAGTGAAGATAAAGGGTTTTCGAAAGAAAACTGTTACTTCTCTTGGCGGCTTGAGAACTATCGACAGTTTTTCAGACTTTTTGTATTCAACCCAAAACTTTAATATATAGTATGCAATCTTATTTAACACAACTGTACCTATGAGCATATTGAAGAATATTTGTATGAAGGATCGAACAAAAGGGTTTTTACATGCACAACTTAGATCCTTTCTCAACTAAGTACCTATCATATAATATACTTGTAAATTTTGTTGCTCTCTTGCGGTTGTTGTTGCTTTTCGAAAATTGATGTGGCCTGATGACTGCGCCAAAGGTGCGCGTTTGGCGTAAATGTCGATATTTATGGTAATGGTAAAGCTGGTGATTGTATTGCCTTGCTGATGGCGACTACGTTTGCATAAAAAGCCACAACAACAACTTCAGTAACAAAGACAATTTAGCATATGTTAAGGAATATGGCATACGTAAATAGAGGTAAATGATGGGAGCGACGCTTGCCCAGCCGTCACTACACTCCGCATTTTCTCATGTTTCTATGCCACAATTCATTTGAAGAGGATAAAGGCGGTGGCAGAGGATGGGCGAAGCAGCCGACAGAAAAACGTTGTAAAAAGGACACGGCAGAGCAGGTAGAACGGCGTTTGCTTGCTGCATACAAATTGCCGAGAAATTTATTGCGATTCCCAAGAAGTGTGCGCACATAAATGCGAAATAAAATATAATAAGAAACAAATGCAAATAAAAAGCACAAGACTAAGGCAAGCGAAGAAAAACAAAGGATTCTAGCAAAATAGACAAACAAGTAGGCAAGTACTCAGAAGGAGCAGCAATTCATGGCACAACTCCACTGCATCAGCACAAAAGCCGTCGAAAAGGCAGCGTCTAAATAGCAAGTAATAAGGCCCAAAGAGACAAAACAAATAAAGGCTAAAGGCGGGTTAAATATATGACAAAAGGCGCAGCAAATACGACAAGCCGTTGAGCAAATAGCCAAGAGCGTTGCTAATAATAATAATGACAATAATAATGATGCGGAGCGCGCTCGTAAAAGCACACAGCAGCGAGCCGACTACTAGCGGCAGTGGCAAAGGAGACAAAATGCGCGTGACGAGGGTTTGAGGGAGGTAGGGGCGCTGCACCAGCAACACAGCAAGCGCATCGAATTGTGCAATGGATGCGTTGCAACGCTGACTTCTGTTAGTTACTGAGTATTCGCCGGCGACGCCGCGCAGCGCCCGCTCTGTACCACAAGCACGAAAGTCTGTCTGTGCAGTTTGCAGTCTGTCCATACCTTGGCTTGTCATAACGCGCCATTACCACTTTGACAGTCATTGCCAGTGTCAACGGCAACGTCACCGACTCGGCTGGCCGCCTGTTGCTGAAGGCCTTCCGTTGTTCGCCGCAAAATAAGAATGCAGCGCCGTCTTTTTGTTGCCACACTGTGTCTTCTGCTTGCTGACGCATGTGATTGACAGCTGTGAGCGCATCTGAGCGGCTTGCAAATGAGCAAATGAGCCGTCGCTTTCAGCTGCATTGCCTTGGCGATTGGTGCGTTTGCGCTTTTTTTCTCCGTATTCGAGACAGATTGTGCGATGGCGGCTCTTTCTTGTAATAGGACAACCCGGCAATAACTTAACAACTAGATTGTTGCGCCTCATTTGATGCTCAATGTTTGTTCCCCATTTATCATCATTAAAGTTGAACTTAAATCGAGCTCATACTCGCTTTTTGAAAAAAGAGTTTCGGTATGAATGAGGTAAAGATTGTTGAAAGAAACTGTGGGATTCTTCAAATAGTGTCACAAATATTATGTATAAATGGTGATAAAGAAAAAACCCAGAAACTTCAAATTTAATGGGGAATGTTTATTATCATTCGAAAGGATATACTTTGGTATTTATTTTATGAAGGTTATCTCTTTCAAATGTTGGCCGCGACTACGTCTCAGATGGTCCATCCGTTGAGTCCGATTTTCGATGACTCGTTTGATCATTTCGACTGGTGACACGTGTGATGTTTTGCTCCAAGGCCTGAATCGAAGCGGGATTGTCGGCAAGGGCTTTAGACTTTATATATCCCCACAGGAAAAAGTCTAACGGTTTGATATCACACGGTCTTAGTGCCAATTACCCCACCCAAAACGTGAAATTATCTGCTCACCGAAGTGTTCTCTCAATATATCCACAGATTAATGCAATATGTGGAAAGTGGCGCCGTGTTGTTAAAACCAAATACCGCCGATTTCAATTTCAGGCATTAAATAGTCGGTTAACATGACACGGTAACGGTCGCCTTTGACTATTACGTTGTCACCAGCATCATTTTTGAAGAAATATGGACCTATGCTTGCACTGGCCCACAAACCACACCAAACCGTTGTTTTTTCTGTATGAAATGTCAGTCCTTGAATCTCTTCGTGTTGTTCTTCGTCCCAAATGCTGCAATTTTGCTTGTTTACATACCCATTGAGCCAGAAATAGGTCTCATCGCTGAACAAAATTTTGCTCGAAAGCGTCGTATCTTTTTGGATCTTTTCAAGAGCTCATAGAGCGAAGCGATGTCGCTTGGGAAGGTCGAACGGGTTCAGCTCTTGCACAAGATGTATTTCGTATGCTTTCAATTCTAGATGTCGGCAAAATTGAGCCAAGTCGTTCCTGCTGCAAAATAGTTTTTCTAGCCTTAACTCGTCTGCAGGGAACAGACTTCAGCACAAATGTCCTTTCTGACTTCACGCAATCGTGCAACTTCGAAAGCAACTTCAATCACCGCCAAGAATTAATTATGAACACTTTTAATTACAAACATTTTACTTGGCACTATTCATTTTACACAGCATTGGCTGGAAATTAGCAAATGAAGTTGTTTGTTACTTGTTCCCGTGGGCGCAAACAGAAAATCGGCGAACAAATGACCAGTTTTTCACGTTTACAAGTTGCACTCTGTGCATATTGGCAGGGTTACTACAAGTGGACGCAGCTGTGTTGGCAAATAAATTGTTACAAATGCTAAAAATGTCTGTAAATGGTTGCATGGCAAGCGCGCGTAAGCAGGCAGTGTGCACATCGGCAGCAGAGGTTACACCGAATGCGCCTAAGTATGAGTAATATAGTTTGTATGGATTTTTAGAATAAATCAAGAAATTTCGTTGGTCGTTTGATTTAAAATAGCAGCTCTCGATAAAACAGCTGTTTGAAGCATACCTTTAGGCGCAATATTACTCAATCTAACACTCTATTTTATTATAGCGTTCTGACTCAAAAGAATTCAAAATACAAAATATAGAACATTCTTGTCTCACACTGAACCACGAAAGCACCTGTATCCGACCTTTGGAGCTACGTATATATTTTAACAATGAAATTCTACAAACTATTGTTTTAACTTTTTGAGAATATTCAAAAGAGCGACCTCTATTGTGACTAAGTAAGTTCATTGTTTTGTTTTTCATGAGTTTGAAATTATAATTTTTCCTCTGAGTTGTAATGCGAGTGCCATTCAATATTCAAATGTCGAAAATACCAGTAAAACAAAAATCACAAACATCCGTACTCAAACTCGCAGTTGACACTGCAAATTGCAGAAGTCGCTGTGAATTAAGTAGAAAATGTACCAAATTGTATATAAGAGCATAAATCCCCGGTTGGCATACTTTTTTACGACTTTTATTATTTTGCACTTTTGTTTTGTTTCTTTTTTGCCTGCTTCTGCAACGCTGAGCTACTTCAAAGGGCAATTGTGCAGTGTTTATGCTGCCGGATGCCAAATCAAACAATCATTTAATAAACTCCCGATTTCCTGCGCCAACTGCCAGAAACGCCCGTAAACTCGCGTGTATGCAGTAAATAAGTTCGTGGAAAGGCTTTCTACTCGCTCCATGGACGCAATCCGCCGCGCGTTTTTGCATTTTCATGCAGTAAATTTGTGCCTCAGACCAAAGTAGTTGGGTGGTTTTACAAGTATGGACGCAACATTTACACATGTGTCCTCCAGCGCTCCACCGCTTCACTCCTGCTGCTCTGCTGCTTCAAAACTGCTGCTCGGGATTTTTCTCTTACCAACGGCGAAAGCTAACCGTAAACGCTTCTATTAGCAGTAGAAGAAATATATGTATTTATGGAGCTTCTCCATACCCCAGCACTCGCTGCGAGCGAGTGAGCTCACCCAGCTAAGCTCCTCCGCGCCCTCATACTTTTGCAAAGTCATAAGTTAGTCTGAAGCCGCAATATTTCAAAAACACACCAAACGCAACGAAATGAGCAGCGGCGTTGGGCGGCTGCTGGGCGCTCCAGCTCGGCTATGGCAACGGGTGGGGCGGCTGGTAGGGTTCTCTGCTCGAGTTTCAATGAAATTAATGCGTTTGTAGTTGCAGTTGATGTGTTGGCATAAATTGTTGATGGCTGCGAAAAATGCTGAGCATTTCTCTGAGTACTTTCGAAATTACCTGGAAGAGTGATTTTGTGCGGTAAACTTTTAAATGTTCTGATTAATAAAACAAAAATGTATAAATGAAAGAAAAAAGTCGGCATTTTATGGGAGTTGAATGAACGCAGTAGGAGTTTAAGTGCTGGTAGAGCTGCACATTTGCCTGCTTTGTGCCATTTAAGTTACCAAACAGGTACTTATGGTTTTACTGTTTCGTGTAGTGCAGTTAATAGTAAGTATTAAGCGCTATGGTTGTTGTTAACTCGGTTCAAACCGACATAGATACATAAATATGCCGTGTTTGTCATTTGATTTGACTGGCGTTGACCTTTTCAATGTTCGTCAAGAACGTGGATGAGCACACCAAAAATGCAATTTGACCGTTACGATGTAAGCCGTTAATTTTATTTACTTCCTTTCAGCACCTTCAAGTGTGAACTGTAGTCCGCTCGTCAATGGCGTACACGAATTGGAGGTGTTATCTATTATGTACAGTGTACTAAAGACTGGATTTAATTTAAAATGGAAAATAAGTGTTTAATGAATAACCATATACTAATTAAAACAGTTTTTATTATTGAGTCGTTCACTAAGTAATTTCATTTGTTAACAAGCTGCTTTTATTTTTTCGCAGCCAACTTCACACTTAATCGACTTTCCGTTATATATTTGAACAACTGTTTCATTAAGACTTTTTTGTAAAAAAAAACAATCTTAAATCTTTTAGAACAGTTTTTGTAAAAAGGGAGTTCAAGCAAATGAAAATTATGTGATGAGTCCGGAGAAGATGTGTCGACCTTGCCATCGGCCTTCGGTCATTGGTTTGAAAACTTCGTTTCAGCAATTTTGATCTTGAAGCCGATATGGATAAAATAAAGTCGTTGGGCGATGCAAATCGTTGAATAACAACCTGAGTGATTACTGAAGGAAAGAAAAACTTTCAAAATAGGCGATTTCAAATTATGGAAGGCATCACAGAAAGCATTCTCCGGAATAGCCTTATGGGCCGAGGTGCATGGTGCTTGGATTCCCTTTAATCTGCCTTTTCAGGCGAAGAAACAAAAAAGTCCGGGGGCCATATCTGGGCTGTATGGCGGCTGTGGAAGCGTTGGGATGCAACGTTGCCGGAGTGCAACTTCCAATCAACTGCGTTGTCTTGTCAGACCCGATTGACCCTTTGTCTGAGTCTCTTGAGGACTTCCACGTAAAACTTGGCGTTGACGGTTTGTCCAGGAAGAACAAATTCATGGTGGACGATGTCAAAAAAGACAATGAGCATCGTTTTCACTTTGGATTTGCTCATTCTTTTGGTATTTATCAGCGTCCTCTTCCCGGCCCTCCAAAAAGGCCTGGTTTCATCGGAACACACCACTTTTTGTTAAAGCAACATCTGTGTAAGCCTGGTTGGTCATCTAGATGCTCGGAGACAACAGACCAGCCGCTCGATCGTTAGCTAAGAACGCCCTCTACCGAATCCAGTCAAAGTACAGTCACGACGGAAGGAAATCAGTCCTATTACTTTCCAGACAAACCCTGTATATCCTATACATAGTCAAGTTATTAAAACTCTTGCTTTTATATCATAATCATATTCTCACTTACTATGCATTAAATTTTCTTAGCTATATGTACTAATTCCGGTACACTGTGCTCCCAAGTCCTCACAGATGACCCTCTCTAGAAACTTCATCAATCCAATTTCTTCATATGTTTGCATGCGAATAAACAACAACACATCTGGGTGCCATGAAAACGAAGCAGAGCAGTGACTTTTTCATTCGATGCTCACTCATGTCTGCCATTTTACAGTTAAATTGACGCCTCCAATTAAGTGGAGTGAAGCGACCAACGACCGTTTGCTCAGAACCGGCATGAAAGTATCTATCTAGACTCGCCTGTCTAAAGTAACCGTTTTAAATTGTGCGAGATTGCATTTAGCTTCGCTTGTAGTTGTAAATTGTAAGCTTGTGTGTACACATGTATGTGCCATATAACGGCTACTGGGTAGCAAAGCTGTAAATTCAATATGTGGAGTGATTCCAGCGGCGTTTAGCGTTTGTGCGGCAGGTGGGAGTTGTTGTCTGGCGGGTGTGTCTGGAAACGGCTGGCAGAGCCGCGAAGGACACATAAAGTTGCGCGCGTAATAGTGATGCCAGACACAAATAATTGTATTTGCCGGACATTTTCGAGCCCCTAAAGTGCGCCGCACACAGAGCACGGCAGATAATTCTGACGCGCCACATGCAAAGCGCCCTTACTTCATCAGTTAAATATCAGAGTTGTTGGCAGACTTACACATAACATTGCCATAGCTCGTGGGCGGCTTATCAGGGCTTAACGAAATTGAGGCGGGGATTTGATTTTGTAGAGATTTGCTAGCGTAGTGAACAAGCAGAAAACTTATGTATGTTATGTAACGATATGTAGAGATAAGAGCCCAGCTAACAGAGCAAAATAAACGTTGTCATTAGCAACTGAGACCATCAAACGGTTCCGGTGTGTCATGTGTATTAGTGACATTAGTAAATTTGCATATCGCTCATTTGCTGCAAACCGGCATAAATCAAAAAAAGTGATTTTTGAGTTAATGCTGCAGAATTGTTTGTTATATCATACTTCATGTTGAGTGAAAAATTCATATGAATACCTCTTATATGCTCCGCTTGAGAAGAGGTGTAAGGTTGGTGTCACCGTGTAAGGTTGTAGTCAGTTGAAAACTTTAAACGCGTTTTCTGGAAAATCGATTTTTTTGACTTATGCCGGTCTTGCAGCAAATGAGCGATATGTATGTGTATACCCTTCGGCATATTTAGGGAAAAGTTTTCCATACAAATGAACATTGGCAGCAAACGGTTATGGTTGACCAATGCAGTAATTTAGAATAGTTGGTGCTGAAGTACGCAAATTTAGACGAAGTTACATATTTACATAAATGAGTACAAATATTTTATCTAGTCATATAGTAAATATGTGGTTTTCTAATGTTTGAATGAACTATTTCGAGGCCCGCTACTTTTCTAAAGAAAAAACACAGAAACTTCAAATTTAATGGGGAATGTTGATTATCCTTCGAAAGAACATTCTTTGTCATATGTTTTTTAAGATTCTCTCTTTCAAATGTTGGCCACGGCTACGTCTCAGATGGTCCATCCATTGAATCCACTTTTCGATAATTCGTTCGAGCATTTCGACTGGTAACTGACGAATGACACTCCTGATGTTTTGCTCCAAGGGCTGAGTCGAAGCGGGATGGGCTTTAAACTTTACATATCCCCACAGGAAAACGTCTAATGGTGTGATATTACACGGTCTTGGTGGTCAATCGACCGGCTTAAAACATGGAATTGACGCCGTGTTCTTGAAAACAAATGTCCCCGAGGTCATGAGCTTCAGTTAAAGGCATCAACTAGTCGGTTATCATGGCGCGATAACGGTCGCCATTGACAGTAACGTTCTTACCGGCATCATTTTTGAAGAAATATGGACCGATGATTCCATCGGCCCACAAACGACACCAAACTTTTATTTTTTCTGGATGAAATGTCAGCTCTTGAATCTCTTCAGGTTGCTCTTTTTCTTATTTACATACTCATTTAGCCAGAATTGGGCCTCATCGCTGAAGAAAATTGACTCAAAAACTTCGGACCGGAGAGAAGGGATGTCGCTTGGGAAGGTCGAGCGACTTTAGTTCTTGCACAAGCAGTATTATGAACGCTTTCAATTTAAGGAAAAAGTACCTCTACTTAGATCACCCGTTAGTTAAGTAAACAATTACTTCTAGCTGAAGTTCCCTTGGGACATCTCTAATCGTTTTTTTTTTAAACTGCATACTCCTACCGAAAAAGGTGTTAAAAGTACAACAAAATACTTTCCTGATTGATTACACACCACATTGTTACATAACTCAATAATAATAAATACCTATCGATAAATTTCAATAAAATTACGACTTTTGCACAAGTTTATCCATAAATTCTGCGTTATGTCCCCGAACAAAATAAAAGCGAATACGAAAAAAGAGGAGAAGAATTACTGCAATGAAGACGACCGTCATAAATTCTCATTTATTGCAGCAACAATTTAAAGTGCGTAAATGCCCGCTTTGATTGCATTTTCTTCACGCTTTGCGCATCGCTCTGAGTGGTTCTACCACTCCTGCGAGGAGTGTGGCAGCCACGCAGCCATTGGAACTTGCAACAAGTTGAAAATTTATTGATATGAGCAGCAATAATGCAATTGTGCCTTTTGAATTGCGCCTCTGAATGGCTCGAGGCGACACATTGACTATTTTTAGTGCAGAGGCAAAACGCGCCGTGGTTGACTTGGTCTACTCGATGGGCAGAATGTTGGTATTATTTCATATTGTAACAAAGAAGACAGAGGACTTTTAGCCAGTCTAATATATACAATACAAGAACACCAAAGGGCATTATTACGGAAAAACTTCAGCAAGCATAGACTTCCTTTCGAACACGAAAAGTTACTATCTGGTGTTGTTTGCAGGACGAATTCATCACAGGCCTCTATTTCTTTAAAATGGATGTAGAACTAACGTTGTCATTGCCAGTGGTCTATACTATACTCTATAAGTCACTCATTATTCCCCTACTGCTATATGGTGTAGAGGCATGGACGAAGACAACATCTGATGAGTCGACGTTACGGGAGAATGGTTTTGCGATGAAACGATGAGCTGTACGAGATATGCGATGACATTGACTTAGTTCAGCGAATTAAGACACAGGGGCTGCGCTGGCTAGGTCATGACGTCCGAATGGACGAAAACACTCTGAAAGTATTCGACGCAGTACCCGCCACCACACCACACCGTTGAAAAGACCAAATGGAGGAAGGCCTGGCTACACTTGGAATCTCCAATTGGCGCCAAACAGGGAAAAGGAAGAACGATTGGCGCGCTGTTGTAAACTCGGAAGAAGAAGATACAGAAAAAGACACGACGGAATAATCTCCATAAGTTCCAAGGGCATTGGTCATATCCTCGCCTGCGCCATTGGTTAATAATCGAACAATCATTTCTTGCTATCGATAAACCATGACTTCAGCATATATACAAACCATAATACGGCTGTGGCCAATCGGCTTTGCCTGGATTTTACTATCTTTTGTCAGTCTCAGCTGTGCACCTTATAATTTTTCATCGCCAGCGACTAAGTGCAAATTAGTTAACTGTGAAATTTGAAGACTACCCAGACGCAACAACAAGATATTCAATAACTTCTAAAGACTCCTTCGTACCCTCATCCTTCCGACTCAAGGGGGTTAGCTGCAAATATTAAATAAATGATTAGCACCAACATTGACAGGACGGCCGCGCTTGGCTTGATGAGTGATTACAGCTGCCACATGCTGTGCGTCGGAAAAATCGACCGTTTCGCGGAGGGGGCGAGCTGAACCGCGCTATTCTGATCCATCCACCGGAGTGACTGTGTGAGCAGGCCGTTGCATGAACACACACACACAGAGTTGTTGGTGGGGAAATTGGGATGCGGTGGGAAATTACGGCAATTTGTGTTGATCTGAGCTCATACATCAGTCGTTTGGCGACGCGGCGGCGGCGGTGACGGCGGTGACGGCGACGGCGGCGTCAAACTGACTGAGCGGGCCGAAGTGGGGTGTCGACGGCATTTTGTAGGAATGCAAGTCTATCGGAATTTGTGTGCAAAAGTATGTATGTGCAATTTGTAACGGCGGATGTGGCGATGACGACGTGCTGCTGGCATCACTGATGGAAAGTGAGAAAATGCTGCTTGCGCCACGCCATAAACACACATATAAGGAAAGTTTGAAGCGTAGTTGAATGGTTGCATTTGCCGTTATCAAGCGCTCTTCAGATTAATTTCTTGTGAATTATTTGACTCCACCTGGAGCATTTATCGATGGCCGCTGCGCCACCATAAGTTTGATATATCGCTCGTCGCTTCAAGTTTTGACGCCTGTTGCTTTTGTTTTTGTGCTTTTTAATCGCTTAAATTTCTCTTTCGATGCATTGAATCAAACGTCAGCGTTACCGGTTGCGTTGACGTGTCGGCGCTTGGCCGTGGGCAGCTGGTGCTTGGCGCCTGCGCAAATGCAAAGTGCAGATGAACACAGCCTCAACTCGAAGCCATTGATTCACATCATTTCTGTACATGTATGTGTGAATGTGTGTGCTTGTGAAAAATTTCACGCCTATAGCGAATGGTAAATGTTCACGCTTATCGAGTGCTTTGCTATTTGATTTAGTGGCGACAAAATGCATTTGTGGTTTTCTTTTTTCGCACAGTTTTTCCATCGCTTTTATCTTATTAATTTTCTCCTTTGACTTAAACACAAATTGTAATTGAAAACAGTGTCCGGGTATTTTTCATCAAAGCTTGAGCGTTTTGAATAATTGTCTTGGCACTCCAGTGGCCGATCGCCTGAACGTTTCGTATCATTAATCATGCGCGCCTGGGAAAAATTCAGACTAAGCTTGCAATTTTGTTGCTTTTGTTGCGAAAAATTAAACGACCTCTGTGTAGCTAAGCGTATTTACTAGTACGCTTTTATATTGTCTTATATACCTTGCTATATACCTCTGCATGACCTTATATATGACGAGGTAAACAAGGTATTTTCACATAAAATTTAATACCTGCTTCCTTCTTTGTGCTTACACAGTGAGACTTTGTGCTGTTGAAGCGAATCGCCTTAATTGTCGCTTGAAAGTTTGCTATCAAGAAAATGATCTGCTGATTAAAGCGGACGGCCACTCATCGACTTCTGTAACACACACGATCGCGGTCTATTTAACTAAACCATAGCCATTCAGTTTGCGTCATCTTTTTACGAAATGTAGCGCCGGAGGGCTGCCGATTTTGATCCAACGGCAAATTATTTTTCAATAGTGATCGATTCTGGGCATCGGATGAAAAATGTATCAATATTTTATAAAATTTCGTAATCTAAAGGTGTGCCCCTGTAGAGAGTAAAAGAGCCACTTGAAATGAATTATATCATACTAGCTGACCCGGCGAACTTCGCCCCGCCCAATTTTTATTTTTTTTTTTGGAAGTCATAGACTCGTATAACTTTACCACAAATAATATAAACTTCAAACAACGCATTTTCATTTAATGTTTTTAATGTTTGTATCGCCATCTACTGTAACATACCGCACTCAATACCGCTGTTAGCACCACCAACTGGTGGATAGCTCTTTGCTAATAATAAACAAATAATTTGCAATAAATAAATAATGCGACTATAAGGAGAGTTATAAACTATCCTATCTTTCAAGTTGGACCAAACTGCACACAGTGTTAAAAGTTTCATTAAAATCGGTTCAGTAGTTTAGGAGTCCATCGCAAAAAAACAACGTGACACGTGATTTTTATTTATTAAGATACTATTATAAGATTGGATGTCCGGAAGAGGAATGCGCATGAGTTTGGCACCATCCTAATCAAAATAAAATAAATAAATATTAGCTAGTGGAAAAAGTCTGTTCGTATTTCTAATCAAACTTCAACTTCCTATTTTATATATTTATAATGAGCTTTAATGAACCAAATATGTACCATTTGGGTCGACCACTTTTTGCCATTTTTCATGACTGAAACAAATGGTAGTCCGATGGTGCAAGGTCAGAGCTATATGGTGGATGCATCAAAACTTCCTAGCCAAGCTCTCCCAGTTTTTGTCGAGTTCTGATGGGAGACGAAGCCCTTTCTGTTGATCAGTTTTGGCTATTTTTTTCGATTCCATGTTTCAATTTCATCAGTTGTTGACAGTAAAGCCCTTGGACCATGTCCAGAACGCTTCCAGAACGGAAGCGAGCGAATCCTACTTAACTTTTTCAAAGCCTTATGGTATGACACAATGTGGTTGATAGCACTGGAGACATACGACTGCAACGACATCTATTGGCAAGATACGATTCGACTACCCAATATATTGACTTAAGGAAACAAGGAGTGTGGAGGGCGTCCAATACGTACATACATACAATTATGCAATTTTGCGAAATATATTTTAAGGCTTTAGTCTTTTAGAATTTCTTTCATTAAACCAATATATGCATATTAATGTAATATTATTTTCTCTTTTCCTTACAGGTAACCTGTAAAAATCATTTGTGTGTATATCTACAACTATAACAACAAGCAGAGATGAACCATTATCAACGAGATTGTCTCGGATTATCATTATGGTCATGGCTGATTGCTTGCCACCCAATACGAGTGCACATATATGAAAATATCAATATTTACTGGAAAGCAAACAAGCGAGAATCTGTCTGCCGCAGCGCCGGCATATTTGTTGCCATATCTGGGCTTTAACTTGTTAATCCCACTGACATACAGTTATTTTGATGAATATTTTGTGCATATCACAGATTGGAAAGCATTTTTACTCGTTAATACTTTTTTACATAAACCCAAATTGCTATTTTTCATGGCTTCCAACTGCATATGCCAGTTGTTGCAACTTCATTCAGCCAAGCCAGTGGATATGTACGCAGATTGCTACCAGATTGTGTTGCATTCCGTTTGTACAGCATTTCCTCTAGCTCCTCTGCTTTTGGGCCTTGGCTTCAGCTGCAACCGTTCCGCTTCTTCTCCTATTTCAGTTTGTTCTCTCTTATCGATATTTCGTCCAATTAGGCGCTGCCGAGACATTCGGTTAAGTGCTTATAAACGAGGGAAGTGAATTGTTGAAAATCAAATTTAGAATGCAAAAGAGCAAGAAAATTCAGAAGAAGCCATACACAAGCAACGCCAATACAGACTTATATACAATTTGTGTCGAATTGAAGTTTTCCGAATTCCCTTTGGCTTATTTAGCTTCGGCGCTCAGCTCAGCTCAGCTTTGTTGGCAAGAAGCTTGTGTAAATTCGGCATGAAATGAAAAGGAAATCTAATTGCGAGGCACAATCAGATATTGCTACGGCAACGCAAGAGAATTACGTGTAAATTAAAAATAAATTTGTTTGCCGAAGACGTATAACTTATTTCAATTTCCAGTTTCTTCGAAAGGAAATAATGAAATTAGGAATTACTTTTGTGAGGTTTAGACAAATTGTAATTAAATATCATTCTTAAAAATGCTGGATGTACGCCGAGCTAATCCCTACCCGCGTGTGCTTTTGTCATTTGTGTTGTAGCTTTCCACTTTAGTAAGGCAATCCTTTTTGACATATAAATTAAGGTACGTATTTTGACTTAGAAAGCTTGTATGAAAGTTTCTAATACATTTTTTGTGAAAGCTTTTGATATTAAGCTTTTATGAAAGTTTTTCCTATTAACTTATATGAAAGCTTTTGCTGTTAAGCTTTTGTGAAAGCTTTTGATATTAAGCTTTTATGAAAGTTTTTCCTATTAACTTTTCCATGGTGTCATTCTTCCTAAGCGAGTTACTATTTATTAGTATATTTGACTATGCCATGCGCTATGGCTCATCTAACTGATGTAATCGATTTTGCCGGAAAATTTGCTAACATTCTCACTAACCTAACCTCGTGGCATCGATATTTTTTCCATGCAGAAAAGTAAAACACTTCACCATAAGCAAGAACAAATAAGAAATATCAAAAATAAATATACCATTTGAGCCAATGACATCAATGTCAACATGGCTAGCAGAGTTCTTTACGAACTTCGAAGATAGCTGCTGCCAATACGACGAGTGCCTACAATGACGACATGACAAATGACGCGGAATAAACAAAGTGCAAAGCGCAAATCGAATAGCGGCAACGTGCGAGGCCGCGAACTTAGCAGTGATGCAGCAAATGCAGTTATGACAAAGCAATGCCAATATTCACTGTCATGGAGGCCAAAGAAATGCCGCTGCGACAGCGAGCGAAGGAATGCCATGTGTACTTACATTTGTTTGTATGTATGTACCCATTTCCTTAGCAAACTAAAGAAACGCTCTACGAGACGGAAAGACAATGCAGGCGAACCTGACTGTCGGGAGAGGGTGGTGAACGGTCGGCGCATTCTTTGCATATTAATGAGGCAAGTGTGGCAGTGTGGCTGTGACAATATTGACTGAAATAAAAATTATATTCAAACATATAGCACATGAGGATGCATATGTATGTATATATGTATGATTGGAAACATCACAATCAAGAAAAGTACGAAAAGGCCATCAGTAAGAAGCTGACAAATAGAATTAGACTGCGTCTCTTTAAGCGTGTAAATATAAAACTCACTGTGCCTCAGCTCAAAAATGGGGGGTACAGTACATGAAAGAAAGAAAGTCAATGCGCAATTGGCAGAAAAAGATTAAAACCCAAAGGTTGCAACTTGGGAATTTGCAATAGAAATAAAATTTCGTATGCATGAACGAGCGTGTTGCGCCCGATTGCCGTTGCAACGGGAGGCACCGAACAGTTGCGGCGCCCAACGTCAACATTTGCTTAGACCGTTGCATTCAGCTAACCCCAAAGCGGCAGGGCAGCGTACCGCACATTTGGTGCGGCATGCCACGCTTGGCCATTCGATGTGCTCCACTATCAAATGTACAACATCACATGCTCACGCCAAAGACCTATAGCCGCAAGGCATACGTAGTTCTTCACCTACTGCTGTGGCTGTGACTTTCAAGCGCGCTATCCAATCGCCGTTACGAAGCCGAGGAGGGGGAGCTGAGCAAATTGTATTGTAATGAGAAAGCGCAATAACGGCGATATAGTGGAGCAAATTGCGGAGCGTGGCGTATTCGCGCTGGAAGGTAAAATAGAATTCGAATATTGTTTGATGGAGAATACGAGGGGCGCTATTTAGATTCTGAGACTAATGAACAGGCAATCGGTTGAACTCGCAAACAGGTGACCACAGACCTGTGCGGCGAACGCGTCACGCCGCTTGGAAGGTTTAGACGAAAATCTAGACCGAAGCATGGTCTGAACCTTTGGCTATGGCAAATATCATGTTAGGAGAGAATGTTAAGAGAAGAAGAAACTTAGAGTATTTGTGAATAGTACAGCACAAAATTGGTGATCTGGTGAACTTTCGGAAAAATATACTTTTCAAAATTAACAATGCTTAAAAAGGCAAATTTATCGAAACTTCTCTCCGAAAGACAATTTTGAAAAAATTAATTCCTTTATAAAATGTGTTTATCGTTGCCCCATAAAACTTTAGACTGACCCTCGCATGTTATTGAGTAAATATTACACGCATTTTTAGATAACATAAAAGCAACGAGTAATGAAGGGAAAAATAGCAATAAAGAAAAGCCACAAACTTCGCTCCGAACGAAATTGTATTCGCAACAAGAGACTATCTTAAGATAGTAGCAAACGGGCTTCTTATGCATTGTTGTGGGGCAAAATAATTCTACAGCCGTTTTCAATATCAGCAATTGGCAACTGCAACTGCGGCCGTTGGTCGTCGCCGGCTCATTGCAGCTCTTGAAGATTATCTAAGCTTCAAGGATATTTGCAATTTGCATGCAAGAATGCAATAAAAGCATTGCACACCCGACTATTCTCCAACGCAGCGAACGAAGCCAATGTGGTGGGTGGCTTTGGTCTACTATAGGTTCGTGCCGCAAGCGTAAGTTGGAGGCTGCTTGCTGGCTTTGCATTGCATTGCTCATTTCGAAAATTTGCAATTTGGAAAAGTCAACGATGTCGCAAGGAACCACACACGCACATTTACATACTTAGACTCTAAAATAATGAGAACAATAATTGGTGGATTTGTGAGGAAAAGCGACAAGATAGTGAATTTAGTTTACAAACTGATCTTCTCTGATCCAGATTATTGCTAGAAAATTTAGCTGAATGCTCTGACGATCAATGTTCATTAAATGATTTGTTACGCCAATTATCGTGAAGTGTTTATGGATTACGGACAAGAGATCTCATTAAGATGTTTTATAAACTCGGACATTCATTTGACACGTTAAAGGAATGCAGGGTTTGTCCGTAAAGTAATAATCGATGCTCATTTTTTTACATCAAAGGTATTATTCACCATAAAACTGTTCCTCGGGGACAAACCGTCAACGCCAAGTTTTACGTGGAAGTCCTCAAGAGACTCAAACGAAGGGTCAATCAGGTCCGACAAGACACCGCAGCCGATTGGAAGTTGCACCACGACAACGCCCCGGCTTACACCGCTTTTCTTGTGAACAGGTACCTAACCAAGGCCGGCATACCAACGCTTCCACAGCGGCCTACAGTCCAGATGTGGCCCCCGGACTTTTGTTGTTTCCTTGCCTGAAAAGGCCGATCAAAGGCAAGCAATTTGAGACGACAGAGGGGATCTAAGGAGCATACCCTAGGTTCTCATGGCTACTCCGAAGAATGCCTTGCTTGACACCTTCAATGCTTGTTAGGCAGTTCTGCCTAAGTCTATGGCACCGATGAGCGAAAAGCATTTTTCTTGGACTTCATTCTTTTGCAACAGAACGCGTGATATTTGTAGAATTCCAGAGCCATTTGTGCCAAGGAAGTCGAAGTGAACCAATTAGCACCTAGTTTCTGCCAAGATATTTATGTGCTAACAAACGAGAACATGCTGCCCCGTGCCATAAAGTTGTGTGGCTGTGCATTTTTGTGCTTAAATATTTTCTAACAAATTTTCTGTAATCCTTTTCTCGTGCGCTCACATGCTTCGCATGTCTTCGATACGAATATAAACTGTTAATGCAACAATGTTGCCTCCGTCGCCGCCACTGCTGCCCCGACTGCAGTGCGAACGTGTCGCATTTATCGCAAAATATGCAAATTCATTGGCAAATCATAAATATTCATGCACTTTTCTTTAATGCAGAGCAATTTCCTGACCATGCCGCATGCCTCAGAGGCCGGCGGACGGCTGCCGGTGTTGCTGGCTCCTATTAGCATCGCTGCTGGCGTGGCCGCCAGTAGCAGGAGCGTGTTCGTGCGCTGATTTTCGTGCTATATTGCTGTTGTTGTTATTTTTGTTGTAAGTGCAAACTGCGAAATGCAAATCTGGGCAATGTTAACGAAAACAACAAGAAATTGAGTGAAAATATTGAATGTTTTCAAAGTTGTTACTAAACGGCAGCAACATCGCCACCAACAACAAATAGCACAAGCATATCACTTGCTGCCAGCATCAGCAATAAAAACAAAAACAAATCAGTGCTGATGAAAAGTTGAAAGCCAAACAAACACCCGATTCTTTCGGTTCGGTCCAGTGCAAACTGAACTAAGCCGACGCTGTTGCGAATTTTCCACTCACTTCGGACATTTTTATATTTGTTACTTGTTGTTTTGCTAGATTTTCCATTGAATGTTGGCATTTTGTTGTAGCTCGATCATCATTTGCATTCGATTGCTTTGGAAAATCGACACTGGAGCGCGGGGGCGGGGGCGGGGCGTCTATGCAAGCAACACGATTTGAAATGTTTTCATGTGAAATTATTTATGCTCAAATTGCCACCGACGGACAGAAGTACATGTGCATACAGATGTATGGTTGCATGTGGTTAATGCGCGGCTGTTTATGAGCGTTTATAAATTGCATTTCCTCCGAACATTTTACACACTTTCTTTCGGATTGTGAAGGGAAATCGAATTGCCTTTGAATTGGCAACTTGTGGTGTGCTTAGCTTGTTGCAAATTTCTTGTTGTTCCAGAAGTATTTAAAATCTATCTGATTAACTTGAATTAAAATATAATGTGAACATCACATTTGAGCACTTTTTTCTTGTTTTTGTTTTTGAAAAATCTATGTTTCTACCATGAGACATTCCTGAAGAAAAAACCCTGAACTTCAGATCAGATCTTATTTTACATTTGAACTATCAAGACGGAATCCAAAAATTAGTACGCCGCAGTGCTTCGGCATTAAACTGATATTCGCAATAATATCCACTCCTCTTTATTTTCCAATTAAATCTGTTCTAATTATGGCAAATTACGCTTTCCATCTACTCTCCTGCTCAGAATTGCACGAAGACATTTTTGCGAGACGATTCACATGCCTCAAATCGTTTGGCAAAGCACACTTTTCTTTTAAGTGCTTCAAATTATTCTTAATTGAATTAAGTCCGATTCCCATTGTTCAAGTTAACGGTTGTAAAAAAGAGATATTTGAATGTCTTTGCCATATTGTTTTTTACTTTAACAATTTTAATTCGGTAAATTGATTTTCTCGGAAACTTGACTGCGATTTGTTCTTGAATAAAGAAAGCAATAATTGGCGAAATTGAAATGAACAATAGCAACTACTGGCAAATGGAAATACCGTTAGCCCGCAAATCTCCGAAATAATAGCAATTTTAAGAGACTATAAATAATATACATACATTTTTATGTTATTCGACCGGAGCTTTATCATATAAATGGTTAGCAAGAGAATGATTTACGCTTCCACTCAAACAACTCTCTTGACAAGACATTGCCAAATCCAATTATATATTTATTAACATCATAAAAATACATGAAAACATCAAAAAACAAAAAGTTAAAAAATTTCAAAATTTAGCAGCTCATGAAGGGAGAGTCTCAAAAAATTTCAACCCTCCTAGCAATTTGAAATATTAATCTGGAATAATGTCTGGTGTTTCCTTGGAACATGATTTTTTCACGAAATGGTGACTCCCTAAAAAAAAATACGAATTTTACATCACTTTTTTTTACTGTTTCGAAGTTTTGTAAAAATAGTTAAAACTTAAATTTGGGACTATGGATCTTTCAAAACGTAGATCGGTCCAGGAGAACCTGAGAAATCGTTTTAAAAAAGACAGTTTCTAGAAAAAATCGTTTAGGGTCTCAGTTCCGGCCAAACCAGTTTGGATGCCGGGTCAACAAAATGTACCAATAAATTGAACTTTGAAAAATTCTCTTTTAGACACATTCTTGAATAGTCAAACTTTGAAACTAAAAAATAGGTTTATGCGTTGATATACTAATTGCTGAAATAAACGCAAAAAGTTAAAAAAAATACCGTTTTTTATTGTGTAAGCGAGTGTACTTTTGTTTCTATGTTAGAAGAAAGATTCATAGTCTCCAAAAATTATGTTTTACTATACTGCTTTGTACTTTGTTTCACTGTACTCTGTCCTTTAACAACGTTTAGCACACTTCTCTATTAAGAAAGTGTCCCCACGCGTTATGTGTCCATCTTACCAACAAAAAGAACGCCATATTTGCCACAGACATCCTGTAAGCCAACCGCTCCTTTTGTTTATCTGAAAACATATTGTTGTAACGTCAACTGTTTTGGGTTTTAGGCAAAAAAAAGCACAAAATACCGAAAAACCCGAGCATCATTTCCGCTTTCAATAAAGGCCCGAACGAAATCACGAAATGGCACGCTGCTATCTAACGGTTTAGCACATTTCTTTGTTGGGGTCCTGCGGTGCGACAGCCATTTCAGTGCTTTAACGAGGGTAGAGGAAGGAGAGGCGTGATATTGTGTATAGATGATTGCGGGTTTGTCTCAGCGCAGTATGCAGCCTTTTTAATTTAATTCCATTTTTTTTTTTTTTTTTTTTTTTTTTTTTATATTCCCTCCCGGTCGTTGCTCGCCCAAAGTGATTGAGTCTGTTGGTCATTATTCGGCACTTCCGCTTTGATGACCACTTTCCGTGTGGGCAAATGTAATTGCATCACATTCATTTGTGTAAATTTGTATGCGCTTTTCTATGTGTTGACTATATTCACTTAATATTACTGTTATTTCTTGTTTACTCCCACTTGTCTGCTGCGTTCATTAAGAAGTGAACGAATACAGTTTGCTAGGCTCGAACTTCTTCCTCCACTCTGTTGTTTGTCTGTTTTTCTTCCGGTCGGCAAACTTTTACAGAACTTCGCCGCTCACACCACTTTGGCTCGGCTGTTTGTTTTGCTGAGTTCGAAGCGTTCGCTAAATGATGACTTTTCCAATTGAATTAAGCATTTGCATTCACACTTCGCTCTCACTGGGAATTTGTTTACCGCGCATCTCTCCCGTCGGTCTCATTAATCCTTATGGTATTCCAACGCCGTCAACTCGCTTCCTGTCCATTGCCAGCTAACTTATCCAACTGTGGCTGTAACCAGCTGCAGATGAACAGTTTGCAAGTGACAGTTGTAATTTTCAAGTTTATTTCAAAAATAATTTAGGCAAATGGAAGCTAATTTTGGAGAAGAGTTGCAGTTCGAGAAGAACATGCAGACGAAAGTAGAAAGACTTTAATTTAAACGTGAGAGTTTTTCTGAAGAAAGCTGCTTGTAATTTAGTAAGAGATTTGGCATTTTAGAGAAGTAGACGCTTCTTAAATCACATTTGCCGAAACTTTTAAGAATCTTTGGTTTTTTGATAGGTATAGGCTAACTTAATCTTCTGAAGATTGCGGAATATTCCACTTTGAGTAAAAAGGCAATAGCTCTTTTAAATTTATTCTGCTTTTCAAAGTGATGGTTATAACAGATCGATACCGAGCTATTATAGTACATCTTCCTCTCAATCGAATTAGAATAGTTTTATCCACTCGTTTCTGTGTCTAGGATAGTTAACCTTGATCATATAATTGCCAAGGATTTCGGAGAAGTCTGTCTTTGAATATATGGCAAGTTAGGTGATGATTATTACTGATTTTTAATGCAAATAGTTCTCGCTGTTATATTTAATTAGTATTCTTTTATTTTAAAGAATGAATTGTTAAAAAGTTTGGGCTTTCACAGTGGACCTCTATGTTTGTAGCTCTCCGTAATTTTTATCCTCTGTACAGAGTATGTTCCACGGCTCCCAACACTGTAACTTAAAAGATATTGGGCAGCTGGTGTTGAAAAGTAATAGGTCGTTTACCAAATCTACAGAGTTGCTGGATTAAGCTTAAATTGGTTACCACCCCGGAACATAATGGACCTAATGACGGCCTAAGTGCAGCCACTTGCTGCCTGGCACCTCCCTTTTCAACATTACCCAACCCCAACAAAGTTCCTAAGTTCATCACGAAGTTTATGGCACCCAGAAGAAAACATCGGAGACCCTTTTCTTTTTTATTATAGCAGTTATAGCCGAGTTTACAACAGCCCGTCATTCGTTCTTCCTTTTGCCTATTCCTCTGCTTCCTCCGGCGGGTACTACGTTGACTACTTTCAGAGATTGAGTGTTTTCATCCAAACGGACGACATGACCTCGCTTAATTCCTGCACTATGTCAATGTCGTTCAGCTTATCGTTCCGTCGAATGTGATATTCGCCGTGGCCAATGCGGAAAGGACCATAAATCTTTTGTTGTCATATATGTCGTATATAATACATAGCGTCATAACATAATTTTTTTTTTCGTTGGCCAATTTTACATTCGATGGCAGCACTGTCGCTGAAAAACATAACAGTAACACATGTAATACCGTTAGTGTGTTTTTGCTTTTTTTTGTGTAAATGTAGCGAGTTTTAATATAATGTATTTGTCTATTGAGAATGTCCGCTAGTCTGGAAAATACCAAAACCGCTACAATAACAAAAAAAAAAACAGCACAATGTCATCGCTCAGACGAAACCGACAAAAAGTAGACAAAGTGGAAATGGCGAAAGCAATAAATGCAGCATTAGTTTCACCAGACGAAATATGTATGTTTTGTGTTTATTAAAATATTTGTTCAAAACAAAGCCGAAAGCAAAAGAAAACAAATATGCCACAATCATTTTTAATACACATTTTTATGTTTACAAAACAGTGAGAATCCGACGAAAAACTTTGTCCCTTCAGCTCTGCGACTGGTTTTAGTTGTGCAACATTCATTTTGTTTTGCTGCATCAACGAGTTTTACATAATATTTACAGTTGTTGCAGTGGCATGCGACAGCAATATGCTCGTTGGTAGCAATCGTCATCTGTCAGTCGGTGTCTCGCTGTTGGTCTCCTAAAAATTACCGTTGTATGGGTGAGTAACCTTCGCATTTGCGTCGCTGGAGTTTCACTGCTTTCGCTTTCCCCTAAAAGCCGGCGAGATGGAGCAACAACGGAAGCTGCAGTGGTGTTTCCTGTCGTCACGTTGCAAGTGCCACAGCAGACACGCGGTGTTTGGTGACGGCAACATCCGCAATTCTGTGGTACATGCCGAGTTGTTGCATTTTCATTCAATCCGCTGAAATTTTTCATAATTTTATATTCATGTGTTAATCTGTTGAAGATACATTAAAGTGTTAAAAAATAAAAAATATATCCCTCAACTTTAGTTATCTCGTTTTATGTACAAATAAAAAGAAGCTCATGAATGACGGGAGCTCCTCCGAATTAATGAAACAAATGAATTTTAGTAAGCACGGAGCAGTTTGTTATAAAGAATGACAAATTGCATTGTTTTGTGCCCTGGGAAGGAAGCTTGGTTGCCAGCTGAAAAGTTCTTAGGTTGGTTGATGATTTTTCCTAATCAGTTGATAGTACTATAAATGGACTTAGAACAGTTGGCCTCTTGGTTTACGTTGACTTTGGATTTGGAACGTTAAGAGAAGACGTCCTCATATTCTATAGAATATTGCTTTCGAAGGTGAGTAATCTCAAAACCTTGTGTCAGAGAATTCGCCGAGTAATACAGTCCATTCTGTATGCACAAAATCTTCGACTCTACTAAAATACCTTTGAACTCATGACTTCTCTCTACTGTACCTTGTTTCTTGAAACACAGACAGAGCATGGTTTCAGTAAAATCTGAGCCAACCTACTCTAAGGATGTTGGAATATTTTAGAAAGAATTGATTTTGAAGAAATCTCTGAAGACTGCAATTGAAAGGAGATTTAGGCAAATCATATTATTTTTATTATTGCGAAATAAACTGATGAATCTTCAAATTCAATTTTATAGGTTAGAATGAAATTGTTAAATGATTTTTTCATAAATTTATTTTTTCATTTTTCTTGTTAACTAATATTGTAATTCGAAATTTGTTTGTGTTTCGAAAGTTGAGCATGTAAACTGCCGCCGCAACCCGCAACCGCAGTGCAACGGCATCATCAGCAAATAAACTCGGCAACTCATGCAGTGCTTCAACTTGCCACTCAACTCAACTCGCTTCTGTGTACTCACAGTTGACCGCAAACAGATTTGTGCATCTAATTGCATTCAATTCAATTCAATTAAGTGCCTAGTTAAAATAGTTTTTGTTGTATTTGTAGTTATTTGGTTGATTACAACATTTATGTTTGGTTTCGCTTTCGGTCGAAAGGATTTGCCGTCGCCACCACATTTTCACGTTTCCACCGGCAGTCGCTTGTGGCCAACCAGCGTACGCTGCTCTCTACCGCACGCTGTGCTGCGCCTGTGCCGGTGCTACCTCGCCTTGCCACTCACCGCTGCCACTGCGGTAATTACATCATCAAAGGCCTGCCGAGGCACTGGAGCTGGAGCCAGACCCTCGTGGTGTGCGGCTGCTTGTAAGCTCTGATGACTGCTATCCTCTAACGGTATGAGTATGTCATTCATTTTGATGCGCACCACATTATTCGGCAATGTGGCAGGCAACATGACATATTATGGCAGCAAATGCATAAGCATTACAATTGCTACATTTGGATATTTGTTGCTCTTGTAAATATGGCTTCGGCTGCGTTTATCGGAGTGAGTGGGTGAATTTTAAACATGCATAGGTAGACCTCCAGCCTTCTGCCTCACAATCGATCCCATGCAGCGCTAACCGAGTCTGTCCGGCTATGAATACTCTTGACAGTCGACAAGTTGCAATTTGCATTTTAATTTCGCCAAATATTTGTTATTATCACAAAACAATTTCCACTGTCAGACAGTATTTGTTTGCTTTGTTGTTGCAACAATGGCTTAGTTAGGAATAAACTCTCGCTGGAGTTGTTAATTAAATCCGATTAATTCGCTTAACTACAACAAAAATATGTTTTTATAACGAATAATTGAAATGTATCATAAATTGTGATTTGCTTGACGTTGCGTGGAAACAATTACCGTTAATTTAATTTAATCCAGAAGTGCGCCAATGATAGTGACATACACTTTTTAAGTAATATTTTAGTCAGAAATATTTAAAATACGGACAGACAGAAACCTGTATTTTCACGTAATTTAGTACACACTTTTATTATTGCTTCAAAATGTGCTTCTGAGCCAAAACAAGCATGCCAAAGTTTGATTTAGTTTTCCATACACCTGTTGTAAGCCACGGTCGGATTAGCCGCCATTCGCTAAATTCTTGCACAGTTCCATCGTCACCAATAATGTTGCGTTTGATGAATGTCGGATCTTAAGCTACTTTGTTCTCTATTCGACGTCGTTTTTGGGAAAGATTCAGGTCATTAAGCGTATACCCAAAATATTAACCAAAATATGTTGAGCCGACCTTAAAGAGATGTTGAGGTCAACTGCAACCTCCCTGATGCCAGCACCTTCAGAGCCAAAGTACATGCTGCTTGGACCCCCTCTGTCGGCTCAAAATGCTTCCCTTGAATCGAACTTTTCAGACAAGGAAACAAAAAAAGTCAGGGGGACCACATCTGGGCTGTAGTGCGGCTGCGGAAGCGTTGGGATGCTGGCCTTGGTTAAGTAGCTGTTCACAAGAAAGGCGGTATGAGCCGAAGCGTTGTCGTGGTGCAATTTTCAATCGGCTGCGATGTCTTGTTGGGCGCGATTAACCCTTCGTTTGAGTCTTTTGAGGACTTCCACGTAAAACTTGGCGTTGACGGTTTGTGCAGGAGAAGAAAATTCATGATGGACGATGCCTTTGATGTCAAAAAAGACAATGAGCATCGTTTTCATTTTGGATTTGCTCATTCTTTCGGTCTTCATAAGCGGCCTCTTCCCGGCCCTCCAAAAGACCTGATGCCACCGAAACACACAACTTTTTGCTAAAGCAACATCTGGGTAAGCCTGCGTCTCTATCGCAGATTTCCACAGAATTTTATCGCTTACCTCTGCTCTAACGAACCCAGCATTTTTGGCTTGCACCGCTCACAGAAACACGTCGCGTGAAAATGTTTGTCCTGAATCTCCAAGTGTTCGGAGACAACTGACCTGCCGCTCGTTCATTAGCTAGGAATGCCCTCTACCGAATCCAGTCGGTGTGCGCACGCTCCAAAGTACAGTCGCAGAGAAAGAAAATCAGTCCTATTACTTTCCAGACAAACCCTGTAGATTGGCTCCACTTAAAGACGTTTCTAATAAAAAATGTTCCAAAATTTTTTAAACTTTTCGTGACTTTTATCTTTTAAAAGTTTAAAGTAATTGTTTCTCGCAATTTTCCCGTACGAAACTAGGTTCTCGTCCATTCTGAAAAAAAATATTATCTTCTTTTTAATAAGTAAGTCTACTGCGTTTCAATTATAGGATTTTCTAACCTCCGGCTAATGACAGTGTGCTGTTGTTGCTTTATAAATATAATATTTGAGTTCGATGGAACTTGTAGAAGCGTACACCCCTTGCCGCTTGCAATAGCATACGCTTCATTACGCTAAAAGCACCCAGCCATGCATACATAAATTATTTATTTCGAATTACTCACTTCTGCCTTTTATTATTTCATTTTTTTTTTGCATTTGCCTCAAAATTAGCTTTTTTATCTGCAACGTTCATTGTAGCATGCCGCAAATAATATACGGACTATTTAGTCATTAGCTATAATTAATTTTTATTCGCCTGAAAACACCTTTTTAATATCTTCAATAGCCTTCAACTACACTTGCGCGGAATATGAAGCATTTAAATAATTTTCAGGCCTGAGGAATTGTCGCCGTCCAATGCAAAGTTGCTATACCGTAAAAAAGACACCGCATTGAGCACTTCGCACGGGAAGAAGTCATATGGAGTGCCATGCATGAGTTCATGGCTAGGGATCTGCATATTTAATGCGCTCTCAGCTATCGACTCACCCTTTCAATTGAGACATATGCGAACCATCAATTAAATCAATTCATGCAATCAACAATCGACTGGACGATGAACTGCCCTTGTTGTTGCGTTTCTAGTGTTTTGTATATTCATAATGAAAACCTGGAAAGACACAATTGAGCTTTTTAATTAAATTTTCTCCGGAAATTAATAAAAAAAAATTAATTTTTCTAAAAGTTAAGATTTGATTATTTTCAAATTGTGAATTTAAATAATTAAAATTTTTAAATTATTTCTTTTTTTTTGCTTTTTGCTTTTTGGCAGAGTTGTTAGCTTTCTTCACTGAAAGGCCCATAAACTTTCTCCAATAATTTTCTTAAGAAAAATAAACACACAAAATAATAGTTTCCTTACGTTTCCATTGAATGATTTTGCAAACCTGTAACCAAGTAGTATTTTTCATACTAATAAAAATGACATTTTCTTAGCTTGTAAGACTCTTGAAAGCATGAGCCGACGTTATTTAAGAGACTGTAAATTTCCAAATTGCTTGGACTTAAATCTCTACTGGATTCGCGTGGATTTCCTCAAACCTACTTTTTCCCGCTCAACAGTTTAATATTTTGGTCGGTAATTGGCACTTAGAGATGAAGGAGGATTTGTTTCTATGAGTTCTTCTCACGAAGTTCACCGAACGCTTTCGGAAAACAAATAATTTCATTCTTATTTTCATCGTGGAATATTCGAACGTCGCTTATAACATGTTCAGACCGACACTTAATCAAAAGATTTCGACTGTTGTGTGAACGGGCTAGATTAGTGAAGAAATTAAATGTAATCTAATCACTCAAAATTTTTGGTGAAAACATAGTATTAGATGTAGGCATCTAAAACTTGAATGATTAGTGGAATATACTGAATACTATTGGGTGGTCGAAAAAGTCTTTTCGTATTTCTATTATGTTGACATGAAATTAAATGCCCTGTTATGGTCCTCCCTATTAATTTCGTGTAATCAAAGAGCTTTCCAACTTAAGTACATTGGCACACAAGTGTAAGCCCACTTATTTTTATTGCTTATATAGTTAATGGGTTGTTGGTTTTTATTGTTGTTGTTTTTTTTATAAGTAATTACTGCGGTCACTTTGCAGTTCTGATTGCCCCACACAATCTGTGCGCTGCATTCACAGGCGATTGCAGTTGGTAATTAATCAAGCTCATCATTAACCAACTTTCCACAGCAACAACAACAACAAGCTGCACCAACGTGATGAAACATATTGGCAACATTACTCGGCTCTCCTTTGCCTTGGGGGTAGTGGAATGAAGGGCGACGTGAACTCAACGCCACATATTCCAATTCAATTTCAGCACACACTCACACAGAGATGGAAACATACATTTGTATGTGCTTGAAAATAAATAAGGGGAGCAGTAATCGAATAGGTCGGAGCAGGAGTCAGCCTGATGCACGGCTTATTGATGACAAATTGTTAAATCAACAATTAAAATAACTTCATCCATCCGCACAGGAGCATTACACGGCAGCACTCGGTCGCTCGGGCGGACAGGTAGCATGTTGGAAAATCATTTCGTTGGCTTCGATTACAATCAAAAGATGCCATGATGATTTCGCCTACCCACATACACACATGCATGCATGGCTCTGTGATAGTTTTGTGACCTGTCGTCAAGCGATCCGATCGATTGGTTTGTAGCAAATGTGACGCTGATTGGTTTCTGTTGCCGTTGGATTGATGTCACTGCATTGTTGGTGCATGCTGCAGCCGGATTTGTATGGACTTGGAGGAGACATGCCGTGAAAAGGGTCGCTTGACAATGCTGCAGGAATTTTAATCTGGGCGAGCACATGAGTCAACTGTCACTCATCATTAGTGGCCGTCTTTCTATTATTGCCTTAGTTACATGAGCAGTGCTTCTTGCTTCTCAATTCTCAGATAACGGTGAGCATTTGCTTCAGTCAATTCAATTGTGTATTTGTACAGATCTCGAAGGCTTCAGGTAGCTGAAAATTAAAATGAAATGAATTTTATCTTAAAAATTACACATTTATTTTTATATAATAGCTGCTTTCTCATATCTGTTACTCTCTCTCTTCCTCCCTTATTCCTTATGAAATGCATGCAAGTGAAACTATGTGCAACCTACAATTAATTAAAACATACTTCAGCTGCTTTGAGCTTACGCCACCGCTCACTTAGTCCAACTGGATCCTTCAACTTTGTGGGTTTTGTTTACTGTCTTTTGGGTTTTCATTCGCCACAGCAAAATGCTGGCGGCGAGGAAGGATTTGTAGCAAAAACAGGAACCCGCAAATTAAACTTGAAAAATCGTGTTTAGAAAAGAATGTTGAAAGAAGCTTAAAAGGAAAGCACACAAGCATTCACTTGTGGCAAGCTGCAACGCCTAAAAGCTGACACCAGCAAACAATGAAATGCAGCAAAGCTCGGCACATGTGGCTCGCCACACACACACATGCACGAAGAGACAGAGAGAGAGGGGACAGTGAGATGTTGAGAGCCGCATGCATGCGGTGATGGCAAGTTTTATTGTTTTGGCTCGCCGCTGCTTACGACTACTTTGTGGCATGTGAAAACAAATACAAAAAAAAATAATAGAAAAATATTTAATTAAGTGCAAACCGCAACAACAAACAACAACATAGCCACCTTCTGATAGCAAGCAATGGAGTGGCAACTTGGCAACTGACAACTGGCGTTTTCATGACTTAATATTTTATACTCCAGCGTAGAAGGGCAGAGTCAAAGGTCAACTTGCGGTCGCATATGTCCAACTAAGCCGAATATTTTAAGTCATCTACTATTCTAGCCAGCGAATCTCCTTCTGACGGAAGACATGTAAATTTATTAATTAGATTCTTCTTCTTCTTTACTGGCGTAGACGCCGCTTACGCGCTTATAGCCGAGTTAAAAATAGTCATTTCTTGGCGCCAATTGGAGATTCAAAGCGAAGCCAGGGCCTTCTTCACCTGGTCTTTCCAACGGAGTGAAGGTCTTCCTCTTATTCTACTTCCCCGACGGGTACCACATCGAATACTCTCAGAACTGGAGTGTTTTCATCCATTCGAACGACATGACCTAGCCAGCGTAGAGCTCATTGTTCTACCGAATGCGATATTCGATTTTGTTCGAACCGCAGTACGTTTCTTTCGAAAACTCGTATTGTCGACTCATCAGAATGGTCAGAAACGATTCTTTTACATATGGCTGAAGCAGCTCACGACTTTTGGTCTTAGACCAAGTATCCTCTGGTTAGCCAAAAAAAACATCTTTTTTAAGGCGAGCTAAAGTGAGAAGGCGAAACACACCCCCTCCCCTAGGTTGTGCGCTGGGTTTGGATGGGTAAGATCCAATGATGGCTCAGACAAAGTGGCGTCGAATAGAGATTTTGATTATTCACATTATTGACAGCAAATGGTCAGTCTAATATGTAGCATGAGTATAACAAGCAAGTTTAACTGAAATATTACTAAGTTCCATGTTTCCCCATTGTGTTTCGAAACAAAATAACCATCCGCGAGAAAAAGAGAGAGGAGAGAGAGCTTGGTTAGGAAGTTGTTGGTAGTGTTAACAGTTAATACATCTACAAAGCAGTTTTATATTCGCACAGGACAACAGAATTGTTACTATAACTACCAGTTTGGTTCCCTTTGGATTATAATTTGGTACACCTTTTCTTTGTATGTCGCTGCTCATTCATGAATGTAGACCAAAAATAAAGTCGATGATATTATTTAACACTGTTAAGCACAAATAAAGAGAAGGCAGGGCAGTTTTTTAATGTGGCAACCGCCTAAGTTCATGAACTTTGAGTTATTTGGTTAATCCGTTACAGCGAAAAGTTAGTCGATGCGCCTTTCAAGCTTGCAAATTGGCATTTATATGCAGTAATTAACAATGGCTTTTCACTTGTCGTTTTATTTTACTATTTTTTTTTTGTTGTTTCTTTTTCAATTAAAATTCCCATTTGAAGTACTGCTTTTGAAATTAACCTCACATAACGAAAATCATTACCGAAGTTTGCTTAAGCGATTAAGCAATGGACAAATGGTATTACCATCAAAAAAGCAACTACAACAACAACAACACATTCGAGAGGCTTGTTGGTGCAATGACCGCAGAAGTCAAAGTTAAAATGTCGATTGCTAAAAGTTGCACGATGGGCCGCTGAGCATGCTTAAAAATTGGAGTTTCCTCAATAGAGCGCTGAGGACCATAATTTCGAAACTTCCAATACATTTTTAGTGCTTCCGTGCGGTTCACAGTTTTTTATATGTATACGTACTTGCTTCGTGTGTGTGTTTATAATATGTGTGGCATAAATAAAAGTTGCATGTTGCATGCACTCGGCGAGCCGTTTAATTTGCATTGACGCTTGTGTTAGCAATATCGCAACGGATTTACAGCTAATATGCTAGGGATAGGATGCTGGGTGGCAACGCTCGCAATTAGTTCCTTAATTTCTTGCTTCAAACCTGCCAATGGGCCGATAGCACGTTCATAGGCGAACGTTCGCCAGCGTCGTGTTCTCGAATTAGTTATGCAGCACCAGCATTGGCAGCACACACACATAGGCAACAGCCCAACAGCCCTTTTTGCACGCGTCCACTGCGGCGTGCGTTCGTTTAATCGAAATCTGCAGCTAAGTAAATCCCATTTAAGGTCTAGTATTATGCATGCAACTGCAGCTGCAAAGGCGAACGAAGCCAAAACAAAATGTCAGCAGCCACAGCAAGCCACATACGAGTGTGTTTGTGTGCGGTACGAACAAAATCAACAACGGTAGCTGTGCTTCGACGTGTGGACTGGAGGGTGGAGGCGGCAGGCGCTGCAAATATTGATACAAGACTCATTAAACGCCCACTTATCAGTGATGGAGGTCCACGCCGTGCCACACCACACCACGCCAACTGCAGGCACCCGAACTGTTGCTGCAGCTTTTGTATATGTTAACGTGTATGAGTGTGCACAGAACCAACAACGTAAGCGCCTGCAGTTGCATGTCGCTCCAGCGGTCGACGGCGTCCGAGTGTTGCCACATGTGATATCTAAGCATCACCGGCGACTGCCTGCCAGCGCGTCGGAGCCGGCATATGAGCTTGTGTTCTGTATGTATGTGTGTGAAGAGACTCTTCTGTGCAACATTGCCTAGATTACCAATAGATACTTGTTGTATTGTGTGTGTGTGTGTTTGTTTGTTGTTTGCTGGTGTCAGTTGATCTCTGCCGAGCAGCGCATGCAATCAGTTTTGTTGGCCTCACCACTCAAGTGTGCTTACGCCGTGTGAGTGTGTGTGTTGCCGTTTGCTGTTGTCCAGCAGCGTTGTCCAGTGGCAACGGCAACGGCATGACTAATCTAAATTATGCTTCATTTGTGTGATTAAGTTTGGCCGGGCTGGGCCGGGCCTTAAGGCGTCGTAAAGGATTTGCTGAAATTAGGAGAATAAATGTTTAGACTGTTGCATATGCAATGAGCTTAAAGTTGATCGCATCGACAGCATACACTTGCGTTATTTAAAATATTGAAGGCTTTCAGAGTGCATCGCTGTTGTCTTTGAACGTGGTCTCAAGTAGCACTTTGATGAATTTGCATACGAGAAATAGAAAAACAGAAGCCATTAAGAATTATTTTTCGAATAGAAATATTGGGTAGTCGAAAAGTCTTTTCGTCTTTCTAATCAAACTCAAGTTATTTTTTATATTTATAATGAACCATAATAAACCTATTAAGTACCACTTTAGTCGATCACTTTTTGCCATTTTTTCGCTGGAGACATTATTCCATAAGTGAAAAATTTTTCTGGTTTCTCGGCGAAAAATTGCGACAAGTAATTTTCACAGACTTCTCTTGAATGGAGTCTCCCCAAGGGAGTTCTGCATTGACCGAAACAAATGGTAGTCCGATGGTGTAGGGTCAGGGCTATATGGCGGATACATCAAAACTTCCCAGCCAAGCTCTCCCAGTTTTTGTTGAGTCATCAAAAATGTGTGTGGTCTAGCGTTTTTCTGATGTAAGATGAAGCCCTTTCAGTTGATCAGTTCTGGCCCTTTTTCAATTGCTTGCTTCAATCTCATCAGTTGTTGACAGTAAAATGTAGTGTCAATCGTTCGAACAGGCTTGAGCAGCTCACAGTGGTTGATTCCACTCCAATTCCACCAAACACTCAACATAAATTTCGAGGCGTCAATTCTGGCTTAGCGACCATTTGTTGAGCTTCACCACGCTTGGACCATGATCTTTTTCGCACATTATTGTCGTATTTGATCCACTTTTCGTTTCCTGTTACCATTCACTTCAGAAATGGTTCGATTTCATTTCGTTTCTGCAAAAAATCGCAGATGTTGGTTTGGTGCAATAAATTTTTCACAGATAATTCAAGTGGTACCCAAACATCGAGCTTCTTTTTGAAGCCAGCCTTTTTTAAGTGGTTCAAAACCATTTGATGATGAATGTTAAGTTCCTTAGCGACGTCATGGCTGTTTATGTGACGTCCTGGTCAATCTTTTCCATAATTTCATCGACTTTTTCAACGATAGGTCGACGAGAGCGAGGTGCATCTGTCACATCGAAATTTCCAGAACGGAAGCGAGCGAACCATTGTTGTGCTACACGAACTGATACAGCGTTGGCTCCGTAAACTTCACAAATTTCATTGGTGGCTTGCGTGGCATTTATTCCTTTTTGACACAAAAATTTCAAAATATTACGAATTTTGAAACTTTTTTTTTTTAATTTAAGTTCAATTTAAGTTTTTTTGGGTAAAATGAAGCGTAGAATCTCACCTTTCCAACACTATATGGTATGACACAATGTGATTGGTAGCACTGGAGATATACGACTGTAACGACATCTATTGACAAAATACGAAAAGACTTTTTCGACTACCCAATATTTTAAATAATTATTTTTAAAAGCTTTCATCCACCTCCATTACCTCAGGCAAGCATATGGTTCAGTTCATAACTGTAGATACTTCTTTATTTGATTTGATATTCACCAAAATCATTTACACTTGAAAGCTTGGCAACCCCAATTTTTACTGGGCACAATCAAAACCCCTCAATGCCCCTGCCAACACATCATTAATTAAGCTAAAGTCCCCTTTTACCGTTAAGTTGCAAGCCAGTGCGTAATCGTCGGGATCAACAGTTTTAAATTAACGGCTTTAATGAAAAGTGGCCATTGGTGGTAGTGGTATGAATAACCGTTACTCGCCTTTGTCTGCAGCTTATTCAAACAATCTGCTTAACATTATCATTGTTGACGCTGAGCATTTTCGCGAGTATGAGATCCTCATTCCTTCTACACCCTCATTCGTGCAACGCAAGTGCGGCTAATTTAAATGTAAAGTGTTGCGTTGCACTCTCAGCTGAGTGCGGGCCCAACGAGAAGTGTAAGGTCGCTTTGAAGGGGTTGCAAAGTTCAGCAGTATGTAATTTACAAATATATACGTACGTGTGTATGTTATACCCAATAGGAATATCTGCGTATTTCAACGCACGCTTGAGGTGTTTTCATTATACCATTGAGTACAATTTTGGACTCACGCGCTGAAATAATGACCCACCGAAAATCGCACTTAAATAAAATTCACAACTGAGGACTTCGAAAACACCGCCTTATTGAAGTTCTGCAGGTTTTTTTTTTTTAAGGTAAATCAGCTGGACTTTTCCTGGTGGGGTGGCAATATTGTAATGCAGAAAAACAAGTGAGATCTGGGAGCTCTTTATAGGAATCGCTCGGAAAATATGTCAACTGCAATCATCCTTCGGGCGTTGAAACAAAGCAAGCCTACGCTAACAAAGGCCAACAATGTGTTAAGGACTTGCAAATATCTACGAGAGTTGGAGCTCCTACTCCGCGCAAGTCTCCACACCCCGGCAGGCATGTGCATCAGCTGCACTCATGCTTGTGTTGCACCAATTGTTTCATCATGTTTACATGGTTGGCAGCCGCCCCGCCCCGCAAGCAATACGCAGCGGAAGAGCCGCTACTGCCACCTCGCAATCAAGTGAATTGCACTCTCCAGCCCACTCTCCACTGTGGGCTTGAAACAGGATTACTTGAATGCAAAAATTGGGGTCAGGGTTTCTTTTGTGTGCAAAACATCTGAACAATGCGCTGTTGCATATGTGTCTACATAACGGTACGCACATATGTATGTATGTAACCAGGTGCCCGCCGAAGGGTGGTCCACCCTATCGCCGGCGCGCATCGAGTGGCATAATGAAGCCGCAGGCAGCCATTACGTTCGTTCCTTCGCCGGTTCCCTTCCCCTCGCATGTCTGCTTATGTGAGTAAATAAAGTCATTAATAAATCATGATTGTGCTGCTGGCATATGTGTAAATGATTCTTGCGTTTTCTTTGTGTTTCCTTTACTTTTCTGCACAATTCATTCACTGTTAGATCTTGTCAATGAATATGCATTTTATTTCTTTTTGTGTTTCTCTTCTTTTTTCAGCGCTCACCTTCAAAATTGAACCTCAGGATGTGGTCGTGCCGGAAGGACATTCGGTGCTGCTTCAATGCGGTGGCGCGGCACAAAACGGCAAGTCCGCCAAAATACAACCAATTATACGCTGGCGGGGGCCCGACGGGCAGGACTTGGGCATCGTCGGCGACACATTTCGCAATCAGCTGAGTAACGGTTCATTGTATATAAGCTCCGTGGAGGAAAATCGCGGTTTGACCGGCTCCTATCAGTGTCTGCTCAGCGCTGAAGGCATTGGCACAATTGTTAGTCGCGCGGCAGTCGTGTCTATAGCACGGTTGCCCGATCTAAATCAAGACTTTATCGAAACGTATTTGCTACCTGGCCAGACGGCATACTTTCGTTGCATGGTGGGTCAAGTTCAGCCGGGCATTAAGCACATAGTACAATGGCTTAAGGATGACATACCGCTTGTGTTGGACAAATTGCGCATGGTCGTGCTGCCGAATGGCGCCCTAGAAGTAGATGAGGTCGGCTTTGGTGATCGCGGCGCTTATCAGTGTAATGTGACCTCTGGCAGCATATCTCGTTTAAGCAGCAAAACCAGCTTAAATATCAAAAAGCCCACAGATCCAGGCAGTGAAAGTTTGGTTGCGCCCTCATTTCTTGTGGGACCTTCGCCGAAAACCGTGAAGGAAGGTGACAGTGTCACTTTGGATTGCGTCGCAAATGGTGTTCCCAAACCGCAAATTAAATGGTTGCGCGACGGCGCGGAACTCGATCTTAGCGATCTAGACTCGCCATTCTCCATCATCGGCACGGGCTCACTACAAATTTCTTCTGCCGAAGACATCGACTCGGGAAACTATCAGTGTCGTGCCAGTAATACAGTCGACTCACTCGACGCGCAGGCCACCGTGCAGGTGTTGGTGCCGCCCAAGTTCATCAAGAGCCCAAAAGACAAGACGGCTCACGAAAAAGAGGAGTTGGAGCTGGAGTGCGCGATACGCGGTAAACCTAAGCCGCTGATTCAGTGGCTGAAGAACGGTGATGTGATCACGCCCAACACGTACATGCAACTAGTGGGTGGCCACAATCTGCGCATTTTCGGCCTGCTGCAATCCGATGCCGGCATGTTCCAATGTGTTGGCACCAATCCGGCTGGCAGTGTTCAAGCGGCGGCACGCTTGCGCGTCGCTCAAACGGGTGAGTGAAAAAGTGGTTATATGCCTTTACAGTTAATATACTTGTATATGTATATATGAACTAACAGTACTTCTCCGTTATGTACAAACTAATGTAAAATTTCGAAGCGCTTTTAGAGAACAAAATTATGCTTTTTGTGTTAAAAGAGTAAAAGCTCTGTGAATTGGACGTAAACGCAACTGGCTTAAATAACAATAACGTAACTAAACTAGCAAGACTACTAATCATCCCTGTGAGCGACAACCTTCCAACGTTAAAAATTATCATTTAATTAATTTGGTTCTTTCGTTTTCTGCTATTTTGTGAGGTTTGGCCCAAAGTACTTGTCCCAAAGCTTGAAATTTAACAGCACCGTACAAGGTTTTTGTCGGGCGTACATCTGAAATAGGGTTCCATAAAGCCGTATTAAATAGGGTCTCAAAATTTTAGGTTTTCATCCGATAGCAAGAAAATTTAAATAGTTCAACGTAATTCAAAATATTTTTATGGCAGCTTTATTATTATAATTTTTTCCTCAGAATAATTCAGTTTCTTAAAAAAGGCTTTGATTATCTTTTTATTAATTTTCGGTAACTTTAGAGTCTGGAATAATTTTTGGCTTCCTTAGATATTCAAAATGATCCCTGAAACTCTATGGTTCATATAATATATATATTTATATAATCTATAGTATTGAGGATTTTAAAAGTCAGGCATTTATATTAGGGCTCTTAAAATTATTCGATAACCTGAAAACCGACTATCCGGATACAGCAAACCGAATATTATTATGTGAACAATGTCCTATCCGGTTAATCGGCTTAATCCATTAGTCGAATACCAAGAGCTCTAACTTATATTATTTACACAAATTAGAAATTTTATAATTTAAATTTAACAACCCTCCGCTCATAGCAAACGTATTTAATTTGAATTTTATTACATTATTCGCTTTGCTTATTACTTTCGCATAAGTTTTAAGAAATGAATATGCTTTAAATGTGTTCTTTATTGGTCGGTAAATTCGCACTGCTTATTAATAAGTTAAATATATTTTGTTTTATTTCATAAATGTGTAAATTGAAAAATATTTATAAAATTTTCTTTTCAACTTATTTTAAATTAATTTCCTTTTAAATTTTCTTTTTATTTCCCTTTTTTCTTTTCACCACTTCATATTATGACACGCATTTGCATTTCCAACACATCATCTGCACATTCCCATCATCATCCATCCTAACCTGATGCCCAAAGGCAAATCCAAAAAATACCACTCTTCCGCTTCCCAAACACCCAAATCTCCATTACTTCCGTCAGCTTCACCTATGCGCCGACGCAAGGGGGGCGGTTCTAAGGCAATTGATCCTTTTGACACATTCGGCGATGCCATTGACAATTCAATGGGATCGACACGTAGTCTCTCCAAAAGCGCGCTGGATAGTTTACTCTCACAGAGAGGCAGAAAACTGCCACGACCTGAGAGACCGCAAAATGACAATGGCTATGGTGAATTTGCCTCACTGAAAGACCTCGAACAGTTGGACATGGAAGATACGGACAGCTCAATGGAGCTGCCCACAAGTACACACGAGTTCAACGTAGGCGGTGACGGTGATGACGGCAACAACGATGACGATGACAATGAGGACGAAGACGAATATGACGATTTAAATGACAATCAAGAATTCATTGATGCCTACAATCACGGTGACGATCCCAATAAAGTATTGAACTCTTGGAAGAATAAAAATAAGAAACAATTATCCTCAGCCACATCCAATTCACAAGCGGCGTCATCAAGTTCCTCCTACTTATCCTCAGATTTAGATGGACTCGAAGGCAGCATTGGCATAACTGGCGTTGGGAGTGTAGACGGCGGTGTAGACATTCCACAATCCGGTGGCGGAGTTACACATATTCACGGTGCTGTGTTGAGCCGTTTACCAGGGCCACCACACGACGTGGTTGCGCAAATAGTGAAACCACGTTTCGTAACACTCAGTTGGATGGAGCCGAAGAAGAACCCGGTCGAAGTGGTGTCTTATACCGTATTTTATAAAATGAGCAACAGCGAACGGTAAGTGCAAGAGAGTCATTTGGAGTATGCACTTCATTAGACTATTAGCCAGTTACTTCAACACATGTGTTAATTGAGTTATTAAGGGAGGATGAGTCGAATTGCTTTCTCACAAAACACTTCTAAAAGCTTTATAAACTTCTAATTGTTGAAATTGTTGTAAATTTGGTGCCCTAAAATATTATTCGAGGTACCATACATACATTTCCGCCAAGGCCATAGAAAAGCCTATGCCGAAAGGCAGTAATGAAAATCACATTGCCGACGCCGTTTCACTTTCATCGCGGCCATTTTTTATCCATTATCCTTGTGACGGAGCCAACTAAAACCTCACTTAGGCGTCATCAGCGGAAGTCGTTCGAAATCAGTCTGTCTTTGTGGGCTTTTATGCGCCGACCGTAAATTCAATAACTTCATCTAACAGCATCTTCTGCGAAATTGCCAAGTAGCATTTCCTTGTTTTGGCAAAAGCAATTTGCCGCGCTCTCCCTCCCTGTCCTAAATTTGGCCGCAATCACTTTGCATTCTGTTTCTACTTTGTCAAATTAAAAGCACATGAATGCGCCGAATCTAGTCAAGCAGACACTGAAACAGACACTGCGGCCTTTGTCTGTGTCGCTTCTAACGGTAATTGTAATGGGTAGGCGACAAATAAATAATCACTTGCGTGGAAGCAATTTCAATACAATAATGTAGACATCAAGCTAATAGCCCTGGAAATGGCTGGAAAATTAAATTGGCTAAAGGCTCTACAATCCCTTAATGAAAAACTGTTTAAAGTCTTTGCATATCTACAGTCACTTGAAAGCAATTTTGTTAATGCTAAAATGATGTCGCTTTCTCTTAATGCAGCGAACAGAAAATTGTAACCAAATCGCACGATGACCAACAGGTGAATATCCAAAATTTGCTGCCTGGAAAAACCTATCAGTTCCGTGTGGTGGCAAATACGAACTTTGGACCCGGCGATTCTTCAGAGGTACATACCTTACCTTTAACATTAGAAACTGCATGAAAATAAGTTTGTTGAACTTTATTAGGTTTTGGAGGTGCGTACTCAACCGGAGGAGAATATTGCTGGTCCACCACGCAACGTCGAAGGACTGGCGACTAGCGAAAGAGAGATTTTTGTAAAATGGGATTCTCCGCTCGTAACCAATGGAGAGATTATGAAATACCGAATTTACTATTCTGAGGTTCGTTGCCGTGAAAAGTCACAAGTGTTGTAAAATATACTTAGTTTTATGTTGTCCACAGAATGACAGTGGTGCTGAGATGTATCATGATAGCACCTCGCTGAGTGCTGTGATCTCGGAGCTTCGTCCATATACCGATTACACTATTAGCGTGGTACCTTTTAATAAGAATGGCATGGGCGATCCTTCGAATGAAATAAAGGTCAGGACTTACTCCTCCACACCAACTGAGCCCCCCAATAATGTGACACTTGAAGTAACGAGTTCGACGGTAAGCTTGCAATCTAAACACATAAACTGTTATTTTGAAAATCTATATATAAGACCTTTGTTTTAATGTGTATTATATTTATTTATATATTAATCCTATTTCAGTCCGTCACTGTGCACTGGGAGCCTCCAGCCGAGGAAGAGCGAAATGGACAAATCACCGGCTATAAGATTCGCTATCGTAAACTTAAAGACACACCCCAAGTGAAGAGTACACCAGCGAATATACGTTACTTCGAATTGAAAGGACTTGAGCGACACTCAGAGTATCAAATAAAAATTGCCGCTATGACAGTGAATGGCTCGGGCCCGTTCACAGAATGGAATCGCGTTATGACTTTGGAAAATGATCTGGATGAGACACAGGTGCCTGGTAAACCAGTTTGGATCAACATAGTTCCCGGTGGTGATAACATCGCTTTGCACTGGGGTCCACCGCAACAACATGAAATCAAGATTCGAAGCTATGTCTTGGGCTGGGGTCGTGGAATACCCGATGAAAACATCATTGAACTAAAAGAATCCGAACGCTATTATGTATTGAAAAAGTTGGAGTCAAATACGGAGTATGTGGTTTCGTTGCGTGCACGCAACAGTAAAGGTGACGGTCAACCAATTTATGACAACATCAAAACACGTGACGAGGAACCCGTCGATATGCCGATGCCGCTTGAAGTGCCTGTCGGCCTACGCGCCATCACCATGTCCAGCTCATCCATTGTCGTCTACTGGATAGATACGATGCTGAGTAAAAATCAACATGTCATCGATAATCGTCACTACACCGTCCGTTTTGGCATTTCCGGCTCTAGTCGTTATCGTTATCACAACACCACCGATCTCAATTGCATGATCAATGATCTGCGTCCGAACACACAGTATGAGTTCGCTGTTAAAGTGGTGAAGGGGCGTCGTGAGTCGGCTTGGTCCATGTCAGTGTTGAATAGTACCTATCAAAATGTACCAATTACACCACCACGTGAGCTCACTGTACGACCAGATGAACAGAATCCACAAACTGTCATTTTACAATGGCTGCCACCGAAACACAGCCTTGGTCAAATAACCGGTTACAACATTTACTACACCACCGATACAACGAAACGAGATCGCGACTGGTCCATCGAGGCATTCGCTGGCGACGAGACTATGATGATGTTGCCTAATTTGAAACCGTACACAACATATTACTTCAAAGTGCAAGCGCGCGTGGGGAAAGGCGCCAGTAATGCGCCGTTTTCAGCGCTTGTGGCTTACACGACTCCGGCGGCGGTTGTGATGCAGCAACCAAAACCGATTGCCAAGGGCATCAGTAACGAGATCATCATATACTCTGTAGCAGGTGCGATTGTATTTGTAGTATTGATATTTGTGGTCATCATGGTGGTAATGTGCCGACGAAAGCCTCAATCCACTCCTGATCACAACAAGAAGAGGTACGAAGAGTGAGTGCACTATTTTTCTTAATTGAGATTCTCTTTTAGGAAATTATTTAATTTTATATACAATTTTTTTTCAAGTAGTTATCAAAATGTTGGAGTTCCGAAGCCGCCAGACCTATGGATACATCACGATCAAATGGAGTTAAAGAACATTGATAAGAATATTCACAGCACCACTCCTGGTAAGCATATTTAGATTATTTCATTCGCAAAGTACCAAATTGGTCTAACCAGGGCTTATTGGCCTGTCAGATTAACCTAACCTATATTACTTCATATCAACAATTGCTCATTAAAAACTATAAAATGAATCTTTTTAGTTTGTAGCGACGGTGCTTCGAGTAGCGGTGCCTTAACATTGCCACGTTCTGTGGTGCACGAATACGATGTCGACACGCCGGTGCCGGTTACTAATTCGCTCGACAAACGATCCTATGTACCCGGATATATGAGTACGTTACTTGCAAACTTAACCAATATTTTTGTTATAAACCTGAATATTTCTTATTTCCCGCCCTCTTTAGCCACTTCGATGAATTCTACCATGGAACGGCCACAGTATCCGCGCACCCAGTATAACATTTCCGCCAATCGTTCGCATATGACTGTCGACACGGGGCACTCGCAACAAAGTCTGACGCAGCAACCGGGCTCCTTGGCACAAACGCCCGAACATCCTTACGGCTATGAGGGTAACTTCTGGTAAGTAATAAGTGGTAAAAAAAACCTTTCGCCTGGGACATATTATGCCAATAAATTAATTAACTTAGTATTTGGAAAAATTGAATTTTTTCAAATAAAGCTGTCTATGCGAACCACATATTACTGCAATATATCACTGTGTGGACGGCTTAAGTCAAACCGCTTTATTAAATTTATGGTTTTAGAAATTTAAAGTGCGCGCCAACGAACATATATATGGTGATTAAAAAGTGTGTGTGTTTATTGCTTTTATCTCTACAAGGTTGTGTAGCTCCAAGTGCCAGTAGCTACAAGTGAAGCTCACCAGGTTGTCAATCCCACCTTATTGAATACACCTTGATTACGTAATGACGGCAGACCGGGAGCAAAGTGATTTATGAAAAACATTTCAGTTAAATTTGTATGTTTAAAGAAAATAAAAAATTTTCATAAGCCGACCAAATTTCAGTAAAAAATACAATATTCATATTTTGATTTTTGTTTGTACGTTTGTGTAAACAAAGAAATTATATTGTTTCCCGTTTGTGTTGTCCATCCAACCGTCCTGTGAGTGAGTTGAGCCATGACAGCCATTTGGGACAAAATGTGTGAAGTATTCACGTTGCTGGTTCGGCCGACGCGTCGCAAGACCCGCGTTACCTTCAGTCCAAGCACCCTACATCGTGAAATCATTCGGCACACCAAACTATCGGCTTCCCCTAATCCGTTTTTCAACTTTCTAGCCGAAGTGCGTATGAAAGCCAACGGTGGGGAATTAATGCACCCTGGCTGTGGTTCGATGTCGCCGCGGGAAAGTGCTCGCATCGCCAAGACAGCAGGCCGTTTGTGGAATTCTATGAGTGATGAACAAAAACAGCCATATCGAAGCATTGCAATGGAGCAGCGGAAGCTGAAGAGGCTGCGGCGAAGGCGTTCCTACTTATCTGCACGCAGACGAAGAGAACGCAAAACGCCAGTCGAATGTAAATTCCTATTACCACCGCCGCCCACCCATCAAGAGCATCTGTAAATGTGACTTCTGGGGATTGCGATTGTGTTATTGACGCCTTCAGGACAGGAATGGTGGATATGTGGATGGTGTGGATATCTAAATTAAGTGCAAATTTTATGTTGATATTGTCTCCAATTTCATAAAGATGTTATAGTCTGGAAACATTTCTATACTGCTCTGTTTACGTTACCTTGTTATTCCTCAAGAGGGGCAAAGCAATTCATTAAAATCATTTCAATTTTATTTTAACGTCTAACGAAATAAAAAATTTCATTAGCCGACGAAATTTCAGTAAAAAATACAATATTTATATTTTGATTTTTGGTTGTACGTCTTGTAAACTAAGAATTGTATTGGTTTCCGATTGTATCGTATGTATATCCATCCGGAGAGATAATCGAGATATGCCATCTATATGGGAGAAAATGTGCGAAGTATTCACATCGCTGGTGCGACCGACGCGTCGGAAGACACGTCGGGTCACCTTCAGTCCAAGCACCCTACATCGTGAACTCATACGACACTTGGAACATTCGGCTTCCCGTAATCCATTTTTCAATTTCCTAGCCGAGGTTCGTATGAAGGCCAACGGCGGCGAATTAATGCAGTCAAATTGTGGTTCGATGTCTCCGCGCGTAAGTGCTCGCATTGTCAAGACGGCAAGCCGATTATGGAATTCAATGACGGACGAGCAAAAGAGGCCGTACCGGACCATAGCCATGGAGCAGCGAAAACTGAAGAGACTGCGGCGAAGGCGTTCCTACTTAACAGCACGTCGACGAAAGAAGCGCAAACCGCCAGTTGAATGCAAGTTTCTCTTACCACCGGTGCCCACTCAAGAACAACAACTGTAAAGGTGGCTTCTGAAGATTACCATAATATGGTTGACGTCGTCAGAACAGTACGGATGGAGCAGAGAACAAAATTTTGTGCAAATTTAATGTTGTAACCCTCTTCTATTTTCCCAAACTGTTATTGTGTTTCATCAATCCTATGTTACTTGTTATTATACCGAGGTCGCAGACAATCGGTAATAAAGTGATTCATATAAAACAAACATGCATATGTATATATTTTTAATCCAAATCACATCTGTGGGTGTGGGTCTTAAAATAATATTATTGTCTGATTAATTATCAGTATGGAAGTGAATACTTTTCGTCAAGTTCAAGAAAAATACTAGAAACTTGAAAAGAACACTACCTCTATATATTTTATTCTCTGGCATCGTTTCACTAGGCATTAGTAACTCTCGTTCAACATTAGATCTCAAAACGCGGACCTATATATTAGGTTATTAAAAAAAAGAAAAAAAGCTAAGGAATGATCTTGTAAACAATGATAGCTGGATTAAAGGCCTCTTAGCCTATAGAGTAATTTTGTAAAGGAGAAGAAAGCAGAGAGCAAATGATCGTTATTATTCAAAAATGTACCACAAACATGTACTGGTTGCTCTATAATCTTTAATATAATAAATGAATCATTGATTGGTTTTAGATCAGATAATGTTGGCAAACTTAGGAAAGATTCATGGTCGACCGCGGTGAAAAGTGTAGAAAATGCTGTTGTTGCGGTTGTTTTAGGGGCAGAATTCTGCGAGTTGACAGTTTTTGGTCGGATAAAAATCCGGGTCCGTTCCGGTTACGTAGACCCGACTGTCGTAGGAACGGTGTCGAAAAGGCTTGCGCTGGCTCCTCACTACCTCATAGATATTTTTTAATACAATATTTTAATTATTCTCTTTCGAAATTCATAAGAGATAAAATGGTAATTTTGTTATCCGTTTCAGCAATCCTGGTTACCCGAATGGTGTCGGCGGTGCTGGTCCAGGTGGTGGTCCCACAAACAACGGTGGTGTTTCAACTATCGAGAGTGCAAAACGTGGTCATCCATTGAAGAGTTTTAGTGTGCCAGGTCCGCCACCAACAGCGGCTGCGACACCCATCAATAAACACAGTAAGTAACAAGGCAATGTAATGTTGCAACCCTTCTCATGCCGCTTCCGTCGTCATCAATTCTAATGTTTGTTTTGCTCACCTGTGTTTCAGCACCTGCCGTAACAATACGTCCACAAAATCAATCGCCCTACAAGAAGCCCTCCTTCTCAGCTGCCACGCCCACGAATCGGTTGCAAAGCGGCTCGTCTGTGGCACACTCCAACGATGAAATACAACGATTAGCGCCAAGCACCTCAACCGAAGAGCTGAACCAAGAAATGGCCAATCTAGAGGGACTCATGAAGGACTTGAGTGCAATAACGGCTAATGAATTCGAAGTTTAACAGTAAATAGGTATAAACACACGCCATACGAAAGTGTCTAAGGCCGAAACGTGCTTCAGATAAGAAAATTAACAAATGCGCAACCAACATAATCGGTAAAAGTATTGATCGATGAATGAAAGGTTTTCAAAACAAAAAAAAAAACAAGAACGAAAAACAACAAAAACCTCGATAAACTTAGCGAATCAAAATGAAAGCAAACAAATGAAAACATTATCATTTCTCTTTCGTTGGTTTCGTGCTAAATTTGCAGTTTTCCACAGAATATGCGCAAATTAAATTGATTTGGAAATGTTTGGCTGCTAATTCTAATAATTTGCCATTAATATTTAAAGTTTAAGAGCTAGTGCATTCGTATATATATATTTAATGCCGATCTTTTCGTGTAAGTAAAGTAATATTGGATTTTTGTACAAGCGTTAAGGGACGTAAAGATAAACGGTTAGAATTAATTGATTTCTAAGTTTAAGTGCTGCTTAAGTTTCAAAAATGTGTTTTAAGAGTGCTCTTGATTTTGTTATAAATTTTATTTTTATGAAGAAACCGTGACATGTACATAACCGTTATATGTAAGAGCATTGTCATATATGTATGTATATGTATTTATCGACATTTTAGCGAGTAAGCAAATGATTGAAAGATTAAAGTTTTTGAGTAAAAATAATAAGAATTATACCACAGCCACGGCTATATTAATAAGGAAACTGAAATCGAAAACGAAAATGATAACGAAGCTGAAACAATTAAATTAAAATAAAAATAATTTAAATATTGAAAATTGTTGAACCATACGCATAAGCCACACCAATCTGTCTGATGTGAAACCTTCAAATGTTAACATGTCGCACTTGTTACGGTAAAGTGTAACAACTCAAAATTTACAAATTTTAGTTTTTTGCAAGAAAATAATGTGCAGTGGTCATCTCCACCCACTGTAAAAATCGTTCAGTGATTTGTCTAGTCTTTCGTTAAAAAAACGTTATGACTCTCTCTTTGTTTTCAGAATAACTTCTTTCGACTCAACTAAAGAGTTACATTTTTAGTTGTCTACAAGTGTTTTATCAAATTGGTTCGTTAGTGTATCACATAAAGTGTAACATTTTGAATTGTGCCACTTGTACACTTGTACATTGTACCACTATGTATATAAAAAAATTTCCGGAAAAGAGTAATAACTCAAAAATTTGTTATTTTCGTGCAAATACTAAACAAATAAAAATGAAACAACGGTTATATTATTTTTAATGATATTTTCGTGCAATTACATTGTTTTTTCCTTGTAATATATTATTAACATTTACGGAAACAGTTTTTCGTCTCTACTGAAAATGTTCAAATTTTGAGTTGTTACACTTTACCGTAACAAGTGCGATGTATGAAAGCTTACATACTCCTATGTAAGTACATATTAATTATACTAAGCAATACTAAGCTGCCGTAAAGTAAAGTATGAGCTATCTCGCGTTAGTTCACGCTGCATTTCCGATTTGCATTTAATATTGTGCGCTATAACTTTCCTTTTGAAAAGTTGTTTGAAAGTATGGGCTGCAACAGTTGTTGGTTTTGAATTCAAGTCCTTGCAGTGCCATAGAATTCGGCCTTAATAATGTTATAGCGAGAGACCGCAATAATCTATCCCTGAAAGCTATAGCGCAAATCTTCATTGCATTTGAAGTTACAACAACTTACAACAATGGGAAATACTAGCAGCATACGTGGGTACTACATATATCTTGTTATATAGACATGTTAAACTATTGAAAGTACATGTAACTGTCACAGACTTTGTGTATATGTATTTGCACTTTATATTTAAATATGCACAACTGAAATTACTTGCCGCTATATGCATCTACTTGCTATCGAAATCTTCTTAAAAGTAAAAACTAATCTAGATTTAAACTTACAAACGTGCATTTATATCAAAATATCGTGTTCTTGTAAGCCAAAGTTTTACTACAAAAACATTTCACACAACCGGAGGTTTAGTTTTTTTTAATATTGAACCCCCCACCTTAGTGTAATTTACTGTTTCCGTTTTTACGTCATCCAAACGGAGTCTTTCTTTTTAGTTTTCGTTCATTTCCATACAAAAGTGCCATTTCACTGCTCATAAAAAACCTTAATTTACTGAGCGCACAAATTTTGTAATATTTTTAGTATGAAGCTTTTATTTTAATTTTCGCAAAACTTGTGTTCATGTATAATTTCGGCAAATTATTGTCCTCTGAGCTATTTTTCCAAACATAAATTCAATTTTGGAAGTTACTATCAAATGCCTACAAATGTACTACTTATGGCAATGCAGCGTGCGGGGTGTTTACAAAACCTCAATCGAAAAAAATTAAACAATTGGAAAAGCGTTTTGTATTAAAAATTTTAATTATTTATATTATTTAGATATATACATATATATGTATTTGATTTATGCGCAATGCTATGAAAATTTATTATTCTAGTTACTTTTCATATAAGGTTTTATTATTTACGATCGAAGGTCATACAAAGTCACATACTTTTTATGCATTTAAAAAGCCTTATGTTGAGCTGAACAAATTTCGCGTTTTTTTGAATTTTACAAGCGCATAAATGGGCGTACTAAATATTACTAAAAATTACGCATGTATATCATTTGTAAAAATAATACATACATACATACACAGATATAATACACGAAACTCAGCTAATGCATAATTTGTACTGGAAATCAGACCAACGCATTTAGAAGATCAAAAATGTTATTGGAAAAAGCAGTTATTATGCAAACAGCAAATGGGAAATGATCTAACCAGAAGCGAAATGTTGAAGGTCCTATTAAGTTAAAATTTTAAATTTAATTAAACTAAAAGAAAGAAACATTTGCCATACCTACTCGAATACAAATTAAGTTCTATACATCTCTGCTAACCCTTTTTAGAAGCACGAATCATACACCTACAGACATATATACATACACACATATTTCTCTACTTCGAAAATCATATAATTATCTATAAACAAATATATTTACGTATTACTTCATGTTAAGCGTAATCATAGGTATAGGTGGAATTAGCAGAATGGTGAATTGCAAACAAAACGAAGACTTTTGTTACTTTTATTATTCAAAGAGAAGTTCTTATAAGTATATATACATGTATGTGAAGATTTTTATTACAAAATGCATTTTTGTATAATAAAAATGAACGTTTCGATTAAGCACACATATAAAATGAAGAAATATTACCTTCGTAAGTAAGCATACTTAGCTATAATAACTTTAAATAATAATAATATTAATATTCTACTTATACAAAGTAAATGCAAGCAAAGAAATTGTGAATTAAATGTGAAAGAAAGTACGATAAATTACAATGTATAATAAATATAATTTATACAATTCAAATTTTAATCGTTTTCATATTTAGTAGGTTAGGGCAATAACAAAAAAATCATACTGTGAAAATAAAGAGGAGACACTCTCCTCGCCAACAGATTTGAACTTGATCACGCACGATTATTCTCTCTGAGGAGTCTATGTTTGGCTGGCAAGTGCAATATTACACCAGCGAATCTAAAAACATTAATTTTGCTTACACCTAAGCTTTCACAAATAAAAATTAAAATATTTATAATGTCCTTCACAAAGTTAGTATACAACTTGATTTTGTTCGATTAGTTTGTATATGCTATAACAGTCCGATCTGAAAAATGTGTTAGGAGATTGTACCGTTATCTTGGACAATAATCCATGCCCAATTTCGCGAAGAACAATACGACAAGTGGATTTTTATCGATCCGAAATCAGCTGTTCCGTCAAATGAGCAGCTTCTTGGAGAGAAAAATCCGTGTGCAAAATTTCAAAGCGATATCTCAAAAAACTGAAGGACAAATCGGTGTATATCAGTGGTCGGCATGAGAGGATCTGTCACTGTGTTCGTGAGCACGAAAAAAAGTAGCAAAAAGAGTAGCCCAGTGAGAAATTGGAATTAAAATTAAGCAAATTTTATAAGCAAAATTATAAAATAATGAAAATTAACAAAATGTCTTTTAAGGATATATTCCCTATTATCTTTAAAAGACTTGGAACATAAAAGGCATTGCATGGCACCAAAGGCATTTAGAAACATAAAATATTTCTCGCAGGGCATATTTGGTTTTGCGCTATAGTCTTACGTGATGTTAATTCATTGCTGGCTCGACAACGACTGAACGATAGGGCGTAAGCGTACGTGTGAAGTTAGTTTGCACAATTGTGGTAAGAAATGCCTACCACTGGTGTATATACAGACAGACGGACATACTTAGCTTAATCGACTCATTTTATCACGCTGATCATTTATACAGCAGCGGTGAAAATAATAGTAGTGCCACAGTGGCATATAGTTTAGTGTTTATAATTTCTTATGTTGCTTTATTTGTCTGACGTTCTCCTTAAAATACTATTGAGTAAATATTGTACAATAAAAAAGTACCACTATAACTAACGGGTGATTTTTTAAGAGCTTGATAACTTTTTTTTTAAAAAAAACGCATAAAATTTGCAAAATCTCATCGGTTCTTTATTTGAAACGTTAGATTGGTTCATGACATTTACTTTTTGAAGATAATTTCATTTAAATGTTGACCGCGGCTGCGTCTTAGGTGGTCCATTCGGAAAGTCCAATTTTGGGCAACTTTTTCGAGCATTTCGGCCGGAATAGCCCGAATTTCTTCGGAAATGTTGTCTTCCAAAGCTGGAATAGTTGCTGGCTTATTTCTGTAGACTTTAGACTTGACGTAGCCCCACAAAAAATAGTCTAAAGGCGTTAAATCGCATGATCTTGGTGGCCAACTTACGGGTCCATTTCTTGAGATGAATTGTTGTCCGAAGTTTTCCCTCAAAATGGCCATAGAATCGCGAGCTGTGTGGCATGTAGCGCCATCTTGTTGAAACCACATGTCAACCAAGTTCAGTTCTTCCATTTTTGGCAACAAAAAGTTTGTTAGCATCGAACGATAGCGATCGCCATTCACCGTAACGTTGCGTCCAACAGCATCTTTGAAAAAATACGGTCCAATGATTCCACCAGCGTACAAACCACACCAAACAGTGCATTTTTCGGGATGCATGGGCAGTTCTTGAACGGCTTCTGGTTGCTCTTCACCCCAAATGCGGCAATTTTGCTTATTTACGTAGCCATTCAACCAGAAATGAGCCTCATCGCTGAACAAAATTTGTCGATAAAACACATTTCGAACCGAACACTGATTTTGGTAATAAAATTCAATGATTTGCAAGCGTTGCTCGTTAGTAAGTCTATTCATGATGAAATGTCAAAGCATACTGAGCATCTTTCTCTTTGACACCATGTCTGAAATCCCACGTGATCTGTCAAATACTAATGCATGAAAATCCTAACCTCAAAAAAATCACCCGTTATATAGCTTAGCACTTGTTATTGAAATTTCGTTTATTTACATACGAGTGAGCTATTAAGGCAGTCATAATAATAGTACTGTGTGGAATAAACTATAAAAGCACAAATGTAAAATATTTATTTGGATAAACAATTTTGAGAAAAGTAAGTATTATGTTTTTGGAGAATTTTTTTGATCATTTTGTAAAAATCTGATTCAAGTTTTGTCAATTTTGTCACGACATCTCTCACAAGTCCGTTCGAATGATTGAAGTGGATATTTTGGGTATGAAATGCGTTATTACTCGATTCGTCTCGATAAAGCTGATTTTTTATTTTCAAAAAGAGTAGCGTAAACAGTACTCTTTGGACATTCTAAATTGCGCGAATTCCGCTCCCACATTCACGGAGAGCATTAAAATTGCTGTTGAGACAAGGACTTATGAGTTGCAAACAAGTCAATAAGCAACGGACTCAGTCGATCGAAGAGCTAAAACAAAATTCGCTGAAGGAACTGAAGGCCATTGCAAAAAGTGGTTAAGTGTATAAGTGTTTCGAAGACTGGAAAATTCGTTGGCACAAGTGTATTACATCTGATGGGGATTATATTGAAGGCGAATATTAATGAATAATTAAATATTTTGGGTTTTATTTACAATTTCCGAGTACATTTTTGGCACAATGAATGTACTGTTGTCTGGAGAGCACCTTCATTGCAGTCTTGAAATCTTCGTTTCCTTTGAGTTCTACGCTACGCTACCCAACTACGATGAGCAGACTTCGTTTACTAACCAATAACAACACTCAAGAGACAGATATTTTTTCTGCTTCTAAGTTATCTATCCTCATCAGTTTGAGTTCAAGTTGGCGGTTATTTTGTTTCACATCCGACTTCATGACGTGGTGGGGAACACGAATTCGGCAGCCCAACAAAGCACAGCACAATCCGCCGCCGATAAAAGTCGTTAAAGTGGCTTTACGATAAAAGCTCTTTTCGAATCACGTAAAAAAGCTGCGCCTTCATTAAGCCAATTACGGCCAGCATAAAAATTGCCAAAGAAATTCAAATCAGTTGACGAGAGACGTTCGAAAAGTGGAGTTGGCATCGGTTTTGGCACAGTGGATCAACGGAAGGGAACTGCGAGTCGGTACTAGAGCCATTGGCCGTGCAGAAAAAGTGAAACATAAAAAGTGCGATTTGCTTGGGAAGTGTTGTAATGTGAATTAAATTGGTGTGCGGTGATAGTGGTGACTTTGAATCGTCGGGTGTTACAGTGACACAGTGCGTCGTTTGCCAAATTGCTTTTTTTATCGCCTGTGAAGTGTGCATAATCGCTTCGTGCCTCCTTCTCCGCATTTGACATTTACTCCGCTGACATTTTATTTCAACCGCTCTCTGTTCGGTTATGTGAACAATTAATTCAGACGAATTGGGAATTTTGATGAGCGTTCAGCAGTCACACATCAAATATTCAACTTTGTAAGCATAGAGACGGCTTTTGCGTTGAAGCATTCAAGTCGCGCGTAAAGAAACTCACTTCCGACCGCAAAAAGAAAAACTTAATTGCAGCAAGTGAAGCAAGTGTTGGTCGCCGCCAAAACGAGAGCTTGTACAATGAGCGGTGTGCGCGGATTGTCCGTCAATTTGTGGCGCAACAGCGTCAAGAGTAATGTGGTTGGCGGCCGCGTTGTGACCGGAGCCAAGTTCCACGAGATCGGCGATCAAAAGGCATTTGCCACCAAATCTGGAGCAGTATCTTCGGACAACGTCCGCGAAAACTCAAGTGCTGCCGCGACGGCGGACACGGCCACCAGCCCCGAAATGGCCTGTCCACATTTGGCTACGTCGAGTAGAAGCGGCAGCAGTGGCGCTGCGGTGCATGAGACGAGCGAGTGGCAAAATGCGCTGCCATACAACGACGTACCCGGTCCGAAGCCCATACCCATACTCGGCAACACCTGGCGGTAAGTGTTTCCACCACACATATAAACATTTAAACAGTGCTGTGTTCACCGAAACCATGTAAAGCGTTGTAATTGTGGCTGCGGAGCGCTGATAAGCAGTCTGAATTCGCTTCAATGCGGCACTTGTGCTCAATTCACCGAAATTTCAGCGCGTAGTTATTGCATTCATGCGGCGCCACATGCCGACATTCACGCGCACGCGTTTATGTTTGTTTTTGTTGTTGTGTAAATTGGAGTGCGTCGGTTTTTACTAATTTCTCATATAAAAAACTGTGTTTGGTAGAAAGAAAGAGCCGAAAAATGCCAATTTCTTCATTTTTGGCCAACTTGCACTGCAAATAATGAAAACGAAAGACTTAAGCGACGAACTTGCTTTCACTTCTTCCACAATCCGAAGTCAAAGTGTAATTCGCCTGGGCTTTATATCATTTCTAAAATGTGTTCGTGCGCATAACGAACAATCACGAGTGTGACTGAGTGCGTGTGTAATTAAAAGTACAATTCATAGCATAAACATCATATCACCGTTATGTGGAATTTTATGTGATTGCACACATACATATGTACATGATGTAAAGTAAGTAATAAGTGTTTGTAGTGTTGTAGAGTGCCTTAATTGCTTTCTTCAGCTATAAAGAGAGCAATCAAAGGTTTTGTTACAAAATCTTTATATGACTTTTGTTGTTGTAATGGATCTTTAATGTGTGAGGTTTTTCTTTGTATGAGCATAGATTTAAAAAGAAAAACTCATATCAAAAATTGAAATACTTTATGTATGTATGTATGTATGTATTATTTCAACTTTGTCGTCGAGGTTTGTCAATTAGCCTATTTTAGTAGATACATAAGTTCAAAAGTCTTGAACTAAAAAATTACAGAATTTGAATAACATCAGCGACAGGCCTTATTAACTTTGTTGTTGATATTTTGACAGATTTTGACTCCGTTTCTTGGCAAACTTAGCATTTTGCATTCATTCATCTCATCTTTCCCGACGAAATAGAAAAATAGCAAAGTTTCGTGTTTATTGACTTACATGCGTTATATTATTCCAGTGAGTTCTCTTTTGCCACTCGTTTACAAAATACCAGGCTTATTGTTATTTTTATAATCTAATATTTATATTATTTTTATAATATTTTTTTATATTTATAATAATCAATAATTGTTCGAACACTTTTTGCCATCTTTCCGCTAGAGACATTATTCCATCAGTGTATAACTTTTCTGATTTCTCGGCGAAAAACTGCGACAAGTTCATACAGACTTCTTTTGAAGCCAACTTTACTCCATTAAGGGTGTTCTGAATTGACAAGTGGTAGTCCGAGGTCAGGGCTCCTAAATTTTTGCCGGGTCATCAAAGATGCGTGCGGTCTAGCGTTGTCTTGATGGAAGACGAAGGCCTTTCTGTTAATTAGTTCCGACCGTTTTTTTCTATTGTTTGCTTAAATCTTATCCATTGTTGACAGTAAAATATAGATCGTTCGGCTAGACTGAAGCAGCTCATAATGGATGATTCCTTTCCAATCCCTTCTTACACTCAGCATAACCTTTCGAGGTGTCAATTTTGGCTTTGCGACCATTTGTTGAGCTTCACATTACTGTAGTATTTGATCCACTTTTCGTCTCCTGTTGCCATTCACTTCAGAAATGGCAAAGAATTTCCAAAACGGAATCAAACGAACCATTGAAACTCTAAAAACTCTTTTAGCGCTTTTAGGTAACTAACCAGGTACTTAACCAATAGTTGCTTTGCAGGGAATTTATTCAAAACCTTATTCAGAACTCCGTACAATTACAGGAAATGTAGAAAACATTTATTTCCAAATTTATTTGAAATCAAGCCGCAACGCACACACTTAAATGGCTTTTAAGCCAACCTCAGCCATTAACTAAACATAGATATTTGCTTAGCAATTTATTATTATATGTATGTATATTCATGTGCGCCTACAGTAAGTTGCAACAGCGGCCTTCACCAATGCCGTCGAGCCATCATCGCCCACATTACACATAATAAGCGCAAATAGCAGGCAGACGCGCTTTATGGCGCAGCTCTTCAACTTGACCCCGATCCGGCAAAGCAGTCCAAAGGCGGTTTATAGCTCTTGTCTTTCTTTCCTTTAAAATATCTCGTAATTTTGCGTTTGTTTGCGCTGCGCTTGAATGCCATCGAAACTGGATTTATTGCATTCAGCATTTTATTCACACAAAAAATGATCGCGCATACTTTTGCCAACAAGTTTTGCTGCTTGTCTGCCTTTCGGTTATTGTAAATATGTATGTAGTTTTTGTAATTATATGGGCTGACTTTGCAGTCGCGTGCGCGCAGACTTGCTTTGTGTCTTCGTTACAATTATCCAAAAAAAAAGACAATGATTGTACTTTTTTTTAAGTATATTTAATAGTTTGTGGTAAAAATTTAGTCGTCGAACACGCCAGCAAAGAACCCTGCGGGAAATGGTAATAGAACCGACATATAAGGAGTTTTAGCCTAAATTCGTGAAGCATCGCAGTTCAGTGCAAACATTTGGCTTTATTCATCTTTGTAGTGGAGAATCCCCCACATCGCACCCCATCGTCCACACGAATGGCACGAATCATTCTCTTATGATATCAGTATGGACAATTCAGTTGTAAGTCGCTGCCAGTTGGATGACGCAGCAACGTTTGCAAAGTGTAAGTGGCTTTCAGCATGCCAAATAGTGTGCAAAACCGTAGTAAAATACTTGTCCGTCTGTATTTCGTGTAAGCACACGAGCGTATACACTGACTTGAAATATGTATAGGAATTCTGAATAGTAGTTTTTCTGGTCTTGTTTTTATCTTCATAATGTATGTTTTTACATCTCATCTCCAGCAAGTTCGCTTCTAGTATATACATATATACATAAGTATATATTTGTAAGCATAGAATGGAAAAGTTCTTCACTTCGTTTATAGTCTTTCGTTTTTGCTTTTAACGTAATAATTTTGAATCCGTATTTTGAATATGTAAATGGGGTATCTCATCAAATTGGCTAGCAGTCTCATAAAATAGTTTAGTTTTTTTTTGAAGATTATGGTTTTAGTTAAATATGTAGAGCATCTACCAATAAGGATTATGTGATTGTGGCAGTCCGTGGCGGCCGTGTTTGTTTACGGATTTGTGTCAAATTTTGTCAGTGAACTCAGTAAGGTTTATTACGCAAATTCTCTGTTTTTCATTTCTATGGAATATTGAACATCTCACATGAGGTCCATAACCAACGTAGTTCCTTCGGCATTCACGTATTAAAGTCTGTAAACTTCTACTTCCGCTAAGAGCAGAGAGTGATTCGTTCGTTTAGTCTTATGTTCATACTAGCAGATCACTCCTTTGCCATCCCACTTATTGGAAGAAGATCTCATATAGACGATGGGATACGAAAATCGACCTTTTAATATTATTTACACATATTCAATTCTGCACACGACATCTCCGTAGGGGGTCAACTGTGCGAGAGAGCAACGCGAAATAAAGTTCATTCCTGACTGAGATTTTCCTCCCCTGCCTCAATGACGCCTACAGCGCATATTCTTCTTCTTAATTGGCGTAGACACCGCTTACGCGATTATAGCCGAGTTAACAACCGCGCGCCAGTCGTTTCTTCTTTTCGCTACGTGGCGCCAATTGGATATTCCAAGCGAAGCCAGGTCCTTCTCCACTTGGTCCTTCCAACGGAGTGGAGGTCTTCCTCTTCCTCTGCTTCCCCCGGCGGGTACTGCGTCGAATACTTTCAGAGCTGGAGTGTTTTCATCCATCCGGACAACATGACCTAGCCAGCGTAGCCGCTGTCTTTTAATTCGCTGAACTATGTCAATGTCGTCGTATATCTCGTACAGCTCATCGTTCCATCGAATGCGATATTCGCCGTGGCCAACGCGCAAAGGACCATAAATCTTTCGCAGAACTTTTCTCTCGAAAACTCGCAACGTCGACTCATCGGTTGTTGTCATCGTCCAAGCCTCTGCACCATATAGCAGGTTCAAAGTTATGACTGTCAACAGTGACGTGAGTGCCAAGTCGCGAGTGCGACGACTGTTTGTTTGGTGACAGGAGATATTTCGTCTTGCCCTCGTTCACTGCCAGACCCATTTCTTTTGCTTCCTTGTTCAGTCTGGAGAAAGCAGAACTGACGGCGCGGGTGTTGAGACCGATGATATCAATATCATCGGCATACGCCAGCAGCTGTACACTCTTATAAAAGATTGTACCTGCTCGGTTCAGTTCTGCACCTTGAATTATTTTCTCTAGGAGTAGATTGAAGAAGTAGCATGATAGGGTTGTCTGAAACCTCGTTTGGTATCGATCGGCTCGGAGAGGTCCTTTCCGATCCTGACGAAGCTTTTGGTGTTGCTCAACGTCAGTTTACACAGCCGTATTAGTTTTGCGGGGATACCAAATTCAGACATCGCGGCATAAAGGCAGCTCCTTTTCGTGCTGTCGAAAGCAACTTTGAAATCGACGAAGAGGTAGTGTGTGTCGATTCTCCTTTCACGGGTCTTTTCCAAAATTTGGCGCGTGATAAATCTCTGGTCGGTTATTGATTTGCCAGGTCTAAGGCCACACTGATAAGGACCAATCAGTTTGTTTACGGTGGGATTTAATCTTTCACACAATACGCTCGATAGAACTTTATACCCGATGTTGAGGAGGCTTATCCCACGGTACGTGGCGCAGATTCTGGAGTCTCCCTTTTGATGGATTGTACACACTGAAATTCCAATCGTCGGGCATGCTTTCGTCCGACCATATTTTACAAAGAAGCTGATGCATGCTCCTTATCAGTTCTTCGCCGCCGTGTGTGAATAGCTCGGCCGCCAATCCGTCGGCCCCTGCGCTTTGTTGCTCTTCAGGCGGGCAATTGCTATATGCGCATATTTCGTTGCAAAATAGCCGAGCGGTGTTGCAAAGTCGTAGTACAATATGGATGTTATATGTATAACAAAATATAGATTTATAGAAAAATCTTTTTTAAATTATTACTCATTATTTTAGGACTTTATGCAATTGGTGCAACCAATTTCTGCGGAATCTTTCAGTGTTATCATTAAGGCATTATCATGCGATAAAGTCAATCAATAAAACGAGTAACAATAACAACGACAACAACGTAAACAACTTGGATGTAACCTATTGAACACTACTCGCTTATTGGCATTTGCCTTCAACAATACTCATTCACATTCATTAGCACACTTAGCGCTCGTCTGACTCCTATTATATATTTCAAGGTCAACCAAAATGAAGCTTTTTTAACACCTTTTTCGGCATTCCACTAGTTGGAGGCTGGCCCCCTCCACTTCGGCAGTGTTTATGAGCAGCTTGTTAACGGGACTGGTTTTCTGAATTAGTTGGGACCGGTGCCGGTTGCCCTTCTTGCGCTTCCCATGGTTACACCGTTGCACTCGCACAGCACAATGCAGCAACGACAACAATAATGAACATCTATGGCTTTGACTAGCCATCAACTTGACCGCCTTCTGATTATTAGTGTATATTTATGTCCCTCACAACCTTCGAGGCTCAGTTGACGGCAGTGGTGTCAGTGGCCGTGTCTCCGTATAAGCGACTTGTATAATTTACCCAGAGGCTTACTTAGTCACCTAGATGTTGAGTGACCAAATAATGATCAATAAGATATTTATAGTTATTTGCATTCGTTTGAAAAATCGCAAACGGCAATTTATTGTTGTTGGTTGCAAGTGTTAATTGTTTACTCGTAAAAAAAGTGTGAGCTGCTTGACCAAATAAAATACTTCACACTCTTTTGCAAAGTGAGCTCCTAACTGCTACCGATCGTGATATAGATAAGTGTATTTGCAAGTGCAATTATTCAAATGATTTTAGTAATAAACGGCACCCTCAACCCCTGACGGAGTTCAACTAATTTCGAATGAGACAACTATATAAATCCTGATTTTTGTTGTGGATTCAAGGTGATGGAGCAAACCTCCTACTTTTCAATACCTTTGATGTAGTACGAGTAGTAGTAGCTTCCCACTGGTCTCAGTGTTGGTGATTCTTTACCGTGGGCATTCTAGAAGAACTGAAAGTCGCTGGGGTTAAATCGGTGCAGGAACAATTTGAAGTCCTATTCATGCAGTTTTGTCATCATTTTCATTGATTGTTCTCTCGAAGCATTGTTTTTTTTTCGTTTTTATGATAGGCGACAAAAATTATTCCAGTATTATCCGAAAGGAGAAGCCGTAGTTGTACAGGGTTTGTCCGGAAAGTAATTGGACTGAGTCGATTTAAAAAACTTTATTGAACCAATCGTTACAATTCTTTAAAAACTTTCAAAATAGGCTTCTTCTGCGTCGATGCAGCGCTGCCAGCGCGATTTCCAAGCGTTGAAGGCGTCACGGAAATAGTCTTGAGAGCCGAGGTGTATGCTACTTAGATCCCATCTGTCGTTTTAAAACAGTTTCTTTGTCTTGGGATCATGCTCAAATATCCATGACTCGTCACCTATGATTACGTAATTCAAAATGTTGGTGTCATTATCACACATGTTCATATCTTCTTGCCACACTTCCACTCGCCGCAATTTCCAGGCGTCAGTGAGCACTTTTGGGACCGTCTTCGCGAACACCTTGCGTATGTTCTATTGCTCAGTCACAATGTCATGAACTACAGATTTTGATAAATTTAACATCTGGGCAATTAAACGAATACTTAGCCGACGGTCTGAGTTCAAAACTTTGCGCACACGAGTCACATTCTCGGAGTTTGTCGAAGTCGCAAGTCTCCCAGCATGGTCTTCATCAGCGATCTCTTTCTGGCCCTCCAATAAGGCCTGGTGACACCGAAACACACCACTTCTTGCTAAAGCAACATCTGGGTAAGCCTGCGTCTCTATCGCAGATTTACACAGAATTTTATCGCTTATCTCTGATCTAATGAACCCAGCATTTTTGGCTTGCACCGCTCACAGAAACACGTTGCGCGAAAATGTTTGTCCTGACTCTCTAAGTGCTCGAAGACAACTGACCAGCCGCTCGTTTGTTAGCTAGGAACGCCCTCTACCGAATCCAGTCGGTGCGCGCATGCTCCGAAGTATAGTCGCGGAGGAAGAAAATCGGTGGTATACTTTCCGGACAAACCCTGTATATTGGAATTTCGGCTGCGGAGTCACAGCAACGGCTCTTTTCAGTCGACATAAAGTCCATCTTACGCAGTTGGTATTTCAATGATTACTACTTAGACCTCACTTCTGGCAAAATATCATACATATGACGTCCTTCTTCTGACGCATTTCAGGTGTCGCTTGGTCCGTGCCTCATATGTCACACTTCTAATACAGACTAAACTTCTTTTTTTATACCTACATATGTACACATAAAACATAACAGCACTTGCAAAGTGCAATTAATGCAAATTCGAGCCATAAAATTTATGCACGCACCACTAATAAGCGTTGCGCAATGCGTGAGATTCATACAAACTGTGCGCAGCTTTTCGAAAGACCGAAGTCGCAAAGTCACCCTCCCATTGCATAACCCACTGCAAGACTTGCGCACACACACTTCTTCCACTAATTTCAAATATTTATTTATTGTCATTTTTGTTTTTGCTTTTTTTCTATACACAGAATGATGCCCATAATTGGCCAATACACGATATCTGATGTGGCGAAAATCTCGTCGCTTTTGCACGAACAATATGGACGCATTGTGCGCTTCAGTGGCCTCATCGGCCGCCCGGATCTGCTGTTCATATACGATGCCGACGAAATCGAAAAGGTGAGTACTTGAAAAATTGAATACAATTCTGCGGAATATGGCAGTTGTGTGCCCATTTTCAAAAATAAAATTTAATAACTTTTTGTTTATTTCAAAACAATATTTTCTACACAAAAAATGACTCAAGCGTATCTGAATACACTCGCACATCTGAATGTTTGCGTTCGCGAATTTACTCGCAACTATGTTGAGCTTTGTGTCATTTAAATCGCATTATTTGTATTAATATTTGCCTCGAGTCATCAAAAGGCGTCATGCCGTACACTTGTGTATTCTCTTCGGTCATGCAAGCAGACAAATCGCGCAGACAACTTGTCACACTTTAGCAAATGCCGACTCGAGTTTCACTTGAGTTTAGGTTAGGTTTTTTTCTTTTTTAGCTTTGCAAGTGGAATTCTTATGTTATATGAGACAGATGTCATATAAAAAGATCTTTATCTTAATTTTGGTCGGTCAGTTTGCATGGCAGCTGTATGCTTTTGGAGAGAAAAGGACGTGTGCAAAAAATTTCAGGGTTTGTCCGGAAAGTATACCACCGATACTTCAGAGCGTGGGCGCACCGACTGTATTCGGTAGAGGGTGTTCCTAGCTAACGAACGACCGGATGGTCAGTTGTCTCCGAGCACATGGAGAGTCAGGACAAACATTTTCGCGCGACGTGTTTCTGTGAGTGGTGGTAGATCAGAGGTTTGAATAACGTAATCAGCGGTGACGAGCTATGGAGCTTTGAATATGATCTCGAGACAAAGAGGAATCTTCCGAGTCTTTTTTGGCATCAAAAGCATCGTCCACCATGAACGCCACGTTTTACGTGGAAGTCCTCAACAGACTCAAACGAAGGGTCAATCGGGTTCGACGAGACATCGCAGCCGATTGGAAGTTACACCACGACAACGCCCCGGCTGCCACCCCTTTTCTTATGAACAGCCACCCAACCAAGACCGGCATCCCAATGCTTCCGCAGCCACCCTACAGTCCAGATGTGGCCCCGTACTTTTGTTGTTTCCTTGCCTGAAAAGGCCGATCAGAGCTATCAGAGCTGCATCGACGCAGAAGGAGCCTTTTTTGAAAGTTTTTAAAGAATTGTAACGATTGGTTCAATAATTTTTTTAATCGACTCAGTGCTATTACTTTCCGGACAAACCCTCCCTGTGTATTTCGTTCGTGGTATAATAATTGCGATTAATGCAATGTCGGAACTTGAACTGGGAGAACTCCCTCGCTGTCCATTTCCTAATCTACCTAATATATTTGTGTTTGCTTCATTCACAGTGCTATCGCAATGAAGGTGCAACACCATTCAGACCATCCATGCCAAGTTTGGTGAAATACAAAAGTGAAATCCGCAAAGATTTCTTCGAGGACATCGGAGGAGTAGTGGGTGTGTACGTACAAACAGACTTAGATATTTAAAAAGAAACCAATGTGCTTATTGAAAGGATCCCTCCTTTTGTTGTATTTTTTGGTACAGTCATGGCGAACCTTGGCGTCAGTTCCGGTCACGTGTGCAAAAGCCTGTGCTGCAATTGTCAACCATACGACGTTACTTGAAGCCTTTGGAAGTGGTCACAAATGACTTTTTAGAACGCTGCGAACAGCTTCTGGATGAGAACTCAGAACTGCCAGAGGATTTTGACAATGAAATCCACAAATGGTCATTGGAGTGTGAGTTTGTGTTATTACATTAATTAATTAATCAGCTCGAACACAAAGATCCTCCCATTTTCATATCCAGGCATTGGACGCGTTGCCCTCGACACAAGACTCGGTTGCTTGGAGCCCAATCTTTCGCCAGACTCTGAACCACAACAGATTATCGACGCCGCCAAATATGCGCTGCGCAATGTGGCAACCCTTGAGCTAAAGGCTCCATACTGGCGTTATTTCCCTACACCACTTTGGACACACTATGTCAAAAATATGAATTTCTTTGTGGAGTAAGTTACTCATTTAATGTGTTAGGTTTCAGTATTTGCGGATATCTCTTAAATATTTATTGGAAATCATATCAGAGTTTGCATGAAATATATTGGCAATGCAACGGAACGTTTGAAACAGCAAGGTCCAAGTCGGGACGGGGAACCCTCGCTGCTGGAAAAAGTCATACTCGCTGAGAAGAATGAAAAGGTGGCTACCATTATGGCTTTGGATCTAATTTTAGTAGGAATTGACACGGTAATGAACGCTGAACATGAATCCAGAGTTTCTCAGTAATCACTATAAAAATTTCTTAACAGATTTCAATGGCAGTTTGCTCCATACTCTATCAGCTCGCAACGCGCCCTGCCGAACAACAAAAAGTGCGTGAGGAGCTTAAACGCATATTACCCGAGGCAGACGACGACTTATCGATACAACTCCTGGACCAGATGCACTACCTGAAAGCGTTTATTAAAGAGGTCTTCCGCATGTACAGCACAGTAATCGGCAATGGCCGTACTTTGCAGGAAGATACAGTAATATGTGGCTACAGAATACCTAAAGGTGTAAGTAAGAATCGTGTGAATCACTCCGATTTCTATTTCAATAGCTTTTACATTTTGATTATTCAAAGGTGCAAGCAGTTTTCCCCACACTTGTCACCGGTCAAATGGAAGAGTTCGTCTCTGATGCGACAACCTTCAAACCGGAACGATGGTTAAAAGCCAGCCAAGGAGGCACAGGCGACCAACTACATCCATTCGCATCTCTGCCATATGGATATGGAGCCCGAATGTGTTTGGGTAGACGATTCGCTGACTTAGAAATGCAAATTCTGCTGGCCAAGGTATATAGTTAGTCACGTCTAACATGTAAATTTATTTGAAGTATCAAATGTATATCGAAAAACTGACTTAAGAGTTAGTAATCGACCACTGAGTCTATGAGAGGATTGTGTTTAAAGGAAAATGAAATTTTAAAGACCTAAAGAAAAGCACTCTGATTACAGCTAACACAATAATTTTTCATAAAATATCTATTATATTGCTATTAGTTGGCATCTACTAATATTATTTTCAAAGATTATTAACCTCAAAACTTAATTTACTTTTTTTTGTTTAGCTGCTGCGCAATTACAAGTTGGAATACAATCACAAGCCATTGGATTATGCCGTGACGTTTATGTATGCTCCTGATGGCCCATTGCGGTTTAAGATGACCAGAGCGGAATAATCGCTGGCATTGCATTTCAAGACTTTTATATTTAAGCGTTCATTTATACACGATTTTATGCTGAATTCAATATACATATACCTACATACGTATATATGTGTGAACGAATATGTATTTATATATATGCATGTATATTTTCCATTATGCAATTCATATTTTATTTTATATATGTACAAGTTATATGTATATAGCATAAAAATACTTATTAATTTAAAACATCTTAAAATACTTAAGAGAAATAAAAATTAAAAAAAATATTCCGTCCCAACTATTTTTCAAACTCTAGCACTCAACAGTTTTCTTTGTATGTACAACAATTGACAAGATGCCTCATTCAATTTGGCATGGATTAGTATCCAAGAGGACTTTACAATCTTCGACGAAATTGTTCACATCGGAACATGATATCATATAGTTGTCAATAAAACTGACTGTTCAAAATTATGTTATTGTTATTGTAGCTTCAGTCAACCAAATTAACGCTTTTTCTTCTTCACTATAATATCGAAACTGCGATACAAAAATAGTCTCTTTATTTACTTCTTGTACAAGAAAAATACACTTCAACTGATTCTCGTCGTCGCTTGTATTGACGATTCTATATTCTATTCACTTTCCGATATAATTTTGAAAGTACGATGCCTTACTTTCGCTTCCATGCTCGATACCAATTTTTTACGGTTTTCAAACTTTGTTCAGCATCCAGTTTGGTATCACCTTTTAATTCAACAACAATATCTGGTTTATACGAATCGCGTGCCTCTTCTAGCACTGTTCCAAAAATTTCACATTCAAGATTTGATTTTAATTTCTTTTCATTGTACCCACGTTCCTTTAGACGATCAAAAAGTATAGTATTGGAACATGTGACCACAAAAACTGCTTCAAACCATCGTTCAGGGAAAAAGTCGCATCCATGATATTCAACTATATTTCCGCCTTGTTGCATAAGTGGCTCCAAGTAGTCCATTAACTGAAGGGAATATAAATATACATATGCATGTAAGTAAATTTGTACAAATACATAAACGTAACTCCGTTTATACCTTGTCTTCGTCAAGAATGGGACAATCGTACTCATCATCATACTCTTCCACAAAGTTGTTTTCCTTAGCAATTTTAGAGCAATCCAACCACTTTAATTTTAATTGATCGGATAACCTTTCACACAGGTACGACTTTCCCGCACCTGGCGTTCCTGAAATAAAATTGCTCAACAAATTACTAAACCAACAATATCACATTCCTCCTTTACCTGTTATCAATATATTTGGTTTGGCATCCACCTTCTCATCTGTTGTGGCCATTTTTATTTAATAATAAAGTATTCGTTTTTTGTTTACTAGGTGATTATTTACTTAAATTTGCACAAGCGCGTGTTTTAGTAAATTTCTGTTGACTGTGCTAAATGTCAAAAGTGAGAATAAATAAACAACAATATCTCAGACCAAAACCAACCACCAAAATTCCTCAGAATAAACCCACTAGCTATTCATATAAAGTGGCTACCTCAAATAATTTTACTTCTTCCTAAATGAATGTAATTTTAAATTCTTATTGGTGTTATTCTATATATTTTAGCTTTTAATTAGAAAATTACCAGTGAAATTAAAAGTTTAGGTTGCTGGTGCTAAAATCTATATATGTATACCAACAAAAGCATTACTGTAACGATATCTTTTGGATGCAACTTATGTCAGTCTTAAAAAGTTAGCTTATGCTTAAATTAAATAGTAACAGTTGTTTTCTTAAATGGAATTATTTGTTGGAGCGTAAGGGTGAATTAATTCTCAACAACTCAAGGTCAGAAAGTACGAAATATGGAGCATAACCAAAACATCATTCCGTAAGTAGATTTCGTTTGGTGCGGGTCGATGGATCCTCGCTTAATTAATATTTTCTAATATCAATAGTGTAGACGTATTACGGTTTTATGGTAGGCCTGAAATGGAAATAAATAAACCCACGCTCAATTTACCAAATCTCCCGACCACCGATGAGATCGCTTTAGAAATGGCTAATAAGGTGTGTTTGGGGAATTCTGCTCAATCTAAGCAAAAAATATCTCTAGATACTTCAATATCTTCTGACAAAACAATATTCCCTGATACTAACTCACGCAATGTTCATATTCCTTACATACTCAACGGGGAGTTGTTTGAGATACAAACTCAAGACGGTGAAAATGTAACTGTGAAATGTTGCAATTGCCCACCAGATCGCGTATATCGTGGTAGCGTGCGATCCACAGGCAATTTCCATATGCATATAAAGGTGAAAAGCAATACAAAACTAATTAAACAAATTTGATTGCGCAAAACTGAACTAATTATTGTACTATTTAAAATTTTTTAGAGGCGTCATCCCGATTTAATGGGAAAAATATATGATATGAAAGTGAATGCCTTGGTTGAAAGGAGAGATCGATTTCTGCGCAACCGTAAATCCACACGTCGTCGTAATACCAACGTCAATGGAAGTAGGGCATCTTCGTCGAGGAATGAACAGCGATTGGCCTGCCCGGGGCAACCAACTTCAGAATTATTTAAAATTAAAGCCGCGTTTCAACGGCATCAACTACAGCAACAACAAAATCGTATTCAACAAGATCAAAGCCAGCAACAACAGAAAAGGGAGAAAAACGCGAGCATTTTGCATAAGGTAATTAACCGTGTTATTATTTAACATACAACTTACAAAATAACTAATTTGTACAGTAGATTACTGTAAAAATATTTATATTAAATATCGCATAGCAAAGTTATTTATATAAAAACAATCTCATTTAATTCAAGAACAAAAAAAAACAATATTAAGAAACCGTTACGAACATATCAGCAATAAAATCCACGCTACTCATTAGAGACAATTTAGAGCACCGTTAAAATATCTTGCGCTTCGTTACTGACGCTGATATTCACATTTTTCTTTGTTGCTATTGTTGTTTGCATCTCGGAGTATTTCACATTAACAATTTCCTTTTTCACTCTTCTTTTTACAGTGGAATGTGATCGATCACTTTCTCATTACACCTGCTTTTGAGAGAGCACGTGATATAACACTAATGGAAGCCTATAATGAGCAACCACTCAATTACAGTCTCAAGCAAAACACCGTTTCAAATATGAGTTGTACAGAGAGAGCACAAGAAATCGATGCAAACGATGCTGATACTTCCGACAATTTGAATGCAAATAACATTTCAGTGAGTATTGCCAAGGCATTGCTTTCCTTATGAAAATAAACGCATGCCATTTTACCCTAGGGAACAATAGACACAAGCGAGCACATAACGGGTTATGAAGTAATGTCCACGTACAACAAAGCAAGCAATAGCGGTATGAATTGCATGACAATAAATCAACGCACTCAAATAGAGATGTCTCCCTTCGCTTTCAGTCAGCCTGATGAGCACGTGCCACTTTATGCTAACAACAGCGATCAGTCCTTGCTCGGTCGCGCTACAACTTTAAGTGCCGTAACCCCATGCCCGAGTGATGTGAGCAGTTACGATGCTGGTCAAGATCTTGGTGGCAGGTCATATGATTTGAACTGCAATGACGTGGGTAGCATGATTAAGAATGAACTACTGTTAGCCGAAATACAGCCAATCGATCTTTCTGTACATCCCACATCTTCTGGGTTGTCAGGTTCCTCTGGATTCAGTTCTGGCGTAGATGCCACACAATATTCAAATGACACTACACATTTCAATACGTCTGTCGGGAATACTAAATCGGATGAAATTATTTTACAACTGTCCTCCGTATTACAGAGTTTACATCGTGAACTGCAAACGTACAATCAAACTAATAACAATTGGCTTTGCTTGGAAATAGCAAAATTTAAATTTTTGCATCCTGAGTTTAAATATCATAATTAGAAATGTTGGCATTAACTAGCAGGTCTAGGAACTAATTTGGATATTATTCACAAAAAAATATTTATGGTACTTGAATTGAAGTATAGATCATTTAGTAAGTACCTTAATTATATATGTACGTTAAGTTAAACTATTACTTTTAAGCCTTGATCCGACATTTATTCATTAATATAAATAAGCTTATAGTTACAATCATATCTACCTTTCAGTTCTGAATTAAAGTTTAAGTTTAGAATGAAGTTATTTACGTTATAATCAGCAACTTGTTTGTGTGATATCTGTACAATTACATGGACTTATATTTTTCAATAAAATGAAAAGATGGAAGTTAAAACTGTTATCAATTTCATATATGCTGAAAAATTATTCGATAGTAGTTATGATAATACTGAATTTCCGCTAAGAAAATGTGTACTTTTTGTCCTTTTCTTTATATTCATAAAAGATGTCTATCATATTTTTATTTGTATGTATTAAGATTCCATTTGAATGCACACAAGTTAGAATGTACTCGAAGCCTCCACGAATCAATTTCTATTTGAAGGTATTGAAAGGAAATTAATTATCGCGAGTTTTGCATTTTTTATACTCATCTACACTCGCGGATTCTGTGTAAGTCACCACCGCTTATCATTTAAAGTCATTCGGGGTTGTTTCCACAAATTTCACCCAAGACGAACCCTCATGCATAACTACAAAAAACTGCTCTCCACTCTCGCAAGGGTGTTTTTTACATGCATAATTGTGCCCCTGCCAGCTGGCCTGACTAACGATACACCCTTTCCACCGTCGCGCTTTACACAATCTTACCACATGGGTATTGTTTATGATTTAAAAAAGAGACACAAAAGCAGGTACGTGCTCGTGAACTCCAAACATAAACTCCGACAGAATTATGTATGTAGATAAGGGTAGAAAAAAGTAATCTCGCTTTTTTACTAATTACAATGATATCGAGAAACGTCGAGCCAGCAAGAAGGAAGTCTTAATTTTTGGAAATCAGTTGCTTGGCGTATTTCATCTCAGCCACAATTGTTCTCCAATATTATTAAACAGTTTTTATTGCTAAGTTACTGTCATTCAGAGCCATACAAATATGGAAAATAAGAAGGAATATTTACGTTGTTTGATGCTTTTCTATTTCCGCAAAAATAAAACAGCTACCGAAACGAAAAGGAAGATTTGTGCTGTGTATGGCAATGATGCTGTTAGTGAGCGAGTGGTACAAATTTGGTTTTCAAAATTTCGAAAGGGCGACACAAGTTGTGTGGATGGGCAACGTACTGGTCGTCCTGGAGTGGCAGATTGTGATAAAGTGAAAATGTTAATCGAAAGAAATCCACATTTTACTACCAAAAAAATCGCCGAAATAATTAGTTTATCTGAAAAAACCGTTGCTGACTACTTACAGCGTCTGGGATATGTAGTTAATGGGGATGGTTGGCGCTTTGACGACTCTGCTCCAAAATGTAATGACAACAACAGCAACAAATCACTTAATGATGAGGAGACAAGTGTTGCAGAGACGGAAGCAATCGGTTACGGCAACGAAGAATTTGCATACGAACATGCTCTCAATTGTAATGTTCAAATCGCCCCAACGGAAGAAAGCAGCCCCACTCCCCGTCCACAATCTGCTACTTTCGAGGATTTTACATGTATTGAAAATGATAACTACCACGATATTATAATAGCAGGAAAAGAAAATGAAAACATGGGCAACACCGGCTCCACTACTTTGCCCTCATTTTCGGAATTTTTTTCCAATATGTAAGATATCAACATTTATAATTATTTCACTAAAAACAAATAAATATTATATTTCAATTATTTTCAGTTATACCAGTTACCTTAGGGGTGACGACGGATATTGTGCAATCGAAAATATAAATATCAACTCTGTGGATACTTTTAATGGTGGATACCCGTTAAAAAGTTACGATTAAATTATAATCTAGTCAAAAAAAAAAAACTGAAAAATGTTGCAATCAAAGAAGACTTATTATCTTCGAAATCCTGCGAAGAAACTTAGGTCTTTAATAACAAACACATAGTTCCTCTTTACTGCGAGTATACACTAATTTATTGTATTATTATATAAATACGTATTTAATCAAATTTTCAGAGAGCATTTACATACTCTTTGTATAACAATGTTATTATTTCAATATTTATTATTTTTAATGGAAGTGTCATGTGGGACGCCACAATTTATATAAAGAAAATAAAATCATAACTTAAGCGAAACTTGATTCCTATTTAAATGGCCTAGAATAAAAATGTATATTTTACGAGAAATAATATGAAGTTTTACTTTTTACATTAAAATGAAAATAACCATTAAATATATTTATCAGCTAGTCATTCGTAATACAAGTGTAGTCAAATAGGAATCTCTAAAGATTCATATTGAGATTCATTTCATCTTAACCTAATTTGATCAGAAAGACCGGATTCTCTATTCAATGAGTTTGGAAAGCATTTGTGCTAAATTTTTCAGTTAATGGCTACATATGTATGTACATATGCGATTCCAACCTCACTTTATTGGAATTCATAATAAAATTGTACTCGTTTTTTCATAGTTTAGGTTTTCCCCGATTTATTTTTCAAATACTCCATTTTTTAATAATATTGCTAATATATAACAGAAACTATACACGCTACACAAAGTTGCGTACAACTGTACAGACATGTACAGAAAGTTTCCACAAGCCATACATATATTCATATTTCATACATTCTGTATATTGTTAAAAGACATATGTTTTTTTAATAAAAAACGTAAATTCAAAAAATTCCTGTCTAAATTGCTCTACCCCGCTTTTATATAACATCATATGTCATAAGACTCTATAGACAACATAAGCGAACGTACAACAATGCCAATCTGTGAAATAATTTTCGTATCAAAATTGCAACCCTGCTCGTAAGCAAAATTTATTGTTGATAAGATTTTTCAGAACATTTGTTTTTTTATACTTTAGTTATAAAGCAACACATTCATTAAATCTTAACAATGAAAAAGGCTGATGACGTAGAACATCTGATTGATATCGATTCGGGCCAAGACGAGGATGATATTAGTTTACACAAAAGTAAACCTACAAAAGTTTCAAAGTCAAAAGATGATGCACACAAAGAATTGCAGGAGCAAGAGACCGAAGACGACGACGACGACGAACCTCTGGCAATACACCCAAGAGGTGCGGAGCCCACTGGGGTAAGCTTATTTTACAAATACCTTTCAAAAATTAGCATGTTATGTTTCCATAAGTTCGTTTTCTTTTATTATACCCACAATTTTTCAATGCAGCAACAATGAGTCATTATCTCCCCTTATCACCATATTCAATGCTTATTCTACAAACAATAATAATCTTCGTTTTTTAAAATAGTCACATCGAGGTGGTCAGGAGCCACCAGGTCCCGATACCAACTCTATTTCCATGCCGTCGGAAAATAATAGTCTAAGATCAGCACATAACTTAGAGGCAAATGAAGGAAGAGCCAATGGAAGACAAACTGAACCAACTTTTTATATTCGTTCGCGCACAAGCACTCTAAACACTACTGCGCTTAAAGATGATGTCTACGAGGTTCGTTTTAATGTTTATTTTTTGCTAAAGATTCTTTTAAAAATATAATTTTCTCAATGAATTGACAGAGTTTGGATTATGATGTATGTGATAATGTACTGTTCAAGGAAGATCAAAAATTTTCCGACAATGCGCGTTTCAATATTCGAAAAGATATTCTGCGTTGGATAATATTTATACAAATTGGTGTTGTGACCGCGCTAATCGCCTGCGTTATTGACATTCCCATTGAAGAGTTGTCTGCAGTAAAATACACGTTCCTCAAAAATTGTACGAACAATAATTTCTAAATGCGTAAAGTCTTTATACCAACTTAAGTTTCTGAAATTCCAAAGTCTTATCCGAAGTGTATGTATAAGCGAATGCAAAATTTTAACTTTTCAAAAAATCAATTCGGAAAATACGGTTTTAATATTTTTTTTACGACTAACGGACATGAAATAAATGTATAATGAAATGATCTTACTTCTAGCTGTTGACAACAACGTAGCTGCTAATATCAACCCCGGAGGAAATTTGGTTATTCCGTATATCTATTGGATGGCAATGAGCATAGTACCAGTGGTATTGGGTGCAGCGTTAGTAACTTATGTAGAGCCAATAACTGCTGGTAGTGGAATGCCTCAAGTAAAAAGCTATCTCAACGGTGTTAAAATTCCTCGAATTGTTCGTATAAAAACACTGGCTGTAAAAGCGGTAGGTGTGGTAACGGCGGTAGTAGGCGGACTGGTGGGAGGAAAGGTGATTTTCATGAAATATATATAAAATGCTTACTATTAATATGATTTCAAAATGAACAGGAAGGTCCAATGGCTCACGCCGGCGCCGTGGTTGCTGCGGGTATATCACAAGGAAAAAGTACAACGTTTGTTAAGGATTTTCGAATTTTTCGAGCTTTTCGAGATGATCATGAGAAACGAGATTTTGTATTGGGTGGCGCTGCAGCTGGTGTTGCTGCTGCTTTCGGTTCTCCAATCGGCGGAATGTTATTCTCGTTGGAGGAGGCAGCTAGTTTCTGGAACCAAAATCTTATTTGGCGAACCCTGGTCGCATCTATTATAAGTTCGTTCACGCTAAACATTGTCCTTTCCGCATATCATGGTTTGAATAATTTTACTTTTACGGGCCTATTTAATTTGGGCAAATTCGAGCAACCCCTAACATTTGAATACTTCGAGTTACCTATATTTATGTTATTCGGCGTGACTGGTGGTCTTTTGGGTGCCATGTGGAACTCATATAATACGCATATAAACCGATTTCGTTCACGTTTCATTAAGTTCAAATTTGCACGAATTCTAGAAGCAGCACTTGTGGCAGTTATCGGTGTGACATTGGCATGTGTTATGATTTTTTTCATAAATGACTGTCGCCCACTCGGAAATGACCCAACCGATTATCCAGTACAAGTAGGAAACAATTTAAATATATACATATAACATTTTAGCTTATCTAAATATGATCACATAACATTTGCAGCTCTTTTGTGAGGATAATGAATACAACGCCGTAGCTGCACTTTGGTTCCAAACACCGGAGGCGACTGTACGTTCACTCTTTCATGACCCACCAGGTACAGAAAAATATACAATATTTGACTTTTATTTTCTTGTAATCCATTTCATGTTCAACTTTTTTTCGTTTTCTCATAGGCTCGCACAAAATATTAACGCTGACGGTATTCACATTAGTTTACTACTTTCTGGCTTGTGTTACCTTTGGTCTAAATGTATCTCTTGGCATATTTATACCAACGGGGTTAGTAGGAGCCGCTTGGGGCCGTTTAGTGGCCATGATCATCTTCTATATTTTCCCTGAAGCGGTAATTGACGAGAGTGAAGATAATCGCAAATGCTATCTTACACATACTTTCTTCTTTAGACATTTTTAAGTCCAGGTAAATATGCCCTCATCGGCGCAGCTGCCAATTTAGGTGGAGTGCTGCGTATGACTATTAGTCTTTCGGTCATACTCATGGAGACAACCGGTGTGGAAACATCATTTTTCTTCCCTCTGATTGTGACACTAATTAGTGCAAAGTGGGTCGGAGATTACTTTACTGAGGTGGGCTTCATTTCTTACATTTAACTATAATACGGAAAATTACACTTTTGTAGGGCATCTACGACATTCAAATAAAAATGAGCTGTGTGCCGCTATTGCCTTGGGAGCTTCTACCGAAGTATAAAGGGCTCAAAGCTTCAGAATTAATGAGTACGCCTGTTGTCTGTATAAAGAAATGCGACAGTGCGAAGTACATATATAAAGTACTGCGGCGTTGTAAACATAACGGCTTTCCAGTAGTGGAGGATGTAAAGGGTGTTAGTAAAATTCAATTTTGACTTATATATTTTAAATTATATGTTCTTATTTTCTGCTGTTCAGAATAATCGTGCAAATGGTCGAGTTTGCGGCATTGTTTTGCGCTCACAACTGATTGTGATTCTGCTGAATTCATTTTACGAAGAAAAGAAAAACTTTTGGGAGAAAGAGGTTTCAATACAAACCTTCAGGAACGTTTACCCACGTTATCCGTCAATTGACGTAAGTAAACCAATTTAACTATTCAAACGCGCTAATAATATAAAAACTTTGACCCCTCTATATTGCAGAGCGTGCGCTTGCCAAATGAAAAAGAAAATTACACTGTAAATTTGGATATTTTTATGAATCCATCGCCAGTGCGTGTTAGTCAAGTAAGTTTTCTATAATTTGGTTAAGTAAAATGATATTCATTTACGGATGTTTTAGTGTGATTCAGCATCAAAGATATTTAAGAAGTTCCGGGCTCTGGGCTTGCGTCATATGATTGTGATTGATCGTGAAAATCGTGTTGTTGGTATTATTACACGCAAGGATTTTTTGTATAAATAATAATTTGCATGCCCATGTATTTAATATAAAATATGACTGTATTATTATAATATGCAGTCGCAGTATAAATATCCAGCTGTGGATTATACGATTTTATTTTTTCGAATAACTTCTTATATTCTCATACATTAATCCCGTTAATTAATTTGACTATTTACTTTATCGTGTATTATTTTAGTAATCGATATTCATATATACCCTAATGTATTTTTGTACTTGATATGTACTGTAAATTGTTAAAATATATTATAAAGTATGGACTGAACTCCGAAGTCACGTAGGAGGATAAAAGCGTAATGTTTTAATGCAGAAAACCGATTGTGTAATAAGTTGTGGGCGACTCGCTTTTCTATTTTCTTTTTTGATGAAAATCGTTTGAATAATTATATTCGGAACAGCGTATATATTGACACGAAGTTTGTAACACTCCGAAGGAAACGTCCGAGACACTATAAATTATATTTATATACATCTGTAAATGATCAACACGATGAGCTGCGTCGTTTAGCCATGCCCGTCTGTCTGTATGTATATACGCAAACTAGATCCACAGTTTTTGAGATATCGATCGAAAATTTTGCACACATTTTTTTCTCCTCAAGAAGCAGTTTATTTGTCGGAACCGCCGATATCGGATATTATAGTTCTGGTGCAACCGAAGTAAAGTTTTTTCTTGTTCTAAATTCAACTTGACTGAATTGGGAAATAATTTGGAGACATTTAAAATTTTTCGCTTTTTATTTAAAATATCAAATGCAGTAACGTAGGTTTCTTTCAAATAAATTAGTTTAATACAAAATATCAATACTATTGTAAAGTATACAAACACAAAAACACAAATTATGCCTGCCAAAGTCGCTGGGGAATAAGGCAGGTAAAATCATAAAACGAGTATCTACAATAATATTACAACTGTAAAACAAAGCATTTTAATCTAATTTCAAGTTGTTCGCCTTGAAAATTAAACGCTCTAAAGCGCGATTAATGCGCAGAATAACGAAATATCCAACAATTAGAGCCGTCAGGCTGACAAATGTGCCAATGCCCTCGTAAATGAAGCGCGGCGCAAAGATCTTCCACACCATCAGATGACGACAGTGAATGGTGCAAGCCAGCATGGCACAAAACACCTGCAACGAAGTGGATGTATGAAATTAATTCGAAATAAACAAGTAAATAAGAAAAAATTTAAAATAGTTTACCTTAATTCCTTGCAGTATTAAAAACTGTACTGCGAGTTTAAATGAACTGGCAAGGAAGGTGCCTTCATTTTCATACAGCAGAAATTCGCCACGCATCATGTCCAAGCCAATTCCTTCGACCGTTGATGTGGCGGGCGTCCCATTCGCATTCGTGTTTGCAGCGGTTGTACCTTTTATGAATTTCGGATGAAGTGCGCAAAGTGAGAATGTTAACAAACTGAGCAGATTGTACATGCAAAAAAAGAAGACTTGTCCACAGAATGTGTTCAATATAACTAGAACTCCAGAAATTAAATGCGACTTCCCAAGACCACTGGTACGACCAACGAAAGCAGCGCGCCAATCAATCTGCGAGAGGGTGGTTTGATGAGACGTGGCAAAGAAGCAGAAATGTGCCAATAAAAACCAACTGACTATACCCGTAAATGTTGGCTGTATGCAATTTGCTAACGTAAACAATTAGATATCAGCTGAGATAAATACAAGTATTAAAAAGTCAATTAGTTCAGTATTCTTACCTAAATTCGCCGCTGTTCGAAAGCGCAATGTGGAATGAACCAAGATGATGACAACCGAAATCGCTATACACGCGACCATACCAATTGTGGCACGCGGTTCGAGTAGTACAATCAGCATCATACTGAGAAACAGTCCAAACACGATAGTGGCTGAGGAGTACACGGTGGTCAGCCCATAGACCATTGCATCCATCTGATTCACACGAGCCTCTGCGTCGTCATACATGCGCTTGATCTTCTTGAATATCTGCGGTATGACGTTGTCCCACGGCCTAATTTGAATAGGTGTGCTAAAGTTGGGCAGAACGTAGAAAGTCAGCAATGGCGAAACGCACAGCACAACTATCTGCACAAGCATGAGGCCGTAAATTACCAGCGCCATGGCATCGATGTGCGTGCGCTTCACATTTTTCACGGCACTATGGGCAAGCAACAAATGCCCGCCAGCACAAATCGAAGCTATTGTGGGTCCATACCGTGCGAGCCATACATTGGGCGAACCGCCGGTTAAGCTACCGCTGTGCCTTAGATAGAGTCGGGAGAGCGTTGTGTACAGCACTATAATGACCACTGCAAAAATGTAGGTCTTGGCGGTTGCTGGACGTTTTATCGAGAAACCGTCAGAGTTGCCTGAGAAATCTACGCAGTTTCCCTGTTCCTCTCTACAACGGAAGAGCATATACGTGTAACGAACGATAATAATCGCCAGTACGCTGAACAGTAGCAATTGCGCGATGGTGGAACGTAAAAATTGCGACCATTTGAAGCGCTTATTCAGTTCAAGACGCAAACATTTCTGAATGATTTCATACGCCAGCAGTAGAATGGATCCTACTAGTAGATATGACAGTATTTTCGGTTCCTGTATGATAAAACTGTTGGAGAAGAATACACTGACGGCGATTATGAAAATAATTCGAGTTGGCATATTGCCGAAACGCTTCACCGCCGACCAATTGTTGGCAATTGTACGCCAATTTTGCAGGGCGTGGAAAATTAGAATAAATGCGCTGACGATGTTGGTAAAGAATATCACGCCGTGGTCCTCCGATTTGAAAGAGAAGTTCTTGAAGTAGCGATACCCAAAGAAACCAGCCGCAATATTTACGAGATACGTAAATGTAACTCCCTTCGGTGTGAATATACGGTAGAGCTCTAAGGCATTTAAGTTGTTGACTACCAGAAATGAAAAGAATATTGGCAGCAGCGTAAACAAGAGTCCTTGGGACATTTGCACAGCATCGAATTTCACCCAAATTTCACGGCACGTGTTGAGAATTAGTCGCATATTAGCATTTAGATCACCAATAAACGATTTGAAGCCCGCTTCATTGTAGACCGTCTTGACGCGATGAGTGAATAAGACATATTCGTTATGCATATTCTCCAATTCGTCAACGCTGAATGTACGCTTGTTCTCCAAAGCATAATTGAAGAAGTACTTATACATCTGTTGCGCATTTTGCCAGGCATGGAGTAAAAGTGTCTGGAATTTGTTCATGTACGGCACTTTAATATCAGGTACGATGTTGAAATTGATTAAGCCCAAATTTGAGTAGGGTATGGGGACACCCAGTATTGTGGCCAAGGTGGGTACGAGGTCGATCTGAAAGACATAAGAGAATGGAATATTAAATTATGAATAATAATGGGCACTTATTGAAATTGCGCAAAACCAATGCAAATCAAAGGAAAGGAAAAGTTGAAAATTGTATATGCTGAATTGGATTTTCTTTAAAAAAGCCTGTTTCTATATTTGCTTTGATTATTGCTAATATCTGTTCTCATTTAGATAAGTGACGCAATCAAGGTATATTTAATTGTTTAAGAAGGCACAACTTGACGTGTGTCACAATGCTATAACAATTGCATATTATCTCTGCCTTCTTACATTAAAATAGATATGATTTTTAAAATAAATATGTACATTTTGGACTGATAAGAAATTTTACGCATTGCTACATTTCGATAAGGGCGATTGTTATAAATACGTTGAGGAGTTTATCTCTCGCTTTGGTGTTCATAAGCTTACCTGCTGCATAGTTGTATTATCAGAACCAAATTCGCTACCGATGAATTTGTTGCCTTTAGTATAGGCAAATAACAATGCATTAGTTTCATCTTCGGTTTCGCCTCCATGATCGCCCGATGCCGTCATGCCATGATCACCCATCACAAGTAAAGTTGTATCACCATCCATTTTTGCTATAACTGATCTAAAAAATGCAACCATGTAATTTTTAAACTTATTGCCTACTTTAGAATAAGTATATATGTGATCTACTTTATGACTTCGTTCATTTCACTGAGTTTACGGGCCATCTCTTCATGTAAAGGTCCGTGTTTGTGGCCACAGTGGTCAACTCCAAGAAAGTGAGCAATAAGTACCTGCCAGTCATCCTTTGCAAGTTCTTTTGGCAATAACTGTTCAATTTTGTTGTCCACTGTATCCAAATCGAATATGTCGAAGCTGGGATAGGAATAAGCACGCCTAAAACGTCTAGGATACAGATCTGTCCATGTGCTATCACCCAAAAATACCATGGGCAGATTATGTCTGACCAACTGATCAATAATATTATCTTCGTTGATTTCGGGAGAAGCGAAATTCGAGCCCATGTCAACAAAGGTTGGTAAACTGCCGGTTGTAAGACCTTTAAGGCGCTGTAAAGTGGTTGTTGGTGGATCGGCTTTAAATTGCATGAGGTGTGCATTTTCGGGCGAACTTTGTATCAAATCGTACATTATTGTCAGCTTATTTTCATAAGGAAGTGGATTTGAAATATTCTCCTTATAGACACCGAAATCATATTTTAGTGCATCAATGAGCAAAATAATCACTTTTGACTTTTGCGGCAGACACAAATTGGAAGTAGCGTTTACATCCTTGAAGATTTCTTGTACAATTTCCTCACTTAAAAAATATTCCTGAAAATAAAAAATATATGCAATATTTTATCATTATTAATACAAAAAATTAATGACTTACATCACTTTCATTTAAAGATAGGCGTTGACATGAGCTAATATCCGTTTTGGATACACGTGAAAGAAGAAAACCTCGCGAGAAAAGCAGAACACCAGATGATATCAAATAAGCCAACCATATTAGCACGAAAAAATAGCTCCACGCATAATTCATGGCTTGACTGGGTTAATTTTAGGTAAAATCTATTAATGTATATTAATGCAAAGCAGCTCCAATGATTCTGCTTAGCGCTGACTAGAACTTATTACTGCGATGCGTTGAGAACTTGTTTCTGTTTTCGCCTTGATAACTTTTATCTTTGCATATTGAATTTTGATTTTATATCTCGTGGCCAATGAACTACTTAATTTTCTGTAATAAATGCAAAAAATACTGTGAAACAATAAATAATTTCGTTTTTTATTGTCGTTTGAGTGAAAACGTCAGCTGTTTATGGAAATACTTCTGTCAGGGCACATATGTATGTATGAAGAGAAACGACTTAGCAATAATAACTTAGCGACCATATTTTTAGAAATGTATGGACTTAATAATAATTTTGCTTAAAAGATAAAATATTTTTAACTTCACAAAATATAAATTAACCATTTATGTTGTTAAACAATATTGTTAATTTCAACTTTTGTATGTTTACATCGTTGCACATTGTGGGTTAAAGGCGTTTCACTGTAGATGTCGCGTAGTACAATAAGTTGGCAGTACTGTCGTATAGTTCCATAGCGGGCGTCTGTTAACGGATTTGAAAATGTGTATTTGGAGTCATTTGTGGCAGATGTTGGTGTGAATTTGGTTTAGTTTACTATTGTGAAAATTATTTGATACAATTAAAAATATACATTTCTGGTGCATAAATATAGGAAAAGAGAGGATTTTATATAAATTCTATTTGTTCAGTTCGAAGTTAACTACTTTGCCGGACAAAGACACGAAATGGAGGGATTATTGAAAATAATTGAGACGAGTGACGAATATTGCAATGAATTAAAGGAGCTTAAAGAGGTAAAGATGCAAAATTGCTTACAGATTTGGCGTTTTGCTTATTTTGTAATTATTTTCAATTTCTTTCAAAGAAATTTATTAAAGACTTGCGCGATCAACTTCGTGGACAAAAAACTGCAATTCTTGAACCAATTACATTGGGTCAGTTGCCTAACATCACCCCTCAACAAAAAAAGAAACGAATTAAACGCTTGTCAGATCTGACGGAAAGCGATAGTGAGTAGAAAAAGCTAAATTCTTAAATTGTAAAATTTTTATGTTTTAATAATTTTTATAAACAGATGAGTCCATTCCTGAAAAAATTTCTCCTCGTCTGTCAGCGCGTACGAGTAACTCTAAACTTCTTGCCACAGCCGATACCATGGAAGCTGAGCAAATTGATATTGAACACGTCCCAGCAACTCCCGATTTATGTCCAACACCTGCACCAAGGAGTGCAAAGGTTGAATACAAAGAACAATTAGAGGAAAAATTGATGCCACCTCCTCCAGCGCCTATTACTGCGCAGAGTAATTTAACACAAGTCGCTGCTAATAATGAAACGTCATTCTCAAGACCACAACGTGCAGCAAAATTGAAATCAGAAAAGAACTTGAAAGAACCAAAACTTAACTGTAAAATGCGTCGTCCCAGTAAAAACAACACTACTAAGGTGAAGTTGGAGCATGAACAACGACCCTCACAAATGCACGAAGTTGATGATAACACAGTTCAGAGCAACAGTGATGCTTCCAAATCTACTGCTAGCATCACATCTGAAAATTCTGTAATAGCCATTCCAACAAAAGCTCCATCTGTGGTGGAGCTGAATTCAGACGATGAAGCCACAGATAAAAATTCTCAACGTATGTATAATAATTTTCTTTAATTAATTTTCCGTAAAAGTGTATTTTTTTTAAATGGTAGGCAATTCTACAGAGGACGGTAAGACACGTGGCCTACGCATCAAAATTAAACGTGAAAAGAGTAGTATTGGAGTTGCTAATGACAAAGCAAATGTCGAGCCGTCGGCACCTTCTACAACACTGGAATCGTCAGTTAGTGCGCAACAAACTGTTCCATTGCCAAAGGTAAGCTTCAAAAAATTCAATAATCATTAACTAATCATTAGCAATTATCTAGATTCCTATAAAATCTGAACCTGGTAGCGACGATTCGACACTGGCTTCCACCACTCTTTCGGTTAATACTACCGCTAATACTAAACGTCGCAAGAAAAAGGATGCTGTGCCCAAACCTATAAAAGTTGAAAGATTTAGCGACATTGATGCAACCGAAACTACCCGTAAAACTCGTAAACAAACCCGTGCGTCTGGTGGATCTGTTTATGAAGATGCGGTGGATCACCCAATTTCAAATGAAGCTGTTAGCACACCGCCCACGCGAGTTTCACTAGTGCCACCAGAAGTTGCTGCCGCTGCAGGAATGAATGAGACTAGAAATAATTCTGCACAACCCGAAAAGGCTGGTAACTTGACAGTAGTAACAGGTGCTGTCATAAATGATGCTACATTTTGTGCAAATGCCGCACAAACCACGTTCCAAGTGGATGCTGCACAGGCCACCTTTGTTATGGATGGTCAAAATGCTAATATGACTGTTACGATAAACAAAAAGTCAGGCGGAGCAGTCACTTCGGTGGGAGACACAACATACAATGTGCCCATCAGTGACAAAGCAAACAATTCGACTGCCTCGTCCCGTCATTCGATGGAGACTGCAAAAGACACCACACATCCCCAACAAGACAGCCTAATAACCGAGGATGAGTCATTTGAACCAGAAAAGCCAAAGGGTAAATTAGCAACCCTGCCAAAACCTGGTCCAGCTTCCACAAAATTAGGGTCAGCTAAGATTTTCAAAATGCCCACCCGTACGAATGAACTATTCAAGTAAATATATACAGATTTCTGATTTTGACATAATTCTTACCAATTTATTGGTTTTAGTCCCCTTGTGCAAAGTCCGGTGAAGAAAAAGGTTGAAGCTTTCGAAAATGCTGCTATAGCTGCACATACTACAGAAGTAACCAGTTCTGGTCGTCCGAAACGAACTAAGGAAAACACAGCACCGGTAAATGAGAGTTGAAAATAATTGTTTCTTTCCTTATATATGGTTATATGTATTTCCAGTCAAGTATAAACACCCCAACTTTTGGAAAGCTCGCATCCGTGCCTACACTAGGAAGGTTCCTAACACCAACGCAATCTTCTAATCTCACAGGCTCACTAGCAAAAGTTAAGAAGGTGCCGAATAGTGCGTCTAAAGTAATGCCGCATTCGAAAGGTATTGCTGGTGTTAAAGCCACTGCCAGTACAACTGCTTCAAAAACTTTATCTCGCGAAAATAGCGCCGAAGATTTTCGCAAAGGTTTGCATAGCTTAGCCGAGGAGCGCAAGAAGCAACGAGAACAGAAACATCTCATCGCCGCCCAACAGCGAGAAGCTAAAGAACGGGAACGTGCTGAACGTGCAGCGAAATTAGTGAAGGAGCGCGAGGAAAAGCGACTCAAAAAGCAGCAAGAGGCTGAACAGAAGAAACAAGCGCTCGAGGAGATCCAGCGTAACTTGCGACAGCAAGAAGATGCCGCCAAATTGAAGGCCGCCAAAGCAAAGGCCGAACAAGAACGTGAGTTGTTGCAACAAATGAAGCAGCAACAGAATGCTCGCGCTGCTGCAGCGAAAATGTTGCCACCACCACCGAAACATCAATCGAAGTACACATTCGAAATGTTGCATGAAGATGATTCAACAGATGAAGAGGAAAAGACTTCGTATAAGCGACCACCGCCACCAACTTGGAGCCGAAGTACGTTTAAGATAATGACAAAAATTTCACTTTTTATAATATGCGTTTTTCATTGTTTTTTTAACAGGTCACGTACGTGGCTCGGCAATTCGTATGCAGCAATACTGGCCTACGAAAATAATTGACAGCTTCTTTTCGGTGCAACCGATGTCACCGGATTTGCGTTCGATCTTCCCCAATATTAGTTCGCATCATTTGAAACGCAATTCAAGCGTCCTATGGACAACCCCGCCACGTTATTCGGAGCTGCCAAAATATTAAACGTCTGCTCTGTCTTCATAAATAATCGTTTCGTTTTGTATATGACATATAAAATTGAGATTAGTCTGTTAATTAACTTGAAATGGAATTTTAGTTGTATTTAGTACAAGTAGCTGCTTGCTCGAATTATTAATCATTTTATTGTTTGTAATTTGTTGGTAAATTCTCTTGCACTATCCTATTCATATATACGCATATGAGGAGTGCTTTTCGTGTATACATAAGGAATTTTGTAAGCATTTTAACGTGTTTGATTATCATGACACATTTTGCACTTTTTTACAAATAAAATAAAATTAAAAACAAGACAAAATGATTCAAATTTTATTCTCAAGAAAATATGATTGCTTGCAATGCATAAAAATGAACTTGTTTCAAATAAATAAGGGTCATCTTAATATTGCTTCACGGTAGTTGTGGCGGTAGATTTCTGCCGAGTTGACAGTCCTTGGCCGGATAACAGTCCGGGTTCGTTCCGGTTACGTACATAGGCCCGACTGTCGTGGGAACGATACACGGTACTTTGGAGTGTTGGACCGCTGTCAGCAAAATCTCATACAGAAAAGCTGTGAAGCGGATCGCTTTTCTCTGTATAACAGGAGTGATAAAACAGCCTTTACTCCACACGCCACCGTGGGACAAAGACAAACGTTGTTGGCAACATGCAAGGTATTCGGCCGGAAGGTGATAAACTACGCCGCCTCAAAATGGTAGTCTGGATGCAGAGATGGAGACGGTACAGACCTGGCAGATCCATCAAGCAACCTAAACTCCTACTTATCCAGACTAGGCCCTGATATACAAAATCTATGTCCTGCATGCAACGATTTCCCGCATGACACTAATCACCTCCACGCATGCGCAATGGAACCAACTTACTTAACTCTCTCCTGACCATGGTGCGAACCCGTCAAAGCAGCTCGTTTCCTGAGTTTACCGTTAAGTGATTTCGGTGACAGTTAACAACTACAACAACAACGGTGTATGACGCAGGAGCATGCGACATGGACTAAAGAACATCTACACTGACGGATTAAAAATGGCTGATGATTCCATCGGCGAAATCTACGGCGCAGAGCTAAAAAGCAAGACAGACGGATGACGGTGAGTAGGAATGACTTAAGGACATACATTTCATCGTCAAGACTATCACATTTATTCATAAAGACTGCAGAATAGTTGTTGTACTAGTTACAGGCCTAGTATCGTATGCGAGCCGGATGGGCATTAGTATCGATGAAATGTGCAAAAAGTACAAGGAAGAGAGACTTACCTGGAACTCGTCTTAGAAATCTGGAAGCTTCGCAGTTCGGAGGACTAGATGAAAATCAAAATTATATAACCCATTCTGTCGCTTCTGTGACTGCGGCTGAAACAACTTGCTAAAACGCGATCTTAAGAAAGAAAGAGCACAAAGCTCTTGTATTACAAGGTACCCATAGTAAGCATCTGTCTTGCACCAAGAACTTTTCTAATACAAAATCGTACAGCTATAATTCCCGGAGCGATTGATGTCTTAGATAATTAGTTGGAACCTTTTGAAACTGAAGCCGAGTGAGACTAGTCCACATTTGCTTGACTTTAAAGAGCTTACGGGATTTCAAATTGTGAAACCTTCAGAGCTTTCCTTTTGGCATATCTGTCTGATGTTGCCCTAGTTGAGACCTGCAAGCTACGAATCTGCTGAATTCTTCATGTAAATAATCAATGTCGAGCTCAGCGAGTGTGACTCGTTATTTAAAAGACAAAATAAGAGGATTACTTTACAAAATTTCTTGGCAGACATTAAGTTGCTCGGTAAACAAAGAGTTCGTAACGAAATATTACAACGAAGGCCGTGAAAGCTCTTACGAAAGCTTTTGCAGCCGTGAGTGAATCCTCATATTTCTTGCTAACGTTTTTCTGTCTTCCCCATTGCTTCTTGCCTGCGTTGCTTCATTCGATTTTTGGCCTTGCCTTGTTTTTGTCCGCGATAATGTAATGAGTACGTGTTGCCATTGTTGTTGTTGCTGTTGATCTCTTGTCCGTCGTTGGCTTTCAGTTGGTAATGGAATTCACCACACTTTCTTGCGGTTTGGACAAGCTGGCAAGCAACCGACTTCAGTTGGCGCGCCGCGATCAGTTAAAGGCGGATCGTGCTTGTGTTAAGACGTCTCCAAGCGAACATTACAAGTGGTAAGTGCGCGCAACCAAGTGAAAGAAGCAGCAATTCTCGGGTTTGCTGTGTAATGTGTAACTAAAGGCAAGCTCAAGAGTCGGTTTGAATGCGGTCGCAGGTCGCGGGTGCGGATTGTGTAAAAACAAGAATAACAAGCGCATTTGCAACACATATACACACACATACATACAAACGAACTTGGTAATCGAATGTGAAGTGATACATTGGCTCATCGGAGCTGCGGAGACAGGTGAAAAATGTCACTTGGCAAAACATTTACACACAGATGTGGAGCCTAACTCCAATAGTGCCATATGGAATCGGAAATCGGATATAGCGCATTTGAAAACGGATTTGAATTGTTTGGTTTTTGATTTCAAAGCCACGCTAAACTTAATGGACAGTGCCATTTTATACGCACTCTTGTGCCTTATGTGTGTAGATTTGCCTAGATTGGCAACAAAAACAAAAGCAAAACACAGTGTGTGCAATAGGTATCCGACAAGGCGCGGAGCGGAGACAGCAACGACTGCAAAGATAGCTTAAAAACTTTCTTTTTCGTCAGCATTCGTTCACTTGTCGGAATAATCGGAATAATGCGCGCATGTGTGTGTGTGTGTTGCAAATTCGTATGCCTGTGTCTGTCTCTGTGTTTGTGCGCGCAAAACTTCGCTCGATGCTGACGCGAGTGCGAGTCTGAAAATGAAAAAAGAAACAAAAATGAAAATAAAAACAAAAGAAATTGTAGAAAAAGTGGCTAAAGTTGCAATAAGAAAGATATACATATGAATTGCCTATAAGCAGCGAAGCCCACGTGTGTATGTGTGTGTGCCTCATGCCAGGCAATTAGCGAAGGAAAACAAAAACAAAAGCTAACTAATGGAAATAATGAATTTCGCTGTGGAAATTGGTGCAAGCAAAAATAAGAGTGTAACATTGTGACTTTATTGCATACATACATACATTCATACATACATACATACATATTCACTTAAGTGCTTAAATACTCACGCCAAAGGTACACCCAAAGTCACATTCCTTCCAAAGCGTGGCACTGTCTGTGCGTTCTTGTGCTTTACTCTAATATTATGCGAGCGCTAAATTAGGTTGCACAGCGATAATTAACGCTCACACACACACACCCACAGCTACATTTGACGTGCCAAGTACGCTTGACAAGAAGTGTGTTTGCCTCGTTGCATGGGAATGGCAAACAGAAAGAATCGCACAACCAACTGTCAATTTCCCTCAACAGCGCTAAACCTCACATATACATACATACAGTCATATGTATGTGTGCGCACAATATTCAGCCAATCTCCAGTTAGTAGAAACCTTGGGAAAACATATGACATAAATAGTAAAAAAATAGTGGCGCCATTAAAAGGTCAAGGCTTCAAGCAGACTACCGTTAATCAGCTGTCAGTTTTGCTGATGTCATAAATCATCGAATATTTACGAGAACTGAATCGACTAAAATCATCCCAGTTCAATCTTCGTTCGCCTTGTCCTAACTGTTTTGAAGCTTTGACTAATTATTTCTAAATTGATAATTTGGTCCATAATATCAAAATCAGTCTTTTTCTTTTGTATTGTTTTGTTTTTGTGTTTCAAAAATAAATTTTCTAAATACATGCAATGAAAATGCGTTTTTCGACCGAAATCTGAATACGAATAGATTGTAAATACCACAAAATCATCAAAATGTGAATAGAAAATCCATCCGGGGCTGGACCAACATGGGTACATGCGCTGTCGCAGAAGCCTTTCAGCCTTAGATCGATCGCAAGGGATCTAGTGATCTCTTTGCCCTCAGTAAGGCTAGCCTCTCCCTAGTTTTAGGGCTTTTAATAGGCCACTGTCCCATTTGCGTCCACGCAGTAAGGCTGGGAATCCTACCAGACGTCATCTGCAGACGCTGTTTGGAAAAAGATGAGGTGGAAGCAACTCAACACTTCCTTCTTGACTGTTCTGCGTTTGGGAGGTCAAGACTTAAACACTTGGGAGCGCCTACCTGCAGACATCCTACCGAGCTGGCGGGAATGGAAATTAAATTTGTATTGGCTACAAAGCGTTTTCCTACTTTATAAGTTCGAACCCAGAAGTTCTACTGTCCTGTGGCCTCATAAAGTACTCATATAGTAGTCTACGTGCTATCTTTGATCAGCCATCAAACCTAACCTCAATCTAACGGACTGAAATTTGTATTTCTGTACCCATTTGGTTCGGTTAATTCTCCTTTCAGCTCGACTTTTTTCCTTATTAATAGCAGTTCTTTTATGATGAAGCAACAAAACTAGAAATAAAGTGTCAAAGCAACAAAAATTTAATAAAAGACAGAAATGAAATAATTAATTTTTGTTTTTTAGAATAATTCAGTTTTGTGTTATTTTTCCATATCTGAGTGCACGTATTTACTTTCGAATGATAGCTTGATTGCTGTCGGCGACACACACCTATCGCCTCCCAATTGACTTGGTAGCTGACGCTGCAGCAGCTTCAGTTGACGTGTTGTTGCTCCTGGCAATGTTGCAATTTTGGGAATTGTAACTAGCAATTTTGCAATCACGTTTGGCATTCGCTGCTCGGTGATGCATGGCTGGCATGTTGATCCTCCAATGGCTCAGTTGTAACAACGGCATACACTTTTCGGTTGCACGAGTTATTTAACGGTATTTGCTTTTGGAAATTATAGCCATTTTATAAGGCAAATATCTCACAGGAGATAGTACCATGGCTGAAATGGGTTTTCAAGTAATCGAGCTTGTGCAGCTTGCATAATTTATGGCAGAAAGTTACTGATGCTACATAAGATTCAATATTTATAAGATTACAAATTTCTAATTATTTTTAAAATTGGCTCTTATAATATAACGGTTTTTATTGGTATTAGAGCTTAGCCATTGTTAGACATACTTCTCTGATTGTACGAGTATATGTATATCTTGAGAACCACTTTGATTGCTCGATCACTTAGCAAAACATGAACCAAAAAGATTTTCTGACTTTTCTTACTCAAACAACTCATTCAATCGGAGTTCATAGAGCCACTTGCAATTTCCAGCCTTTTGGACCAGTGTCCGATGTCGGGAAGCAAATTGGTGAAGAAATTAATATAAAATTTTCATACGGCCTGTGCATCATCAAGCATTCAAAGCAACACAGCAGATATTTCCAACCGCACCAAACTGAACTCCACGTCTAGTGCTGCGGCATAACTCGTTCGTCAGTCTTGCTAAGTTGGCTATAATAAGCACTTGTATGACACTAGAAGCTAACAGTGACGATAACCGGACATTCAGGTGAAATGAAACTGGAATGACAGCACATAACAACAACAACGAGCGAGCAGGCAGTTGATCAAGTGGCGAGAACGCCAAATCGACAATGCCGTACAAGCTTTCCGCACTCGTCTTCACACACACACATACATGTTAGCGGACGTCTGAAACAACAATATCTGCAGAGAACAACAAATGGTAGTTGCAAGTTAATATTGTTGACTTTTTTCAGCGGGCCAATGTCAAATCCGCGCTCTGTGCTGTGTACTTGACGTTCTTGATACTGTTACGAGCGTTTGTTGTTTGCTTTTTCGTCCGTGGGTCGGTTGGTGTGTTGGTGGTGCATTTGACATTCAGCTGCGTTCCGAAAATTGCAGCTGAGAAACTGTTACTTGTGCTATTTTCTTGTGCCATTTTCCGCAGCAACTGCCGCGGCGAGTTTTGCTTCCTATCAATGCAGCTTGTGTGTGCGATCGTGGCTGTGTGAGTGTGTATGTATGTGTGTTGGCTGAAAGTAGGCAAATTGCATGGTGTGCTGCAATAAGTATGTTGCAAGAATAACAACATAATAAATTGCATTGTCGCCTTGTCACCAGCGACGCCATCTAAGAGATGACACACACACACATACACAGATGTTTAAATATAAGTATGAAGTGAGACGTGAATTCAATTCGGTCATTGTGGCATTATGCAAACGAATTTAAATAATTTTCAAAGTTTTATCATTTAGGCTACTACCGTTATTATTTGAAAAAAACAAACTCGGGTCCGCGTTAAAAATTAAAGTTTTACTGTTATAAAGTGTGAAAGTGATTTTCAAATATTCCACAATAATCGCAGCAACTGCTAGTGCGTGTCGAAATCTAAGCGTTTTCGGAATTACTCGCTCGTTTTGTGCGTTGATTGGCGCTGTGCTATACAGATCATCGAGTGTTTGTCTGCGCATGCGTGCGTGCCGTGCCGTTTATTCATTTGAACGCCGTTTGCCGTTAATACATTTCTTTCTGCAATTTCGCTGGTCCACTGCAACGCTTTTGCCACGGTATTTGCTGCAAGTGTGAAGCGCTTGTACGGCTGCGCGTGGATTAGGCTGCTGCATCGCCGCTGTTGCTGCCGCTGCTGCTGGTGTGTAACGAGACGCGCCGTTGAAGTGAAGGTGAGTTTTCACGCTACATAAATAATAGAAAGCTCAATGATGAGTCTTGCTAAGCCGCGCGTTTAAGCATGGATAACTAACCAGCTGACAGCGTGCTCGTACATACATAGCGGTGAAATCTAAATCTGCGCGAAAAATCGCTGCTAGGCCGGATTTAGAATTTCATGTGTCGATATGTTTGTAAATGTGTCGTATAATCACATAGTTATCGCGTTATTTGTGTAAAGTACTTTGTTTTCAGCGAAGTTCCATCAGAAGACTTTTCCTCCAAAATTTCAAACTTCTAGTTGAGTTATATATTCATGAACGAGTTGGCTCATCTATCACAAATGCGCATTCTGCAATCTTTAAGCCCTTTTAATGGTGAAAATTAATCAGAAGTGACAATGGTGTGCAAAAAAATATTATATTTGTACATACATATGTACTTAAGAGTAAAAAAAAGGTTACTAATATGACCATCTTGTACCTCCCATTCCCCTTTGAGCTCAAATTTTACCTTGCTCTACTGCAGAAGCTACCTTTTCTTTTAGAAGACAGAAACATTTTATAAATTAGTAATAGCCAAATATATAGTCAGATATGCATATATATTTGGTAGTCGAAAAAGTGTTTTCGTATTTTGTCAATAGATGTCATTGCAGTCGTATACATATCTCCAGTGTTACCAATCGCATTGTGTCATACCATATAGTCTTGGAAAGGTGAGATTTTAGGCTTCATTTAATATTAAATTCAGGGGTTACCGCTGTTCAAAAATTAGTGAAAATAATTAAGAAATCCGCTATATTTTGAAATTTTCGTATAAAAAGTTAAGAATGCCACGCAATCCACCAATGTGTTATGGTGACGATGCTGTATCAATTCGTGTATCACAACAAGGGAAGGCTTGCTTCCTATCTGGAAATTTCGATTTACACTGATGGAAAAATGTCTCTAGGGGCAAATGGCAAAAAGTGCTCGACCAAAATGATACATATTTCTTTATTTATGTATTATTATAATTATAAAAAAAGTTAAAATTTTATTAGAAATACGAAAAGACTTTTTCGACTGCCGTATATGCATTTAGGAGTACAAAAAATACTAATATGACCATCTTTTACCTTCCCGTACCTTTTGAGTTCATATGCCCGTTCCGAAAATATAAAACTTTGCTCTACTCTTAAAGCTACCTTTTCTTTCTTTCTTCCTTTTCTATAAAGTAGAAAAATTGGATAAAATATTAATAGTCAGCTGTGTATGTGTGTATGTATATGTACATATATACTCCTAAATATGTATTGCGCCATTGTATTTAGTTGCTTACTAATATCAATTTTGATTTATTACTCATGGCGTTGTTAATGGTCCATTGAGGGCCATGCCATTTGAGGTTCGTGCCCAAAGTCTTTTGCTTTGCAATCGTAAACTCATGACTCAAAAACTACCTCAATGTGATTGCATAACGGCGGTAAACCCGTAAATATGTGCCGAAAACTAAATAAATTTATTTGTCTGGGAAACAAAACAAAAAAAATTAGGTGTATGTAAAGTGAGTCGCACGTATATCCGAATTTCGTCGTAAATGTGACGCTGAAAATCCGCATTCGGCTAACTGTTAGTGCGCAGTCAGCGGAAAGTGTCAGTGAGTCATATATGTATGCCCAAAAACACAAGGCAGTCTTCTCGTGTGTAGCTCGTTTCCAAAAACACAGCGAAGAAAGAAAATAAACACCGAGTTGAGAAATGAGACAAGTCGAAGTGAATATAAAACCGCAGATGAAGGCTGCAAAATTTTCACCGGTGAGTGCCCTTCTGCGAAAGCAAAAGTAATTTTGTGAACTGGTTTTAACTGAGACAAAATATTGTGCATGGCTTTGCAGTTACTAATGCTTTACATATGTATGTAGTACAGTATATATCCATATGCACATACGTATAGTGTGTATGTAGCATATACACTCTCACACTCGTATTTATGGTGTGTAGCGCCTCGAACGGTTTCATATTTACAATTATGTCTCGTAAATGTTATTCCTCTAAAATATAAATCTTGTATGAAGGACGGCTGATGCGATTGTCTAATCCCAGTCACACAGTGGTGCGGAACGGAGGCGCTTGCCGGGGATTTAGTAAGCAGTTTTTGTTTATTTCAGATGTCAATCATCTCTTTTACGACCTCAGTTGTTTTAGCGGTAGAGAACATTCCTGAAGTAATTTCGTGGAAACGGTTTGCGAACTCTATTCGAAAAGGTTTTTGCAAAAGATTCTGATACAACGATGACTCTTTATACCCAAAATATTAATCAAAATGTGTTGAGTCGATTCATAAGCTGAGATCCTTGGCTATTTTTCTGATGCCAACACACAATAATTGACATTTGGTGATCAAACAGACGAAAGACTGTCCCAATGCTTTAAGGTAAACATTTTTATCGTTTCGGTTTGCGACGGTTGCTTAAATGGACCAGTCCGGGTTAAAGAGTTGAGGGTGATCAGATGGTGTGTTTGGTATGTGTATAAAGTGTTGAAAAGTCTGAAGACTTTACTAAAGCAGCTTCCTGTATACCAAGCGTAAAGTATCGAATGCTTGTTTCCGCTGACTGCAGAACCAAGCCTTATACTCGTATTTCCTTTATGTGTCAGGTTCCATCAGAACTTCGTGTGTGGTGAATAGTTGAATATATATTTTTTGTGTTTAATTGCACCAGCTTTGCACCAGTGTTTAACTCCTTTTAGTGCCTGTTTCGAGATTATCTTGTGTTTTTAAAAAGTTTTGGCATTTTATTAACATGAAATTCATTGTTCACCAACTAACGAGTAAAAATAACGGTACAAATAAGCGAAATTATGGCGGAAGTATTATCAAACAGGCGAAATGCCGTTCTCAAGACCCTACCACAAACCATTTCACTTCGTAGGCTAAAAGCGGTAGCACATATTTTATCAAAGAGTTGTTTTTGTACTGTTTGTGGCATTTCATTTACTGAATTCATAGACACTCCATTTATAATTCTAATCGCTGGTGGTAAACATGTAAAATAATTACAAATGGAAAATAATTGCGAATATCTTGTTATATTCACGCTCTATGCACGTGGAAAGCAACTTCCCGAGGAAATCGTTCAAATTGGCTGTTGAAGTCAATGGCACTAAAATCGAGAAAAAAGCAACTGAAAACAGTAGTTGGCTGGGCAGCAAAGTAACATAATAACAGTGGTTGGTCCAATACGTACAGAGTTGAGTAAGCAGAAGAAGAAGAAGAAGAAGCAGAAAAAGCACAGCACTCGCGGCGTGTTCAACCTTTCTAAGTGCTTTCACTTTCGTTGAACGCGACATCGGTGTTTCGGTTTCGGTTGCGACTTCAACTGCTCTGCTTATTGTTGTTGTGGCGTTGAGAGTGACTGAACTTATTTTCTGGTAGTGCAACAACTGCTCATTAACCGTTGCTACATGTACTTCTTTTATAGCTCACTCTTTGCCGACTTTTTTCGGTTCGCGCCTCGCGGGGGTTGCTATTAACCCGTGCTCTTGCTATTTATTTTCAAACATGCAATTTATTTTTAGTTAAGTTGTCTGTCTTCTTTCCATTAATTTTACTTTTTGCTTCCCGCTGGTCTGACATTGGCCAGTTGGCTTCATGTTTTGCATTCGAATGCTTTTCTGGCTTGATTTTTTCACAATTTCTCAACTTTTTATTCGGTTCATTGGAAGAAATCGTCTGTCTGCTGGTGCACTGTGAAGGGCATTTTGTTGCAAGCGCAGCAGTTTTCGTTTTCGTTTTCATTCGCACAGCTGCGCTTTGTATGTGTAGGAGTACAGTTATTTGGTAATTGTTGCTTGTTGATTTTTTATGCGTTTCAAGTTTCTGTGTTGTTGGAGGACTGGCGATGTTGTAACCAAAGCGAGAGTGCATTTTTTTGATTTAACGAACTTCGGTTGTAATTGCATCAGCTTTTTTGAAGCGGATCTGGTTTCTCTTTGTGCAAGAAATCTTTTGCTAATCTGTAAAAGGGGTCTTGAGGCTTTGCCACCCGCAACATTTATATTTCGTTGGGCTTATCTTATTATTGTTATATAAGACATTTTGCGATTTCGTAATCAGAGCTCTGGCCTTTCACGAACAGCCGCTCTTGCACACTTTACTTCTTCGGGCGCCCTTGGGGTGGTTGTTTGACGAAATCTTCGTTGGTTGTTGAATCTCTAAGCTTGAAGTACAACAGTTGTTGTGTTTTACACACAACCTCACGGTGTTTAAAAGCACTTAGATCAAAACAATGCGCTGATCAGCAATACATGCTTTTTGCAAGTATTCTTTGGTTCACTTTGGGCAGGCACCTTTTCCACCTTGGTCGGGTTTGAGGATGACCTAAAACCTTTGAAGTGTTGTGGTTCCGGCATCCGACCGCAGTGCGACTCCACACTGAACTGAGTTCAATTCTGCCTGCCTTGAGGTTTAAATCACAGCCAATATGAATCTCCTCAAAAGACCAAACCCAATGATCAGGTTGGAAGGGTTAACTGTTCTCCGTGGTACCAGACTTAAGTCTACGGTCAGACCTTTTAGCTTACCTGTTGAGCACCCATAAGACTGCTGAGATTTGAAACTTGAACTTCAAATGTTTTTTCATTAGGAGGAATCTTAGTCAAAGTCAGTTTAAGCTGAGTATAGCTATTTCTGACAAATACTATGCTGAAATCCCTTGGCAAGCCGAAAATACAGACATATTGAATATGTATTCTAGTCGGCCCTTATGAAAGGCATACCTTATTGGAGGCAAATTCTATCCCCTCCCGCTGGAAGCTTGAAGTACAAGTCCCCTAAATATCGTCATGGTCTACGGATCGTCATCGTATCAGCTTCATTTCGCCTCTCCGCACCTTGACTGTTCCACATAAAAAAAGTAAATATACTTTTAGAAACCTTGGCTATATTTTTTCCAAAAGAGAAATGTAAAAATATTAGTGTTGAGCTGTGACAGACTGGCATCATGTCATAACAATCGGCAAATATGGGCGCGATCAATTTCGAATACTTTCGCTGTATAAATCTCAAATAATCTTTCGCTATTATTGCTTTTTTAGCAACTCCACGGCAAATACGAATTTATTCACCCCACACACACACATACATGTACCTTTGAATTGGTGAATTAGCATCTGTAGAGAGTCTATTGTGCGATCTTAAAAAACCGAATAAATCTGATTTACAATGCAAAACCAGTTTTACGAATCTTCATCAACGGTATACTTTTTACTGTTAATTGTCTATATGTTAGCTATGTATATATGTGCTTGAGTGTGGCAAAAATTAAATTGAATTTGTTGAACGGCAACAAATTTAGTTATTTGCATATTCCCGCTTTGTATGGTAGGCTATGGCGAACAAGAAAAAGCCAATTGGGAAGACACACAAAATTTCATTATTTATTCTTTTTATTTTTTGATTTCCATTATTTATTTTTGTAAATTTTTTAAATAAAGTATTCACGCTGATTTTTGCTGGGAGAAGCCCACAACTTTTATTATTAACATCTAAATGTTTGTATTGGTCATTAATGCTTTTTTCAAGCTCAGCTTTAGACCCTCAGAATGAACCTCGAAATTGTTTTTGCTCTGCTGCCATTTACCTAATGGCTCACCCGTTTAATCTGTTGTTAATAGCTACGCTTTTTGCAGTAATCTCTTAAACTATTTCTGCCAGCGATTTGCATTATGTAATAAGTCGCCATTGTTTAATGTTCGGTCATTTGTCGTTTGAAGCTTAATGACCGCTTTTTATACTCACGTTTATGGTTTAGCAAGCAGCCCTGGCGACATCTTTGTGGTAATAAACCTTACGTAATGCAGCCATTGTACTAAACTTATTCTAGATTTTTACAAAGTGAGTCATTGAACTTGAGAATTCTTTAAAAGAAAATGGAAAAATATTCAACAAACGAGCTTTTTTCTCATAAGTCTACTTTTGCTGGAAATAATTTATGTATGTAAAGTGGCATTTATGGAAGCGAAAAAAAAATTTAAATTACACAAATAGACTTTAAATCAGAAAGATATTATTCTTTTAGATATTTTCAAAAATATAAATTACTAGCTGACCCGGCGAACTTCGCCCCGCCCAATTTTTATTTTTTTCTGGAAGTCATAAACTCGTATAACTTTACCACAAATAATATAAACTTCAAACAACGCATTTTCATTTAATGTTTTTAATGTTTGTAGCGCCATCTACTGTAACATACCGCACTCAATACCGCTCTTAGCGCCACCAACTGGTGGATAGCTCTTTGCTAATAATAAACAAATAATTTGCAATAAATAAATAATGCGACTATAAGGAGAGTTATAAACTATCCTATCTTTCAAGTTGGACCAAACTGCACACAGTGTTAAAAATTTCATTAAAATCGGTTCAGTAGTTTAAGAGTCCATCGCAAACAAACAATGTGACACGTGATTTTTATATATTAAGATATTCTGTTAAATTAGAGAAAGCCTGTTGAATAAATGTTGTTGATCCAAATATAATTTCTTAAAGTGAAAACTTTTTCTATCACTTATCGCACAAACTAGCACTTTCCCACTAAATTTACAACAAAATAATGAGCTGCAAGCCAGAGTAGCTTTATTAACCCAGCGCCTTCCAATTAAAACAGCCTTTTGGGCCGTGAGCGGGCCCTTAATTAGTTGCATTTTCCATCATTTGATATATGTTTATGAACAAAATTTCCATAAAAATATAAAAGGCAAATAAAAATCACTTAAAGAAACTCATTTTTTATTACAGCATGGAGTTTGGCAGTGATTGTGAGCAAACATGAACGTCTACCACTCATCCATAGACACGAGATTTTGAACTAAAGCAAAGGGAAACCGAATTAGGAAACACACATTTAGTGTAACAGTGAGGCATATACACACACACCAACTGGGAACACAGACAACGACAACTTCTAGTTTAGGTTATGAGCTGCAAAGTGGAGCGACACAGCAGCGCAACGCGGCCGTTGGCCACAGCCACAGCCACAGCTACAGCAACAACAACGGTTATGACGCTCACCAAAAGGCGAAAATCCCACAAAGGCCCAAATTCCTCGCTGGCCGGCAGAACGTCGCCGAGGAAGACCACAAGTTGGCCGCTTTCCGCAGCCACGATGCACCACAGCTTCAGCCCGGCGCACTCGCTCCGCTGGCTGGGCGTGCTGGTGCTGCAGCTGCTGCTGCTGGCCACACGTAATATCGGTAAGTAATGCATACGTAATTTAAATGTCAACAGTAAGATAGATGGCGCATATTGTGAGGGGCACAATAAGCTTTTGTGCGCAATAAATTCCAGTCGCTTGTCGTTCAACGCTTTCGAGGCGCTTGCGGGCTCCACCTGCAGCATTTGAAGCAGCTAAAGTAGTTCTTTGTAACCTGCTCACATTGTGTTTTGGTTATCTCCGCGTTTATTTGCATTTAAAATAGCTACGCGCATCTGCGTGTGTGTGCGTGTGCGTGGCTTGTGTTTGCTTGTGTGTGTGTGGCTTGTCACTCGTTTGGCGGCTTTGTCATTCTTGTTGTGAAAGTGCGTTTACACATGTGTACCTCAGCACCGGTTCGAACGTTCGACTGACATCAATGTATTGAGGAATTCACACATAAACACACACACACACACATACACACATGCATTCCAACGCTGCAATGTAAGCTCTTGCCCGTATATGAGCGGTTTTGTGGCACCAGTGTTTAATGTACCGGAAAAACGTTGTTGTACGCCACAACAACAACGCAACAAAGTAATAAAATAAAATACGCACTTTATTTTCGTAAAGGTGGTTCGCAAAGCAATTGGCAATGCGAAAAGCGTAACGAACGCGCGGAGATTATTTAGCTGCTGGCGCAGTCCTAAATGCTGTCGCTTACCAAGTTCTCTCGACGCATATCTGCATGTAAGTAGACATATGCATGTGGGCTTTTACGCATATAAATTATCTGTTTACCTTCATGCATTACGTTAATCGACTGTGACTGCTGCGCCATTTTGAGTTAGAGAAAACTTCCAGTCAGCAGAAGGGATGCAGGTGAAAGCGAACTTTTATGTTCTTATTACCATGCTTTAGCATTAACTTTTCATTTTATCCCAATATATTAATTTTTTTTTGTTTTTGAATGGTTGAAAATTTTCGTTAAGATTAACTTCACAGCTGTAAAATATAGATTTTGTAACAGTTTATTTAAATAATTAAGTTAAAATAAGTTCATGACTCTTAAAATATATGGCTCGTTCTTGCAGTATTATTATAGTAAGTAATAAAACACCCTTGAGATGTTTAGCATTTTAAAGGCTAGAAGCACAGTCAAAATGAGTTTGGCTCGCTTCTTTGTGAGCTTTCAGTAACTTTTCTTATTCCATATTTATATTTACTCCACTATGCTGGCTTAAGATATAATCAAATTTGACCCGGGCTGATAAAAAAAATTCACGTTTTTTACTACAAATTTTTATTAATGCATTTAAAATAGGCTCCTAAGTACAAGCAGGTCAACGCATAATCCAATTTTTCATAGACTTTCGTAACCCTCGGCTGGGACCGCCTTCAGTGCTTTCAGCGAATTTTGTTTTTTTTTTGCTTTCGGCACATTTTTTAGCACCATTCACTAGATTGTTGGACAGTTTTATCATATTGATGTCTCAACACCAGTTTGAAGAATGTAAACTTCTCAGTTATGGTGTCGAGCATCTCATTTGCGACCCCTACTCGACGACGTTTTCAGTAAATAGACTGGTTTGGAAACACATAATACCCAATACGTTAATCAAAATGTGTTGAGTAGATTCATTTGAAGTATTGAGAGCCTCTAACAGTGATCCATAAAGGACTCATATGAAGCAAGTTTTCGATGACTTCACGACTTTCACTGAATGCTTTATGCCTCCCACCACACTCCCCAGAATACTTATACTCTCGAGTTTCTTTGCAAGTGTGGTAATTTCTAGAGCCAACTTCCGACTGCACATTTTGTTACGACACTGAGATACCCGTGCGTCAAATCATACATGGTACTTAGGACGAAAAGTTTTCATCACTTGAAGCAATCTCTTTGATACGCCTGGTACGCGCATGTGTAGCAAAATCCCAACGAAATTGCTATTTTTCTCATGCCTACGAATACGCGTCCACATTTACATAATATCGTATTAATAGAAAATTATGTACCGTTAGACTGTTGTGTTTATGTAAAGCAGTCGTTGAGAGCTACACGTCGGCGCGCATAGCTCTATTGCCTTGACGTGAGTGCCACATAATGTTTTGAATTAATTTAGCTTTATATAACAAATACAACATAAAAGTATGCCCATGTAAAGTATATTTATATTGAGCTAATTAACAGCGCAAACATATTAACTGCCATGAGAACACAATGCTCTTTTCACCACCACTCAGTTACGGCGGTCCCGTCTCACGCACCTTCTCGCGTGCAGATTGACATCTACAAAAGACTTAAGCAGCGATCCGCTTCCGCTGATTTGCGCCAGGCATCACTTAGTGTGTACTATTTACAAGGTATTTTGTGCGAAGTGTTAGCTGTTAATTAAATAAGCTTAAGAGCACTGTTAAGACGTACCGTTTCGCATTGCAGATGACCCAAATTAATCGAAATGCCTGCGTGCGAGCTGAAGTTGCTCTAAGGTATCGCTGTACTTGGGTACTTACTGTGAACAATAATAACGAAAGTGTTGTTGATAAAAAGCCCATCAGAACCGTTATTCGATCGATTTATGCTTTGCTAGCAGCTTGTACTTTCGGACACACAAAAATGCGCAATTGATCATGTTAGTTTAGACCTCGAGCCGCTTTACTCGCTCCACCGATACCGCTAAGTATTTGTTCAACCCAAAAACAAGAAAAAAAAAATAAAAATAAAAAAATAATTGTTTAATGAACGTCCGAAATATAGCTAAGAGCTATTAGCTTCTAATGTCATGTCTTGGTGTGAGCAGTGAAGCGCAGTCCACTTCTTGCTGCCCAAAACGGCTATTTACTGACGTAAACACGACAGCTGACGATAGCATTGAAGCTATTCGGGCAGTTATCGTCGCTGTGCTTTATGCTTTTCTTTCATCTGCCATAGTGCTTTACCAAAGAAAGAAAGGTGGGCAAACAAAGCGCAAAAGTATCCAATTCTTCGGCACCTAATTTCTAGAAAAAGTGTTGGCGTTTGCTTTTTTAATTACCTCGTACACTCTTTTGGCCGAACATAATATCTTTTCTCGTGCTGTGACCTACTAAAGTCCCACAAAATTAATAAATGTATAACACATACATGCTTGTCTGTGCATGTGGCGGCGTGTGCTGCGCTTGTCAGGTATGTGAGGCGGCGTCAATAAGCCGCAGCGTGAGCAAACGAGACACGAACAAGTGATGAAGCTGCAGCATTCAAGTGTCTTGTGTAGGTACTCACATTTTACAAGATACTTTATCTTAATTGGGCGCATCAGTGGGTCGTCTGCAAAGCAAATATGTATTGAAATAGTAAAGAATGTGAGAGGGGAAATACAAAAGATTTATGAAAGATTAAAAGATGGGCTTAGGTCACTTTTAAACGAAGTTTAGTATTGAGCATGAATCTGTAGCGAAGTACCACAGTCGTAAGAAATCAGCGATATGAAATGTGAACCACAAATCTTCACGAAAGATTAAAGTTCAACGACTTCTTTCGCTTCCAAATGCGCATATTTAAACGGCTGCTAAGCCACAGCATGCCACATATTTATATAACTAATCCAGCAACACAAATGATGATGGCTTTGGAGACTACACTTTGGTCACTATCCAACTGAATGTGTCTGCGTTGTCTTCGGAATATTAATTCAGTAGCCTGCTCACATATGCACACAGGTAGCATTTTTCTCATTTCATCTTTTCTGATTTTTCGCATTTCTTTTGAGAATACATACTTTTGTGCATATGCGATAGCACACGGTTGTGTATGTACAGAATTCTTTTAGATTAGTTCTTGTTAGTTACAATTTAAATCACGTCAAGCAGCCGGCTCCAAGCAGCGGGAGAACGCGCAATACTGTTATACATTTAATCGCAATTGGAGCATTGATTCCTAAAATGAGCTCAGTGAAACATGCCAACCACTTTTCGCGCCCGGCATCCAACTTGGCAAGGGGAAATGGCAAACTGGCCATTGGAACCTGTTAAACCGCCAATTACCAGCGATGACTGCATGAAAACACACAAGCATACATACACACACACATCACACACATATAGTGTACCGTATGTGTAAGCAAAACGAGACAAAAAGCACTCACCCAAAAACAACTCATACAAGCGCTCAACATCAACAACACACACACGTGCAATGGTACGAAGTTGTATGCCTGTATGCGTGTATGTGTATTGGTGTGCGCTGATGTGCTTATGTGAAAGCGTGCTTCTTAAGCCAATAATACTATTAATTTAATAGTTTGGCCAACATAGAATTGAATATGTCTGATCAGCGACAATGTCAAGAATGCCGTTGTTGTTGGTGCTTTGGTCAAAGCAAGAATTCAAAGAAACTAGAACTGTGTGAGCTTCTTTTAAGGCGGCACAGAGTGTATTTTGTACTATACCTTCTTCTTCGGCACAATTTTCACAGAGTGATCATGGGCATAATTTTTGAGTTGACTTTGGAACTTTGAATAATTAACATATTGATATCATATACAGTTTCTCAAAATTAGACTAAATCGCATTTGTTCAAGGTGATGTAATGATCTGAGAGGTCTTGTAAACATACAACTCGGACATCAGTCGGTATTTTCACAAGAGTGACTTAACATGCAAAGACATAATATTCCGATTTTCTATACTTTTCTCCACTCTCTGAAATGTTTTGTAAATATACTCATGAAACATGAAATTATTGCCATGAAAATCACTGCAGAATGTGCCTACAAGCGCTGCGTTTCTGGCGATCAAGTGTAAATCGTACAGTTGCAGTCGAAACCTGTATGTATGTAACAGTAACCAGTTAAAACTGTGCAGTTTTTGTGACCAGCGCCATAAATTGCCGCGTCTATGTTTGGTCGCTTTGGCCGTTTTGGCCGCTAAATAGCAAACGTTAGTCGCCCAGTTGTTTGACTGACTCACTGACATGCTGACTTGATGCCGCCGGTGCAGAAGTTCGGGCCGGCGTCCGCTGGCAGTCAAAGCTTGAAGCCAACGCACCAACTAGCAAAGCGCAAAAAATAACCCAAAAGACGCACATGGAGCATGACTAGTGCAGAGTACTGAGTACTGAAATGTTATAAATTGTTGTTGAGTGCTTGAATTTGTAAACAACAAACCGCCGCTAGATAATCTAGAGCCAGCTCTCGTTCTGCGGCCGCCTAGCGGACATTGCTGTTAAACGGTATTTTCTTGTTGTAAGCGTTTTTGCTTGGTGTTTTTGGTTACGTATGACTAACGGTGATCTAAAAATATGTAGTTAGCTCTATGGAGTCTCTAATTTATCGCCACATGTGGGCATGTGTATTCAAGTGTGTGCGTGTTCGTGTATGTAAATAGAACATTTAATGAAGCGGTATGAATATGCATGGCTACTTAAGTAGGTTGGGAGTGCTTACGTAAATGGGAGAATCTGTTGATTGGCTTCGGTGCGGCGGTGAAGTCAAAATGCGGCCAAAGCTTGAATCACTGATGGTCGGCTATCCTTTATGACATGCAAATATCATATACAACTTGTACTTATAAGCTTCTATTTATTAAGGCTTTCAATTTTTTACAAAGTTTTTACTTTTTCGGCCTATCGGACTGTCAATCATAGAAACGTTCTTATTTGTTGCTATTAATATTTTAACCCAGAGCTATTTGTCACGATGACTACGAGCTTGGTCATGCTGAAATCCTCGAACACTTTTATTTCTTTTCAAAATACTTGGATTACCAGGTCACAAGCCTAGCCATGTCAGTCTACAGAGAAGGAGTTGCTGGCTGAGTCTTTTTCTTACAGATAGATCAAAGCTTGCAGCGAAGGTTAGTGTAGGAGTGCTTTGTCGAGAACTATCTATAAACTCCAGATTCAGACTTTCTGATCATTGCAGCGTCTTTCAAGCGATAGTTCTACTGTTCCGGAGCGTAGCCTCTTTCTGACTGGTGATTATTCAAGGAGAGGGGCTACGTTAGCCTTTTGCTCGTTGACCGTACGCTCGAGAGTAGTGAAGGGATGTTTAGATGTTTCATCTAAAAGCTCCTCCTGTCCAATATAAATCGTAAGAGGTCTAGTGAGCTTCTTGCTCTCACAGAAATTCACATTTCAACTGGACACCGCCAGATTCTAGATCTACTAGGAAGAGAATGAGTTCTCAACACTTCCTTCTCGAATGTCCTGCCTATGCCAGATCAAGACAAAAATACCTTGGTTCTCTCGCTTTCAGACATTCAGGTGAAAAAGAAAATATAGTTCGTAAGCAAATTTGTTATAGTTTCAAGTTGTTTTGCTGAAAATTAATACCCAACTACAGGCGGTCTTCTCTGGCTTCACTAGAGTTAGTATAATAAAACACTACACTAATTCTTGCTATAAAATACAAAACAATGCAATTTACTTCAATAGAGGCCGAATTTCAAACTTTAATTACATTTTTTCAGCGATCGTTTATCAGTTCACATTTAGACAACGCTAAAGTATTCGAAATTTTTCCTTTCTAAACTATTTAAAATCACAAACTTGTTCCAGCGATTTCACAATCGAAATTAAGAAAACCGGGAAATGCAAAAACCTTCGATAAGTATATTGCGAAGCCACCAGCGGCACAGCTGGAAACAACAAAATATTGCAGTCGTTCAAGCGTGCGAGAAAGCCATGAGAGTGTGCGTCAAGGAAAGAATGCAACCGGTGGCGAACTTGACCAGAATTTCATTCAAGATTTAAGGCATTTCATGGCCCTTCATAAATATGTGAGCGCGAGTATGTTTTTTTTATCATAAACGAAATGAATGCTACGGAAACAGGTTGCTCAGTTCGCTTTGTCAGTTTTTGGTGAGGCGCATATAACAGCACATTCCGAATGCCTCGGCTATAAGTGCGTGCGATTGAGCTGTGCGAGCTGCGAAATGCGCAAAAGGGAAAGTTTTTCGTTTACCTGCTAACTTCTTTTCATCAATCATGATCACAGTTAAACTCTTGTGTTAAGTGTGGTAATAAAAATTCATGCGTTATGCTGAATGGTTGCATTCAAATTGCGGACTGATTTTAGACGCGTTGTTTGCGTGCTTTGATTTGAGCTTTTTTATAAATTTCTATTTGCTTTGACGAAATATGTGTGAAATAAATGATATACATATATATTGGTTAGTCGAAAAAGTCTTTTCGTATTTTGTCAATAGATGTCGTTGCATGAAAATAATGTAGAAATTCGCTCTATTTTGAAATTTTTGTATAAAATAGGGAAGAATGCCACGCAAGTCCCCAATGAAATTTGTGAAGCTTACGGAGACGATGCTGTATAAAGTAAAGTGTAGCACAACAATGGTTCGCTCGCTTCTGTTCTGGAAATTTCGGTGTGAAAAATGCATCTCACTTTGGTCGATCTATCGTCAAAAAAGTCGAATTATGGATGGAATTATGGAAAAGATTGACCAGGACCAGCAGTCATGACATCGCTAAGGAACTTAACATTCATCAACAAACGGCAAATGGTCCAACCATTTAAAAATGACTGGCTACAAAAAAAGCTCGATGTTTGGATGAATCACCTGTGAAAATGGACCCAATTAACATCTGCGATTCTTTGCTGATAGGAAATGAAATCGAACCATTTCTGAAACGAATGGTAACAGGAGACGAAGAGTGCATCAAATGCGACAATAATGTGCGAAAAGGATCAAGGTCGAAGCTTGCTGAAGCTCAACATATGGTCGCAAAGCCAGGATTGACGCCTCGAAAGGTTATGTTGAGTATTTGGTGAGATTGGAAAGGAATCATCCACTATGAGCTGCTTTAGCCTAGTCGAACGATTGATTCTACATTTTACTGTCACAAACTGATGAGATTGAATCAAGCAATCGAAAAAAAACGACCAGAACTGATCAACAGAAAGGGCTTCGTCTTCCATCAGGGCAACGCTAGAGCACACACATCTTGGATGACTCGGCAAAAGCTGGGAGAGCTTGGCTTGGAAGTTTTGATGCATCCACCATATAGCCCTGACCTTGCACCATCGGACTACAATTTGCTTCGAACAATTCAGAACTCGCTTAATGGAGTAAAGTTGGCTTCAAGAGAAGTCTGTGAAAATTACTTGTCGCAATTTTTCGCCGAGAAATCAGAAAAGTTTTACACTGATGGAATAATGTCTCCAGCGGAAAAATTGCAAAAAGTGGTCCACCAGATTGGTATATTAAGGTTCATTAAAGTTCATTACAAATATAAAACAAAAATAAGTTGAAGTTTGATTAGAAATACGAAAAGAGTTTTTCGACTACCCAATATAATTGACCGATCCATATCTAAGGTGATCTACAGCTTCATACAAGTAAAAGAATGCACGATTCACCAAATTCACCTCCGAAATCCACAAGCAACATACTGAGCTACGTTTTCTTAATTATGTAAACAAAAGACTTAAGCACCGAACGCGACAGCTCTCGTGTGCAATTAACTATGCACACACACTACATATCTACACACACATATGTATGTGCATGTTAGCAATTTATTTACAATTGGTGCTGCATGGCTGAATTCCTGCGGCAGAGCGCTAGTAAATTACAACAGCAACTATGCTGAAAACGAACGACGGAATGAGCAGATAAGCGCTGTAAACGCAAAAATCGTGTAAATTTGCAAACCTGCTGCCGACATTGCTAAAGCAACGCTATTACAACAAAAACGGAAGAAAAGAAAAATGAAAGAATTAATATTTGGCGTTGAAAAATAGCGTTGGCACGGCTAGTTGCTGGTAAGTTGGCACCGACGAATTTGTCCATGCATGCCAGCCGACAGCCTGCAAGTGGTGCCACATCAGCGCAATCGCTAGAGCAGCAACATGTGCAAGGCAGCAATATTTGTGCCAGTTGCAACTGGCTCCTCTGCTCGGGTGTAAAATGTAAAAGCCCGTCGACTCCGCGCTATTGCACGCCAGCCTGCCGGAGCGCCAAGCAGCCGTGGTGAGACGCAATCACACGCCAATTCTGGCAGCAATTTGATTGTAAATTGCGCGCTTTTGTTGCAACACCAGCTAAGATAATGGCGATATTGCATTGCTGGCAGCCACGCGAGCTGCGAGTTGCGAGCTAAGCAGATACTCAGGAGTGTTGAATTTCATATTAGAAGAGACCTTGATTAAGGTCATTCGCTTCACTTTGTTTGCGGGAAAGAACTCGAGTGGCTAACTAAGTATGCCTATGCAAGTGTGTTATATATATGTGTGTGTAGATGCATTTCTTGTTGTCTTGTGTCGTTTATTCTTATAGCTGGCGACCAGGAATTTTTCCATCTTGGTTTCGCTGTTGCTATTATTTGGATTATGCAGCTTTGGTTCTCGATTAGAATGGCGAGGGGCAGGAAGTTCTTGCTTTCAGACATAAAGCCAAAAGGCTGCTCGGTAATGAGAGTTGACAAGACAATAGCGTAAATTATTTCATTGAAGTTCCTTTCCATGTAACTATGGATCTTGTAATTTCGCTTATCCATTAAAACAATAAGCTTTTTGCCTAAGTGACTCGATCTGAACAATTTCTTCGGAGATCCTATTATTGCCATAGAAAATAACCCTCGCCAAATTTCGTGAAATTATCTCTTCGAAGATTTTCCCTGCAAGCACTTGATACCGATCGCTTCGTTTGTAGTGCAGCTATATGCTATAGTGGTCCGATATCGACGGTTAAGAAAAACTGAAGGACTAGTTCGCGTATATACAAACAGACAGACGAACACAGCTAAATCGACTTAGCTCGTCATACTGATCATTTAGATTTATAATTTACAGGGTCTTTGACGTTTCCTTTTGTATGTTACAAATATCGTGGTGATCTTTATAGACCCTTTTCAGGGTAAAATAAGGCCTAATGGCCCTATTCCTAGGAATATGCTATGCACAACTTAATTCCGATCGAATGCACTTGTGGCACGGCGTTGTAAGACGGTAACATTGGCGGCGACTCAGAATCTGAACGTTTCTTCGCCACGATGCACAGGTAACACCCACACACCGCAACAACAACAACAGTAAGTATGTAAGAAAGCCACAAATGTGCAGCACCCTCAAAAGCTGGAAAGCAGCCTGTGAGCTGGCACAGAAGCAAGCAACGTTGAGGTAAGTCCGCTCGAGTGACCGCGGTGCCTGCAGAGCTACCCACTTGTTGTATTGAACATGAGTGCATTTTAATTTGTTGCAAGCACGTTTTCTCAGTGCTACCACAAATACCTGCATGCACAATGTAGGCATAAATATTAATTCTTGTTGTTGTTCTGCGTATTAGCAGCGACAATTTGTATGCAACACAGCGGAACCAACGAGCCCACAGAGAATGCTTCTGCAACATTTTTGCTTGTAACTTTTAGAATTAGAAATATCATTTACATATTTCCACATACACACATGCATACACGAATATTTAGTTGGGTATGGTGTGGAAGATGCAGCCGTTGTGGTTGACCGAGCCCACTTGGCTTTCCCAGAAGTGCATTGGTATGCGAGTGTGTTGCCAGACAAGACTTTAAAGCAAGTGTAGTGGTAAACATTTGTTGTTGTTTTGCTTGAGTAGTTGTTATTGGCCGAAATTATTTGCCTGTGGCGCAAAATGCTCGAACAATAAATGAAAGCCTCATTACATGGCTTTGTTTTACAGGTTTGAGTCGCGTTTTTGAGTTTCGAGTGCATGAAACGAAAGACTTAAGCAACAAACTTGGCGATGTGTGCCTAATAAAAAATGTGTAAACAGGAAAAGGGAAAAGTGAATGGTTTTGCAATGAAGAACTATATACATATGAGACACATATTTACAGACCCTTAATGTTTGCTTTTAATTCCTGTTTCTTCTGGGGTGGAAGTTAAATGTTTTATAAAAATTCATATTTTACTTTATTTAATGATCGATTTAATGTCATCGGTTTATTTCAAGCCAAATCCTCTTGCTAGTCTTCTAAAAAATATAATAAAACTTTTTCAAAATCTCCAAGTTTAATTTCATGTTTTCATGAAATACACTTTCCATGCTATATTCATATGAAGGTCAATTTCTTTTAGGATTTATTTTTAATGCCATGAAACATTTTCTCTTTGACTTATGTATATTTGCTACCAATAAAGTGGTTGGCATATTTTGGCGATAGTTTGCGACTCTCCGCTCTCAGACTTAGATTTTTGCAAGTTGCGAGAGTATAAAATGTTTGGTTACACCCGAACTTTGTTCTTCCTTACTTGTTTATTGCTCCAGTTTCTTTTAATTTGATTTATTAGATTTTTCTTAGTGGTATCCAAAACTACAATTTTCTTTCTAAAAATTAAAATTTACTTAAATCAATTCGACGTGTTTGTTTTTATCACTTTAAATACTTTTCATATTTGTACATATATACATACATATACATTAGGGTGATTCAAAAAAAAATTTTTTGTTTTTTTTGATTGGTACTCGGAAAAATGGGTTCCTAGAGACCTCTGAGAAAGCCTCTCCAAATATGAGTTTTTAATTGTACCGGGAAGGTCCTCCGCCTAACGGTTTTCTATTTTTTCTTATTATCAGATAGAAAAATTTATATCTCGCTTCCAACTACTTGAAAAAATATATTGTTAATTAGGTTTTGTAGGAAATTGAATGCTCTAAAATATGGTCTCTCATGATTTTTTCGTAAACCCAACCGTTTAAAAGATATTAACAGTTAAAGTTTGATTATTTTTGGTACAATTTTTTATTTCTTATTAATTTTATAACTCAATGAAAAAAAATTGTTATGAATAGGTTTTTGGAGAGGCTTTCTTAGAGGTGTCTAGGAACCTATTTTTAAGAGTACCAACCGAAAAACCGAAACCGAAAAAAATTTTTTTTTTTTGATCCACCCTAATATGCATTGATGTTTGACGATGAATATCTCGTAAACGCTTAACTTAATCGAAAAATCATGGTAGACCATTTTTATAGAGCAGTAAATTTCGTACGAAACCATGTGTTTCATCATTCATAATCATTTTTCATTGAGTTATAAAATTAATAAGAAATAAAGAATTTTTTCCAAAAATAGTCAAATTTCAACCGTTAATATCTTTTAAACGGTTAGGTTTACGAAAAAATCATAAGAAAACCATATTTTAGAGCATTCAATTTCCTTCAAAACCTAATTAACAATATATTTTTTCAAGTAGTTGGACGCGAGATATATAAATTTTTCTATCTGATAATAAGAAAAAATAGAAAACCGTTAGGCGGAGGACCTTCCCGTTACAATTAAAAACTCATATTTGGAGAGGCTTTCTTAGAGGTGTCTAGGAACCCATTTTTCCGAGTACCAATTAAAAAAAACAAAAAAATTTTTTTTTGAATCACCCTAATGCACATGTCATATCATGTAACAAATATTGGCTACTTTTTCATGAAAGCCAAAATTGCATTATTTGTTATACACACACTTGATTTAAGTTACGTAAGTGACACATATTTAGGTGAAAAATAAAGTTACATAACATTTACTTGGCACCGCGATCGATTTGAAAGCGAAGCCAAGTAAAGGAAGGCAATGACAGGCGAAAACGAAAATAGTTCCGTTACACTTGTCCAAATGCGTATGCACTTAAAAGTACCTGCACTTATACAAATGTTACTCAATTACACATAATACATATGTGTGCATGTATGTATGTATGTGCATAGGTGTTCATGTGTCATGGGAATGCTTGTGGAATTATTAAAAATCAAAAGTCTGCTTGCGTCTATCAACACGCATTTTGAATTAATTTCGTCATAATCAACTAATAGCTGGTGCCAAGTGGCTTTGTTGCTGTAGAACAAAAACAATAAAAACACTGTAAATTTGGTATAAGCGACTCGTTATTGTACGCATAAGCTTAAGTACTTGCCTATTTACATGAGTAAGTGCTACACTCTGCCCTGTAGTACCCTAAAGAGAAAATCTAAAGGCTTCTTGTGTTTCGATCAAAAACATATACAGGGTTTGTCCGGAAAGTAATAAGAGTAAGTCGATTTAAAAAAAATTATTGAACCAATCGATACAATTCTTTAAAACCTTCCGAAATAGTCTCCTTTTGCGTCAATTCAGCGCCGCCACCGCGATTTCCAAGCATTGACGGCGTCACGGAAGGCATTCTCCGGAATAGCCTTAAGAGCCGAGGTGCATGCTGCTTGGATCCCCTCTGTCATCTCAAATTGCCTTTCATCGGCCTTTTCAGGCAAGGAAATCAAAAAGTCCGGGGGCCACATCTAGGCTGTGAGCTGCTGCGGAAGCGTTGGGATACCAGCCTTGGTTAGGTAGCTGTTCACAAGAAAGGCGGTGTGAGCCGGGGCGTTGTCGTGGTGCAACTTAAAATCGGATGCGATGTCCCGATTAACTCTTCGTTTGATTCTTTTGAGGACTTTCACGTAAAACTTGACGTTGATGGTTTGTCTAGGAAGAACAAATTTATGGTGGACGATACCTTTTGTTGAAGTCGCATGTCTCTCTGCAGAATCTTCACTAGCGACCTCTTTTCGGCCCACAAAAAAGACTTGATGCCACCGAAGCACACCACTTCTTGCTAAAGCAATATCAGGGTAAGCCTGCTTGATCATATCATAAGTCATTGTTGCAGATTTATCGTACCTCAGCTCTAACGAACACTGCATGTTCGGCTTGCACCACTCACAGAAACACGTTGAGCGAAAATGTTTGTCCTGAGATAACTGATCAGCCGCTTGTTCGATAGCTAGTAACGCCTTCTACCGCATCCAGTCGGTGCGTGCACGCTCCGAATTAGTTAGAATATCGAGAGACAGTCTTAATGTCCAGGATTGAATACCATTGAACTTTCCTGCTGGGTGCGCATGCGCTCAATTTGCTTATACAATACTTGACTTCGGACGCTTACTGCGCATAAGTGCAGCCATATAAGTGTTTCGTAATTGCTGTCGTCAAAAGCAGCAATTTGATTAGTCATATGTGTGTGCGTTTGTGTATGCGTGTTGCGTTTTTGGCGCCGACAGCGTGAGCTGGCTGTGACTAATTGCCGTTCGCATTACCTGTGTGCTGTGCCATTTTCCAGCCAACACATGGGTGTTGTAAGTTGCTTTCGGCTTCCCTTTTGTCGAAATTATTTTGTGTCGCCATCACGAATAGTTGATTTGATTTCACGGTGTCTTGACTTTTACGACGAGTTGCGAGCCTCCGACACATTTCGGCTTTGCCCAATTTAACTGCTCTGGCAACCAAACCACCTTCGCTGTTTGCTAACGCTAAGTAAATCGGTGTTCGGTTGTTTTCTGGTGTTTTAGGATTGTGCGCTTGTTGGGCTTATCGTTTTCCGTTACAGGAAGTTGCAGTCAGCGAGCGAATGAGTTACGTTGTACAACTTGTGAGCCATAGAAATAGAAAGTGTTTTTCGGAACACACATACACTCTCACATACATGTGAGTCTACGTGATTGTTGCTGTAGGTCGAAAATATTGCACACATGCTGGTTGCTGGTTGTTTGTTATTGGCTTATTTCACCGTTATGCGTTCATAATGTAAGTGCGCTGGTGGTAATCTATGTTTTTGTGTGCAGTCACATTTGTTGTTGTACACACACATACATGCCAAGCGTATAATTTGAGTATTAATTAAGCCAAACGGTGGAACTAATGTCTCGACAGCTGCATGTCGACGAACCCTCAAGCCTTAGCTTTTGGCAGAAACAATTGGCCAACGCAATCCGAAGTTATGGCGAACACAATGATTTTTGCATGTCAAAGCTTTGAAGCATAATTAAGCTTATAAATTGCAAAGTCAAATATTTTCCAAACACATTAGTATAATGGTCTCACATGAGCTGCGCTGTTGCTTAACAGCAGTGGCAGCGGCGGCAGCGTCGGCTCAGCAAAGCTTGTGGGCATTGTTGTATGGCAGAGATTAGCTGTAGACAGCGCATTGTTGATCTGGTCCGAAGCCTTAAGGAAAGTAAAAGTTGTTGCGAGATTTTTAGTCTTTTTTGTTACATTTTACTTGTATGCAGCACGCGAACACTTTTACCTTCAATTAAGTGGCTCCAAACTGGCTCTCGACAACAATTAGACCACTCGCTGACACACACCCACCAGCACGCATAACGGTACATAGATTGACAGAGACAAGCGAAAATAGTTCAGCGTTCAATTTCTATAGATATACATACATACGATGCATGTGCGTTTGTATGTGCGTATGAGCGGCTCGCTTATCGCCAAGGCAGGCGGCGCAGATTTGTCAATTGATCATTTTCCCCGAATGTTTAGCGACGTGGTCGGTGCTTTGTGAAAGTGTTCACCTTTTAAAAACACGATTAACATAGTTTATTGTTATTGCAATGCTGTGTTTATTTTTGTTTGTGTTGTTTGTGTTATGTATGCCGCAAGCCCCTTTTTCCAATTCCAAATGAAAATGAAATTGTTAAGTCAATTGTTGTTGTTGATGCACAATTATTGTAGATATGCCACACGCAGAGTATGTGCATGTGTGTGTGTATCGCTGCATTGTTGATTCAGTTCACTTTTCCTCTCTTTTAATTGCTTTTTAATGATTTTCATTTTCCTTATAAAAAATTAATTTAAAATGATTGCATTTTTTAAACGCTTCACTACGCGTCATTCGATAACTTCTTGCGGCTGCGGCTGCGGCTGCGGCATGCTTTTACTTTTGCCTACGCTCCAACTGCCTCACTTCTGTCGACGCCGACGGCGCCACGGTTGTCGGAAATGTGGTTGGCAAAAGCTCATGTTTGAGCATTTCAAGCGAATATTGGTTGAAATTATCGAAAAACAATATTAAAAAAAAGTGTTGAAAATGTTTGAAAAATTGTCCTGAAGACAAGGAAGCTTAGAAGAAATTACTTGTTACTTATCAGGGTCTCTTTAATGTGGGGTATTTGTTTAAAAATATAAAAAGTAAAAGGTTCAATAATATATATACTTAATTGTGAGAGAGAATCACATACCTAGAACTCCGTGAGATTTATAAACGTACGCCGTAGGCAACCAGATACGAGTATCAGTGAATTGAGTATCAAAAGGCATATCAAACTGTCAGCTTGCTTAATTTCTGTCCAGAACTGCAATAGACATAGCAATAGACAAATATTTCCTTTTCTACGCTCTTTCGATTATTGAATTACCCAAAATCTCTTCAATTTGAAGAAAAAATCTGTAAGCCGAAAGCTTGTACACTTTTCGAAAGTGTTAGTGTTAATAAAACAGAATCGACGCAGGGATACCTCGGTGTCGTAACAAATTGGGCAGTCGTAAACCGTTTCGCCATTAACATTTTTTTTTAATTAACATATAAGATCCCGGCGCCACCGCTGCCGCAAATGAGAGACATTCGTCTGCAACCAGCGGATACAGTGAAACATCTAGGGCTCATCCTGGATAGGAAACTTTCACGGAAGCCGAATACCGAAGTGAGAACGAAAAAGGCATCGAATACCTTATACTGCTGTAGAGGAGTCATTGGCAAAAAGTGGAATCTCTAACCGAAAGTGGTCCTCTGGATCTACGATACCATAGTGAAACCTATACATATGTTCTACGTTGTCTTTATGTGGTGAAGGGCTCTAGAAAAGACCACAGTTACAAAGAAACTTGAGTGTGTTCAATGGGCGGAGCTTTTCAGCATATATGGTGCACTAAGGTTCCCCCAACCATGGCAGTTAAGGCCAACCTGCACATATTGCCCATGGACACGCCGGGAGGTGTATGGCTGCGAAAGCGGCCATTAGACTTAGTGAGTCTAGATTCTTAAGGAATACGGGTTTGAACAATCGAAAATCCTCACTTGCATTGGCTTTCTGCCGGATCACTTGGATCATGGAGTCGCTAAACCAAACTTTGGCAGCTCTTTCTCTATCCATATATCAACGAGGGAGTTGTGAAGGCGTTGGAGAAGAGGGGCAGTGAGCTTCTTCATGGATGGGTCAAAGCTTGGGGGGAAGGTTTGTGGACTAATGTCGAGAGTTTTTTGTTAACTCCAGTTTCAGACCTCCTAATAAGTGCAGCGCCTTCCAGGCCGAAGTTACAGCCATTAGGTTAGCAGTAGATTTACTCCTGCGGAGTGCAGCTTCAGAGATGTGACCATCGACTCAAATAGCAAAGCGGCGATGCTAGAACTCATTTATAATGCGTTCAGGGCTGGTCGAAGAGTGCCTAACCTCGATATCAATATCATAGAATGCATTTGTGAAAAGACTGATATAGTTGTAGGCCACAGCGGAATCGCAGGAAACTGTAAAGCTGATGAGCTAGCAAGGAAAGGCACCCTAGAGCCGCTATCTGTAGAATGGGACCGGTTCGGCGCTCCCTTATGTTTTTATGGTATACTATTAAATAGCTGGGCTCGCGAAAGCTTAATCAAGATTGATGACAAAAGATCAGGTGATCTCTTTGGCGTCAGTAAGCCTCTCTCTGTTAGTGGGCCTGTTACGGTCCATTTCCCTTTTAGCGTCCACGCAGTAAGACTGGAAATCCTACCGGACGCTATCTGCCGAAACTGTTTGGAAGAAGATGAGGTGGAAACAACTCAAGACTTCCTTCTTGACCGTCCCGCGTTTGGGTGCGCCGAGGCGGGAGAGGAAATTAAACGCCTGTACAGGTTTGCATTGCAAATTTATAGTTCGAACACGGGCGTTCTTCCATTCTATGGCATCACAAGGGATTACACATAGCAGTCCACGTGCGATCTTTTCGATCAGTCATCTAACCTAACCTAACATAGTGTTAATAAAGATGCAAGTAAAAAAACAAAAGAAATAAAAAAAACATTATTCTTATATACCACTTTGAGCGAACAAAAGACTGCAGCAACGAACTTGCCACATAAATGTCATTGAAATCTTTAGAGCACGGAGAGTCGCCTTGGAGCTTGAACTTGGCGTTTCAATTCAATAACGGATCTCAAATTTAAGGTTAAACATTTAATCACTGCCATAACGGTATTATATTACTCAAAGACACTTGGAGCAACTTCCTTCGCCACAGTACCAAACTGTGCCATGTGCCACATATTTCGCCATTGTCATGGAGACCATGTGATGAATGTCACTTATAAATGGAGGCAAACATACAAATTACTTGTAAACTGAAACTTTAAAAGGCGTTGCAAATCACATTCAAATCTAACCAAGTGAGCGATTTTTTTTTTTGTTGGTTTGAAAAGTGAAATTCAAACGTGTAAACAAATACAGTAAACAAACATTGCCATATCACTTCATTTTCGTACAAAGGAATGCATTAGCACACATGTGTGTGTATATGTCTAAGTTTAGCTATGTGCCATTGTGTTGGTACTTGGAACACATGCTTCAAGTCAGAGAAATGTTCAAGTACGTGCTTTGCTTTGTGAGCTGGCGGCTTTGCTCTTGAAGACAGAGATCGGCATCAACGCGGCAAGTCAGTGATTCTGGCGGCCATATCACCGTGCGTTGTAAATCAGATTAACATCGTCTTTCGATGTCTCGATGTCTGCAGGCAATGCCACTCTGCCACTCAGCCACAATGCCACAAATGGCTCTTGTCAGCTCGTTCGACGCTCAGCTCGAGTGCACGCCAGATTATCTCTACGCCATCTGGGCTGCCACTCCGCCGTAATGTGATAGTCGCACTGCACACTATTGAATTAAAGAATCGACGCCGCTGAGAAGGCGAGGGGCAAGGTAAATTGAAGTGCTAATAAAAATCGTACACACGCGCGGAGCCATGCAGCCATGAGTATGTGTGTGGACGTGCAGCGCAAAACGAAGTCTAAGAACGAGCGCATTAAGAGAATGGGGGGAATGGGGGAATGGCAATAGCAATAAAAATTCACTTGATACTGATATTGTACACGTACGAAAATGTGGGGCTTTTGTGGCAGGTGAAAAGATTTCGCTATGAAGAAAGTGTGAAACGATCGTGTTATGTGTCGTGTGCAGAACATATTCACTTTTTCGACTTTCACTTGGCGGCTGCAGTTCTAACTTTTATCGAATTGCTCTGCAGAATGACAACTGAGGCTGCATTCATAATACATGTTAGGATTCGAACTCTGTTTAAAGCTTGACTTAGTTTTTGCTCTTTCCACTTAGTGAATAAATACGTTTTTTAATTTCTTTTAGAATGCCGGCAAGGCGTGTACGCAGGTCCATCCATTTCACAAATATCTCCAAAATCCAGCAGTCATGTGTTGTCTGGGGCCCCGCTGCTTTTGCACACCTCCCCCAAGTTAGTGCTGGAGAGTACGATTGCTGATACAAATAATATCGCTGCGGACTTACTAACGATGAACGGCGACATTGAACGTGATGATAACGAAACACGGCAGCACATACGCATGGTACGTTCAGCACAACCAATATTGAACGAAAACTATCCGAAATCTGGACCGAATGATGTGCATTTTCCCAGCGATACAGAGAAAGAAGCTGGCGCGGGCCATTACTTCCAATACAACATTAAACCGACAAGTACACTCAATGATGGCAGCTCAGAGGCGCCGGAGCGGACACAAAGGGCTCGCGTTGGCAAAACACTGAAGCCTTCTTTTAGTGGCATTGCGTCTACGCCTTTGCCAGCCACCACTTCAGTATCGGAGTCTTTTTTAGCGAAAGGGGGCCTGCGACCGCTTACGTCGGGGTCCCCGATCAACCCGAGCCGCAGTACTGCTACCTCGACAGCGGCCACTGCCACGGCCTTGCCGCATAATCCACGTCAAAACTCTAATCCAGATATACAGGATATAATAACTGGTATTGTGAAGCTCCTGAATGGCAATGTTAACGTTCATGCAAATACACAAGGACTTCGGCGGCCATCTGCTAGTCGTATTAATAATCGTGGGCCACCACGTATATCTGATGTGCAGACATTACCGATAGATTATGATACGCAAAAGAAGCCATTAGGCTCATCTATTCGTCCGCCGCCATATACAGGGCCATTCGATCGTCCGGAGCGGCCATTTATTACAGGTGTACCGATTCCAGAGCAAATCGTCCCGTTGAGGCCGGGATTTATTAGTCAACGTCCACCATGGCATCGTCAGAAACCACGACCTCCAATTACTACTGCTATTGGAGGTAGACGTCCGATACCGCAATATAAGCCAATGCCGAATTCACAGTTATCGCCTCCTGTCGCTGAGGAGTCCGCTGGCCCTGTCAAAGACACGCCTGAGATGACATCACCACAGCACTCAGGAGAAATGGAAATTTCCGTCCCTCCAGACTATAACGATGCAAACGGTGATGTGCCGAAACCGACTGACGCCACCTATGATTCAGAGTTCTCTAATGAGGACACAAATTCCCAATATATTGAGGTTTCTGATCAGGACTCCAATGAAACGGCTGATCAAGCTCCTTTGGCGGTTGACAAAGACGAATTGGAAGAAGAAGATACAGCGCCAATGCAAGTATCTCCGCCGCCTGCAAAGAAAGACGAGCAAAACAGTAAGAAGAAACCCAGTAAACATAAGGGCGCCGATAAGAAGAAGCACACTCAAGAAGATTATGTAGCAATAATCGAAACCAGCTCCGCTGCACACACTGAGATGCAAATGTCTTCAACATATGCACCAATGCCAATGGAGATTAGTGAAGGTTCCACTATTGACCCATCTACAGAAGAGGTTATTTTCATGACGCCTAGTAAGACACCAACACTGGAGATCAGCTCCCAACTGGATGATACAAGTTCGTCTACTGAAATAATTACTCAAAACTCCATTATCACAACAGCCTTACCAAATACAACCAAGAGCCCGGTTGTGCTGAGCCCATCAAGCAGTACTGAACTGTTGGCGACCATTCCACCTGCTTCAACTAATACCACACCCAAACCGCTTTCCACCACTACTACTGCCAAACTATCAACTACCACATCTTCTACTACCACTACCTTCACCTCTGTCGCCCCGCCTGTGACAACCCCTGCTAACACCCTCCCCATGCCAGTGCCTCAACCTCCATCTGACTTTCAACCACGACCAGGTTTAGTTCTTGACGATCCAGAATTTAAACCAGGTGGACGACCGCGGCCACCCAGACCAATTCAATCACGTCCCGTTGATGTGCAGCAACAACCATCTTACAATATTCAACCCACACGACAACACTTGCCTCCTGGCTATGGGGAAATATTTGACGTAACTCTATCGGCCATACAGGGTCCTGGGTCCGCAGGCGGTTCGCAACAGACGATTAATATTAAACCATATGGCACTTACGGCAACAGTGGGGGACAACAAGGCGATATAATACTATCAGCCGCAGGTGAAGATGGTTTTGTTTCAATCGATGGTAAGCGCACTTACATCAATCTCTTTGGTGATCCAACAGATCCACCCGCAGGAGTACCCACTACGCCGGCGACGGCAGTACCACAACTACCTGGAAGCGGTGTCACTGTAGGAAGTGGTGTTGGCAGTGGTAATGGTATTGATAGCAGTGGAAATGGCGGATCCAGTGTAGGTAATGCAGTTACTCAAAACAACTTAGCCAGTCTAGGATCAGGATATGGTATACCAGAGACAGAGGTTGTAGATTTGGAGCCCACCAAGCCCAATAACGTAAAACCACAATCGTCTACTACTAATTCCGGACCAACGAGACCTCACTATCGTTCGCGACCAACACAACCACCTGTGCGCATCGACACCTGTATTGTGGGCGATGATTCGACCTGCGATCAAGCTCAACATGAACGTTGCAAGACCGAGAATGGTGTATCTAGCTGTCATTGCAGACCTGGTGAGTAATAAAATAAAATGTGCTTAGGATTCGCTCTATAATTATTTCTTATATAGGATATTCGCGTCGCAAGCATCGAGAACCCTGCAGAAAGGTCATATCTTTTTATCTGGGCATGCGTGTGGATCGTATTTACGAGCATCGTATTGTGTGGGACAATAAACTTTTGGACAAACATAGCGAACCCTATGGACAATTGAGCTACGAGTCGATTAGAGCAGTAATATACAAGACAAACCCAAATGAACCCCCACAACATGCAAATCATAATATTTGATCTTCTGCTTTCAGATCGATTCGGCAATGTCGATGACGCCCTATTCGGATGAATTCATGGATGCACGAGTTAACAATATTTACCGTGGTGATCCAAATCTGGGTGGCAGCGGCGTCTTTGTGAACATGACCATCAAAGTAAGTACAAATCAATATGCATTGTCACGGTTCCAGATCTAACAGTAATTTAAAATGTTCATTAGCTTGACGAAAGTGTGGAAACTTTGCGGCCAAATCTGCGCGCGGATGTTCAAAAACACTTGTTGGGCGTACTCCACCGACGCAATAATAATATTGGTAACTCTGTTCTATACGTGTCTTCGCCGGAGGGCTCCATAACTGCCTTACACGACCTGGATGAATGTCAGTCTCGCGAGTTAAATGATTGTCATGCGAGTGCGTCATGTTCCAATTCATGGGGAAGTTTCCGTTGTTCTTGCGAAATAGGGCTCCGTGATCCATGGGCCGATCAACCACAGCGCGCTGGTCGCGACTGTCAATCTTGTCCGGACTCATACTGTAACAATCGTGGAACTTGCAGTTACAATGAAGAAGGAAATCAAGTTTGTGCTTGCGATTCCAGTCATTATGGCGGGCAATGTGAGATTGATGGGGAAGTTTTGGGTGTGGCCATTGGAGCTTCCTTGGCAGCCGTTGTTATTATTGTGTTGACTTTGGTTTGTCTAATAATGTGGTCCCGTCGTTGGCAACGTGAACAGAAGAACGCTATTGGTTCGCCAGTCTTTGGTTACATGAATACGGCGCCAATGAAATCCGCTGGTCTGCCGGGACAACCGGGCTATCAAGTGACATTGGAGGATCGTATGCGTTGGGCACAGATCGCTGATGTAATGGCACAGACAAACCATTACGGGGTAAGTCCGATTGTGAGTATATCGAAGAGAAATACAGAGGCTAGCTGCGGCTACAGTAGCTCTGTAATAGCATGTGTTGTATGATTATTTGAATCTTATTTATCTAAACCCGCAATATTATTACAGGCTGAACCAGTCGGACCCACACGCCCATCGTCGGCTATGTTCGCTTATCCGAATCTACAAACTATGGGTATGGGCACTATGGCAGGCATGTCGATGCAGGGCACCATGCAGATGCATCAGGCAGGCAGTATGGCACCGCCAGTTCCTCTGCCACGGTATGAGTGTGTATACCCTTCAGACAATTCCTCAAATACGAATAAAAAGTTGTTCCACATCAAACCAATCTGTCTTCCTGTTATAAATTTTGCCTTTTTTCCAGAAGACTGGGGCTGAGTGCACGATCGAATGGCATGCGAACCTTGGAGAATTCCAGCTCAAGTGAGGAGGAGGACCGAGCTGATTTGCTCGGCCGTAATTTTCAAGTACCGCGACCAAAGAGTAGAAGTAATGGAAGCATAGCGGTAAGTTTTTAGAAGAAATGAAAACAGTTTAAAAAAATGGTAGTTCTTCGAACAATTTGTAAAGTCTCAACTAATAGAGACATAAATTTGTCTACATCAGGAAGGAGGTAAGAGGATGTAGTCGATTTCGATTCTATTAGTTGTAAAGTTGAAAAAGTGTCGTCTTCGTAATCTGTGTCGGCATTCCCATTTCTATCAACGAATAGGCTTTAAGTGTATTCCTTCCGCCGTTATAATATGTTATATCCATCGAACCCATCAAGTAGCGAATACCGTTACGTTTCATTCCTTGAATCCGATTATATTCATACAAAACCTCAATTACCAGTAAATCACTTCTGACCACAAAACTCCCTTATGCTTCGATACTTTCCACAGAATCAGTCGGGCATCTACTATGACGTAGATTACGAGCCATCAGGCAATGGCATCGGTAACACGAGTGTGGATCATTTGTACGGTTCGCAAAATCAGTCATCCTCTCACTCACACACGCACTCACACTCACACAGTGGCAACAATCACATACCGGGACCACAAGGCATACCAATGAGCACCTACACATCCGGACGGGCCCCAAGTAGTTACTACATGAAATAATTCCGTTATCTACTACTACTAGTATGTATGTATAATGTTAGTACGTATGAATATGCCTGCTTGCAGTAATGCAGTCGAAGGTCGACGTAGACGCATTAATTGAACTTCGGACTTTCAAAATCGAGGGTCACTTCAATTCTTGTAATATGCCTTAAGAGCTAGTCGTTAAGAGAATATGTAGCTGTAAATAAGAATTAATGAAATAAAACGATACTATTAATTTATTGTATTTAAAATCATACCTATTAAGTCAAAGTAACTGTTAATTAAGCCCCTTTTAGTTAAGCTAAGTCTATTTATCGCTGACATACTAACTTCGACTAACTTCGGCTCAAGAACACTTGTGTCTATGTTTAAGTACCGCAACGCAGTGTCTTGAAGAATGCAATATTTTTTAATAACTTTCGAATTTGTTTATAAAATACCAACACAGTTGTTATAAATATAAGTAAATGTAAAAACTCAGTGTACATACGTATATATTTTAAACAAATGTAATAAATTGAATAGAGACCAAAATTATGCGACAACATTCATTTCAACATACATAAGTAGATACTGACCACCTGCCGATCATCGACAAGGCCGTAGAGAGTTAACTTTTATTGCTGGTTAACAGTGGTCCGTAATGACTGTAGTGAATTGTTGGGCGCTCCTTTGCTACTCACTTACCTGGCTTGAGGATAGGTGAGATAATTTAGTTAATCTAATTAGTCGGTATAACGCGGGGTACAATGCAGAGGATGTGTTGCAATTTTTTGCCAGGTAGGCAGCATCAACTGAAGTTAGTTGCAATTCGCAATGTCAAAAACGAGTTTAGTTGTTTTAAAGTGGAATTAATTTTAAATCATCTAAGTCGTTTTGTAAACAGCATAAGGGGTATAAATAAAAGTCAATAAATTCATTTAATGCAATGTCTTACCAAATTTATTGAATTCATTTTTATGGACAAAGAAGTAATAAAATACTCTCTGTGAGCAATCAAGCCATGTAAATTATAAATATTATTCTCGTTAATGGTTAAAGGGGGGTGTGTAAAATATGCTACGGGCCAATATTTAATTAAATCAAATACTTTATGTAACCAACACACTAAAATAAATTAATTAGTTATAAAATTAAGAATATCAAGAGAAAGCAACCATTTGAGTTGAACAAGCCTTCAGATAAAAGCGTAATTGAAATGAGGTTACAGTCAAATAATGCTTACAAGTAACACGTTGAGATAAGCAACTGAGTGTAACACTTGTCCAGGATGTATGTTACACGTTCCTATGCGTATGTAAAAACAGAAAATGCTTGATTGCATGGTGATGCAGGATTATCTCGTTACACTTGGCATCATCTATTTCTTCTTTTTGTTTTTACCCTGAGCAGCAGGTTGGGGTGCGCCGGTGAGTGTGGCTAGATCCTTTTTCAGTTGCAGCAGTATTTCCACTTCCGGTTTCCATACGCTGGCATCACCGCTTGCTTTCAATTGGCGCACCTTTTCGCCCTGTATGTACCAAAAAGAGTGTTATAATTTAAATAAACCACTTTAAAGCATAGCGTTTTTCCCACCTGTTGTGTAATACGTTGTTCCAGCTCTTTGACTTTTTCGTCGCTGGCCACAGGCGTCGCCACAACTGCAGGTGCAGTTGGTGGAGCTGCTTGAGCGGCAGTCAGTTGCTTTTTGAGATCCAATAAGACATTTACTTCGGGTTGCCAAACAGCTTTGTCTTTCGTCGACGCCTTTAGTTGACGGACTTTTTCGCCTTGCAAACGCACGGCTTCCTCCAACTGAGCCACTGACTGTGTGCCGTTAGGAAGTGCCGATGGCTTGGCAGTCGCCGAATTTGTATTGGTTGTTGTCGATGATGGTTGGCTGCCGTTGCTTTGATCCTGTACACCACCAAACTTCTTTTTTAGCTCTTCAATAAAGCTCTGCTCCAATTTGGTGAATAAGGGTGCTGGTTTTCCAATGTTGTGACCAGTGGGCAGAAGAATGTTGATAAATGGTTTTCTACAAATGTTTAATTCAAGTTTTAAATAAATTTTAAATTTAAATATTGAGAACTTACTCTGGATTTAGAGGCGTGGGTTTTGCGTTTAACTGAGAGAAAAGTGTACGCGCAATTGTTGGCATGTATGGTAACATAAGATTGGCCAGGAGTGCAGCGATGTTGGCGCAAATACCAATAATGGTGGCTGCGCGTGCTTTTTGCTCATCGGTGCCCTTCAGTAGCACCCATGGTTGCTGAGATTGCATATAACCATTGCCGTGACGAGAGATCGAAAGCAAATGCCGTATGCCGTCTCGCAATTTAGCCTTTTCAAGTGAGTGGATATAACCTCGTACTTCGCGGTTGATGAGTGCCAACAGTATGAGCTCATCCTTTGTTAGTGTCATGGTCGGCACGACGCAGTTAAAGTTCTTTTCGCAGAAGACTAAGGCACGGTTCACGAAATTACCCAAATTGTTTAACAAATCGGAGTTATTACGTGCAGCCAAGTCATTCCAACTGAAGCTAGAGTCTTGACCTTCTGGCCGTGCAGAGGCAAGATAGAAACGCCATATATCAGCAGAAATACCAGTTTGCTAATTAAAAAACAAAATTTATAAACATCAGAAGGTAAATAAAAAACTTTTGACTCTTACCTGGGCGTCGTTGCCAAAAACACCAATACCACGGCTTTTACTGAATTTGCCATCTTCGTAGTTCAAATACTCTGTCGCCATAATATTAGTTACCATAGTGTGACCCTTGTTGGTCGCCAATAGTGAAGATGGGAACACAACAGAGTGGAAGGGAACGTTGTCCTTGGCCATGAACTGGAAAAGCTCTACTTTTACATCCTTTGATGGTATCCACCACTGTTTGTATTCACTGGTGTAATGCTTCGTCATTGAAATATAACCGTATGGAGCATCGAACCACACATAAAATACTTTCTTTTCGAAACCAGCAAGTGGCACGGGTATACCCCATTTCAGATCACGTGTAATACATCGAGGTTTGAGACCTTCTCGTAGCCAAGAACGAGTAATTACGCGGGCATTATTGGTCCAGCCCATTTCGGAGCCCTCCAACCACACACGTAATTGGGGTTCAATTTTGGGCAAGTCGAGGAAGAGTTGGTCAGAGGACCGTATTACAGGAGCGCTGTTACAAATTTTGCAACGTGGCCGAATTAGTTCGGTGGCATTAACTAGTTTGCCACACTTATCGCATTGATCTCCACGTGCGTCTTCATATCCACAGCCAGGATGAGGACATGTGCCCTCCACGAATCTAAACACATCATAAAAAATTTCAAATATTTTTCAAGAGTTTCGCCAGCAATTTAAATACATACCGATCGGCCAGAAATCTATCACATTTCACACAAAGCAGCTGATCAACGCTCTCGGTGAATATATAGCCGTTGTTGTAAACATCATGAAATGCCTCTTGCACAATTCTGAAAGGTTCATATTTTATCAACATGCTTTTTTTCAAATATTAGTAGTCTTACTCAGTTTGCTGCTGCGACGACGTGCGACCAAAGAAGTCAAAACCAATGCCAAACCAGCGATAAATTGAATTATGCAGATCAAAGTATTTGTCACATATTTGTTTTGGAGTGAGGTTCTCAGCTAATGCCTTGTTTTCCGTTGCCGTGCCATACTCGTCTGTACCACAGATATATAGAGTATTGTAACCAGCTGCGCGGGAATATCTAGAAAGAATAACCAAAAAAACATGTTATATTCATTTGCTTAAACAGAAATGCTGTGCCACAAACCGAGCAAAAATATCTGCAGACAACACACAGCCTATGATGTTTCCCAAATGTGGTACATTATTCACGTAAGGTAAGGCAGATGTTATTAAAACGTTACGTTCTCCTGCCTTCGGCAAAACGGTTCGAGGTTCAACGCGTTGTGGCAAAGACACGTGCACAAAACTCTTTTGAGCATTCGCCAACTCGTCTTCCGTGACAGTGTCTGCCAAATTTCCAGTTGTATCGGCTAGTAAATTCTCCGACTCAGATGCTGTATGCACGCGGACGGGAACATGGCTTAAACCACCATAACGGTTGGAATTTTGCAAAGATGTGAAAGTTAAGCCAGCTAAAGGAGTTTCCGCTAGCACCGCTTGAACTTCAGGTAGAGCAGTTATTTTTCGATACCAGGCTTTAAGATGCTCTATATTCTGAGCACCTTTCAATGTGCCGTCGGGTGCCAACAAGGACCATACAGCGATATCTGCTGCACTTACTTTATCTCCCGTTAGAAAGGCTAAGTCTGCCAAACGATCATCTAATTTTCTGACTAGTAAATTTAGAACAGGTAATGCGTCAGGATTAGCACGGTGGCCGACGGACAAATGTTGGGACAGGGCGGGTGCCAATTTTATCGTTGACCATTCTAGCCACTGTAATATAAAATAGTACATTTTTATTAACGAATTAAATTTGCTTTACTTTCTAATTTATACCAACCTCATCACGAAGGGCACCTTCATCCGGAAATAGATATCTGGCAACCGCATCCGTCGAAAACAATTTCAAACCACTTTCTAGCTCCAATATAGGCAAGACTAAAAAATCTTTGCTGGCAGGGTCTGGAAATAACAGTTGCTTATTGCATCAGATTGCATTGCTATCGCGTTATTCGAATTCATGGAAATTTACTAATATGTGACGAATCACTCTTACGTGCCATTTAAGTAAAAGTTTTGACCGTCAACCACTCACACTTACCATTTAACGTGACTTTAATGACTTCCACTGGTTTATTGGCGAACTTCGCCAACAATTGTAATTTTAATCCAAACGGATTTCCTTCGTTGGTATAAATTTTCATATTTGGTATTTTATCCACACCAATTTCTAATATCTAAAATCGCACAAACACGCGATAGTTATTCGATGACAGATACCAATTGAATTGGATTCAATCAGTTGCCACGACTTTTAAGAAGTAAATATTGCAGTGTTGCAATGCTTAGTATGCCAAATATACTCGAGGTATTTGGTAGCAAATCTAGTGGAATAAAAGCTCCTTCCGATGTTAAAACATTTATACGCTTTCCGCGTGATTGATAAAGACATGTTTTTCTGATGAATTTTTTGTTTATATTTTTTTGGATTTCGAGGTTCATTCATTTCAGTTATATCAACACAACCTTAAATAATTGAAACATCAGATTTACTACTAAATAACTTAAGACTGAATTACTGTATAAATTATTTTCTCTACATCAGGTTGGCGATATTTGCCCCACTGTGGCTAACAGCTGATCAGTATCATTGTGAATTCTCTTTATTTTGACATTTTATATTCATTTCCATACGGTATTGATAAACAAAATATAGTTATTTGGTAAAATAATTTTGTAAAATATTCTTAAACTTATTTAAGTAAACAAAGTGAAATGGGTGAGCGCAAAGGGCAAAATAAGTACTATCCCCCTGATTATGATCCGAAGAAGGGCGGACTTAATAAATTTCGTGGTACGCATGCACTACGCGAGCGGGCTCGGAAAATTCATCTGGGCATAATCATTATACGTTTTGAAATGCCCTACAATATCTGGTGCGATGGATGTAAGAATCATATAGGAATGGGCGTTCGTTATAATGCGGAAAAGACAAAAGTGGGCATGTACTATTCAACTCCTATTTATAAATTTCGAATGAAGTGTCACCTATGCGACAATCATTTTGAAATACAAACCGATCCTGGAAATTTGGATTATATTATTCTATCCGGGGCACGCCGACAAGAGAATCGCTGGGATCCGTTACAAAATGAGCAGGTTGTACCCGAGACTAAGGAAGTACAGAAACGACTATTCGATGATGCGATGTACAAGTTGGAACACCAAGCCAAAGATGTCAAAGCTGGTGAGGATGCAAAACCGGTGCTGGAACGTTTAGTTGAACGTAATCGGAGTGTTTGGGATGACAGTTACGAAGCGAACTGCCGTTTAAGGGCAGAGTTTAGGGTGAGTGTTTTAGTCATATTTATAAAATTAGTTTAAAAGTATTAATTATAAATCAATTATAGTCTAAAAAGAAGGAACTAAAGGCACAAAAAGAACTTGATGATCAATTACTTGCGAGAAATAGTCTTGATATAGCGCTTTTACCAGAAACTGCACAAGATAAGCAAATGGCTGAGTTGATGATGCTACAAAGCAAATCAGCCCAAGAAAGAGAAGCAGAAAAAAGACTGGATATTTTAATGAAACCTGCCCTCCCAGGTGCTACCAAAACAACATTCGGTGGACTAAAAAGGCAGAAAATACTAAATACGCATCTACAATTTGGAGATTTGGGTATTAAAAAGAAAGTCGAAAGTGCAGAAAAAACAGTTACCACAGGAGAAGAAAATCACACACAAAAAGAAGATTGTACGCCATTGGAGCCATTGGAGGACATAGAACAAAATGAAAAATTAAAAAAAGAGGAAGCCAAAGTAATAAATTTGCCGAACAGCTTGGCTCTAGTCTGTAATTATAATAGTAGTGGTGAAAATGATAATAGCAATTAAATAAATTACATACAAAGTTTTATTACCGAAATAACATTTGAATACAACCAATAACATAAAAAAAACAATATTTAAAAAATAATTATTTTACAAAATAAACACACTTATATGATTACAACTTACAACTCTGCTGTTTCACAGCCAGATTCATTATTTCCATTCCCACCATCGTTAGCATATAATATAGCCAATGCACGCTCCCGCAACTCGTCGTGATCTGTAAATTCCTTCAAACTGTTAAAAAAAATATTGGATAAGTTTTGAAAAATTTATTGAAAATATGCACTTTGTTTTTAACTTACACATTTTCCACATCGAGTAGCTTTTTATAATAAAAATTTCTTTCATTTAATATTGCCGCAGTCTACGAGAAATAATAGAGAAAAAGAAGCAATTACAAGATTCGAGCAAGAAAAGGTGTCAATCAATATGCACAAACCTGCTCAGCCAGTTTATCCCGGGTCTCTTGTAAATATTTCAAGCTCCTTGGTGAACCACTTTCGTCCGCGTTAAGCTGCGTTGAATTCGCTGTTGGTGGCGTCATATCCGACCCTACTCGGTTTAGTACTTTTTTCGTCGTTTTTGTTTTGAGATTAATTTGCTGCTTCTGTGTGGTTGGAAGCTTCACATTTTCTTTACCGGCTGCATGCACATCATAAAACTTCTTGAACCATTGCAGAAATTCAAAGTTATCCTGAAATCGTCCTTTTATCAAACGTTCAATGGGCACGGACTTTTCGTAGTTTATACGTGTGAACGCCATTTGAAAGAGTTTTAAATTGTGCAAAAATTCATGTTCCAGTTTTGCATTGACTTTTATCTTTTTCATACCGACCGAATTTGGGAAGAGCATTTCCATAATTTGGCAATAAGCAACACCTATTGAGATTTTCAATTCGTAATTATGCTTGGACAGATATAGAAATATCACCAGTACCTGAGCAGAGATCCTCAATTTTGGTATATTCACCTTGGACGGTTGTATTAATCCAACGCAACATTTCGTGGCGCGACAATTTCTCTGAAGAAGCGTGCGTTAGAGCAACTGGAATCTTTGCATCCGACATGGCTTGGGTACTCATTTTTATAATTTATAATTAATAAAATTCTCACTTTTTGTTATATACTTTCTGTTAAAGTTAATAACTAAACCGATTTCCAATGTTTGCTTTTAATAACGGATCAACCAGTATTTTACACAGCATTGGCGCCCAAACAGCTATAAAAACAAACACAATAAAGTAGCTGGTGAAGAAACTGTGACACCCAATAAGCAACCCACCCTGTAGGAAAAAAATAATTTCTCATTGAAAACAAAAAAATGTCTTTACGACCTTGGCGTGACAGATTCGAAATATTTTTTTATATATTTTAAATTTAGAACTCGTCTAATATTTTATTTAAGTCACAGTAGAGATATGTCATACACACTTTAGAACAAAATTATTTTAAATTTTAACAAGATTTTCCTAGAGCTTACTAAACTTCTCCACCTTCTTGACAAATTCTATAAAGTCTGCATGCAACAATTTAGGCATTTCTAAAGCAACAAAGTGACCGCCATCTTTATAGAATGTGCTGTGAATTAAGTTCCGATATTTATCCTTGAGTTGATTGTCGTGAAAGTGTATCAAATCGTGTTTGAAACGTGCGCAACCCGTCGGCACATCTGTCGGAACACTATCCATATGCAGTGCGCGTTGCTCGGGGGAATGATGTTCGGCGAATAGACGTGAAGAGGTCGTTATGGAATCAGTCAAATAATAGATCATTACATTATCCAGGAGCGTATCCAGCTTGAAGCGTTTACGCAGACCACCGTTAGAACTATCTTTGTAGTACTTATTCGTCAAAGAAGACCACTTTTCCAAAATGTAAGCTGCTAAACCGACGGGATTGTCAGAGAGCACAGCGCCAATTGTGTCCGGTTTTGTAGCTTGTAGATGATAGTATCCAGTTTCTTCAATTAAACGTTTTATTGCCTCCCAATGTGGGAACATCTCCTCGAAACCATGGCGGAAGAAAAAGTTTGGCTTTATGGCATTTAGAATTCCCTTCATAACCGATCTACCCGTAAATACAGTGCATAAATTTGAATGATATCCAAGTATATTTTCTGGAAACAGTGTTGCCATATGCGAGCCGATTACCGAACCGAAACCACCGCCTTGTATGAAGAATTTCTTATAACCCAGGCGAAGCATCAAGTTGCGCATAATGACAGCGACTTGCGCTGGTCCCAGACCTTTCCTCGAAGTACCCTGTAACCAATGCTTCGTCAAAAACATATTCAGCAATAAACAGTTGTTGTAGCTCACCTCCGACCAAGCGAAACCCGGTATACTCGGCACTACCACATCGAATATGTACGGGTTGTTTTTATCCAAATGCGTTTGCTGCAGCTTGTGCATGAGTGGATAAAACTCCCGTATTGAGCTGGGCCAACCATGCAGCAAAAGTACAGGATAATGGTGTTTGCCAACCTTGTTCTCGTCGTAAATCATTAAATGCAAAAAGTGCATACGCAGGCTGTAAAGAAATTACGAACTTTGGGTTAAATTTAATTATAAGGAATATGCTTGGAGTTCCATTTCGGAATGACTAATGGGCTTTTATAGGAATTTAGTTTAGGAAACAATATTATGAGATTCGCACTGATATGTGTGAGAAAGTCGCTGATGGAAAGACTTTATTATACGTTCGAAGATTGGTTGAATTTTTTCGACTCCTCCGCTTCTCTTCTGCAAAAACTTACCCCTGAATTTCGGTTGTAAAGTGGTTGAATTGCCACATGAACACTTCACGTTCTCGCCAACGTGGCATATACTTATCACGCCAATAATCGACGATTTTCAGTAACTCCTGACTGTTGAAACCATTTCTAAAATCTGGAGTCATTGACTCAGTCAGACGTAATGTGCGATTCAATCTCTGTCGCAGTTCGTCAATGGTCTGCAATATGAGGTGCGTAAAAGTTATGATTAGACTTTAGGTGAATAATTAACGACAATTAACTGTGTCATACCGAATCCGGGAACATGAGTCTATTAGTAACAACCTGCGATGAATTTTTCACATATGCAGCCCAGTCTTCTGGTTCCGCGTCCTCTCCCCACCACTGTCGCAGGCTTAGCGTTGGGACCTCTGATTCGAACACCGAGTTCATTTGTCTGTAAGCGAACATAGCCCCGATAAGGCAAATAATACCGAGAGTCCACTGAAGTTTCTTAAGCCCTAGCATTGTTATTCTATGTAGTCAAGTGTTGTTTCTTAAAAAAGTACGAAATTTATTAACAACACGTCACAACTTTTCATTCAACTGCACTCTTCTCAAGCGTTGGCCGTCATTTGTGGTCTTTGCGTATTGCTAAACGTCCACTGAGATTGTGACAACGCTGCAAGCCAATTAATCTGCCTGCTTTGTTATCAGTTCGCAATTGGTTCGACGTTTGAGGACGGAAACGTTCATGTACATTATTGGAGCAATAGGTAGCTTGGCTGTTTGACTGACAGCGTCGAGTGCTTTAAGATATACAAAGATAAGGCTGCTGAAAATTAAATGTTATTTAGAAGAGTATCGAAGTTTTAGTGAACCGGGAACGAAATCAAATTTCCAATTACATATTTAATGAAGTAAAAGCTCGTATATACGACGAATGGGAAGGCTGTAAGCATATAGGAGTGCTTAAAAATAAAATATATTTTATAAATATGAGAGAATGTTTACCAAGTGCCTTCCTAAACTTGTGCAAAGCTCTGTTAATTTTTACATTTTATATAAAAAATAATTAAGTTTCAGTATCTATTTAAAGAAGAGAGTTTAACTACGTGTATTTGTTGTTTTCTCTAATCTTATCTAGTCACTATTTCATTTCGCTGGCGTCTAGTTAGTTTACAGTTATCGTTTTGAATCTTGATTTTTTATTTACTTCACTTAAAGTTCTTAAGGTTAATTTTCTTGCTATTCATTGACAAATTTCCAATATTCTTGAAGGTGTTATGGGGCCCATGTGCACATAAAAAAAGGTAGCCCGATCGGTTTCGGCACTAACTCGTGGAGTATTAAAGCCTGTTTGGGTCTTCACATAATAAATCAACTGCTTTTAGATGTGTAACTTTTCAGCATTTGACTTGTAACTACTGATTCAACAGTAAAAACAGAATTCGCGCAATACCTGTATTGGAGAGGGGCGAATCGAACAAATAACAGGCCATAATCAAATATAGATACGTATAATAGAAACACCACTAGCCAAGTAGACCAGTTCGAGCCATGGTGAAGCCGAACACGACGTTTATTCTTGTTTTTATTCCTTGTAATATCGTAAGAGACCTATTCAGCGTTTTTAAAATATGAAACAAGCAATTGGTTAATTGATTTCATCGATCTTTTGTCAGGCATAAGCCATTACAACGATTACTGCTGGTGTCTAGTTCGGTTTGAATTTACGAGTCTCATTTCTTCCTTCCTTCCTTACTTACTCAGAGCTACAATTGCATAGACAACCTTGACATTGATGTAATTTTACGTCTCTGACCTCATTTGCGAAATATTTTATTTGCTTACAGACAATCGGTAAAACATCCACATATCTAGCCAACAATTTGTATATATTTGGCAAAAACCTAATGGACTTAAATTGGAAAATCTATATTTTAAAACCGTTATAAATTACCTTTCTTAATAAAGTTCTCGTAGAGCGTTCGCGGTTTCTCCCTAGATGGAAAGGTCCCCCACTTTTATAAAACGTACTTTTTACTAGGTTTTCATATTTACACAGTTCGACCGATTTAATACGCGCACAAGCCATGGGGTTATGCATGTGTATGCGCTTCAAGATAAACTCACAATCTCTTTCCTCAACCAGTACGCCATGTAGAGGCGTTGCGAAGTTGTTATTGAATTGGTTTTATAATTTATCGCGACAGTGTTCGTGAAGCGTCAATGCTGAATTTTTTTGTCAGACCACCATGCCAGACTTTTCTAAACTTCTGATTGGTCCAAGTGTGGAACTTTCCCAATACGTAAGCAGCCAAATCGCCCAGATTGTGTGGCAAAACTGCTCCTATGGTATCCGATTTTGTAGATTGTATATGATAATATCCAGGCTCATTTACAATTAGCGATATTTCCTCACTGAAAGTTCTTAAGAATTCTTGTTCCTCCCTTGTAAGGGATGCGAGGCGAGTCGACCCCTGGCAACACAAGTTTTCAACTGGAAACCTAAAATGTTCTTCGCAAATATTGCAACCTTATTGAAAGTAATCACCGCACCCCAACCAGTTCCACGCACGTTTAGTTCCTCTAAACTCTAAGTAAAGATGAGCCGAAGCCGAAAAAAACAAGTTAAAGCAGGTTTAAAATCTAGGTTATTTAATCTGGGCTTTTGCGCTATGATATGGCACCATTGATTCTTCGTAAATTTTTGAAACATTTTCTAGCAATATCGTTAGCTCCGTGTGACTTATGGCTATTCAGCAAACTCAAACCACTGCTCCGGGGAAACCGTTTTGAGTCATTTGAAGGCATTAAGCGTGAATCACTCCGCGCATTGAAGTTTATTCCGGAAGCTGTCTTTAACAACTGTTTCGAGGATTGGAAAAAACTTTGGCATAAGTGTATTGGGGTGTAGAGGGACTCCTTTGATGGGGACGACATAGATTTTGAAAAATAAATTTCAAAATTATGAACAAAGTCTTACTATTTTTTGCTCATAGTAGAATATATTTTAAGATTTTAAGCAATTATTCTGAAATTAATTGAATCTGTGTGCGCGTGGAAAATAGCTACTGCTCAATAGATAATAATTTAATAGTGGATGTTGTACCGTTAACTGTTTTGCTGACTGAAACTACTACCCCATATCCACGAGCGTTAGATGGAGCGTAAGTTTGACATCCGTGAAAAAAAGCTTGAAAGCTTTCATATTAAAATTTGAGAGCCAATGGTTTTCGTAGCAATTTTAAAGCTTAAGCGAAATATTTTAAAGTTTATCAAGGGAAGTTTTCTCATTACGAGTAGTTATTACCTTTTGTTATTGTACAACGTTGCATTAAAATGATTATTATTAAAATTTAGTTTACATTTTAATACAGTTCATAGAATTTCAATGCGATAAGATACTACCACTATGACTAATATGCCGGTATACATTCAGTATATAATGAATTATATATGTAAATGTGCAAACCAATTTAGTTTGGTGACATATTTTTTGCGTTCTGCTAACGCACTCTTAGAAGTTTTCGCACGTGTTCGGTGTACAAATTCGTGGGCTGATTTAGGGGTCACTTGAACTTTTACTCACTAGCTGACGGGGGCGACGTTGTGCGTAATTTATACTTCATAACAAACGCGCCGTTAGCTCTGTCTTCACCAGGTTGGACAAAGAAGCGGAGCAATTGGGTCTGGTGGTGAACGAAGGCAAGATGAAACAAACAAACAGTCGTTGCATTCGCGACTTGGCTCACACGTTACTGTTCACAGTCATAACTTCAAAGTCGTAGATAATTTCGCCTATCTTGGAATCAGCATTATCACCAACAACAACGTCTGCCTCGAAATCCAACGCAGAATCATTCTTGCCAACAGGTGCTACTTCGGACTGAGTAGGCAACTGAGAAGTAAAGTCCCAATACCCAACTCTACAAGTCACTCATTATTCCCGTCCTGATATATGGTGCAGAGGCATGGACGATGACAACGCGACGATGAGGCGACGTTACGAGTTTTCGAGAGAAGGGTTCTGCGAAAGAATAAGCATCACTCTGAGTTTGCTAATCACAGGATTTACTAAAATATGCCTAGAATAATTTTTGTGCCAAGAAACCCCTTATTTCTTCTTTTCTAGCCAAAGAAGCTCAAATGTAAATTTATATAACGCTTAAGTAATAATTCGCCAACACGCCCGATATTAATTATCCTAATTCACCACATTTTAAATAAACGCCCCTGGCGGTAATTGCAAGTAACGGTAAATGCCCACTGCCCACTGCCCATTTGCTTAAGTAGGTTTTTGTTCTTTGGAAAGTAAACATTGTCTTATTGACTTTTCACAGCATCAAGCGTCAGTATCAATGCACATTGGGATATGTATGTGTATGTGTGTGTGTGCAAGGTATTATATAAATATTTGCTTACCATTTAGCTATGACTTGCAGCATTAGCTTGTCTTCCTCTGCTTTATATTGAAGTGTTTTATTGGCCAAAACACTCCAACATCATTTCAATTCATTTTCAGCTTCATTTGCTAAGTAAATACACCACTAACGGCACTCGGCCAGCCACTCGCCAAAATCAAGGACGCACTCACACATACACACATACACACTTACACACACACTTATATAATATATACAAGTATTTAAATAAGCCTCCATTGACTTATGTGTGCGGCATCCACCGCGAGCCACGGCAGCCGAGGCCAGTCTATCAGCAGCAAAAATTCGAATTCGCCACAGTGTGGATGAGTTCATTGCTTTGGCTTCTAGATTTCAGTTGAATGTTGCCATAGAGCAATAGAATTTTAGTGGCGAAACAGTGAATAAATTTTACTGGGTTCTATTGGCAGATATGGAGCAGCCTAGGCAGGGAAGACTGCGTTGCAGATTTGCATGCCGTTAGTTACACTGGTGTCTGTGCAAGTATGTGCATATGTACTCTTGGTATAACTGTAAATTTGCTTTCCGTGTACTCAGCTTAGTGTACTTATGCATATGATGTGCAATAAAGATTGAACAGTCAATATTACCTTCGTGTTTATTTTGCTTTTCACTTCCAATAATATTACCTTAATAACGGCAAATTCATAACTACCGATGCACATACCTATTTGCAACACAAATAAGTGAAAATGGGTATAAAGACGATTCATGGCATTAAGTACATTTATAGGATTCTTCAACTAGCAAATTATACAAAACAACAAAGTGCTATAAAGCTGGTCTCGAACCCCAAATCAGCTTAGAATTAGTGCGTAACCCCTTGAACTAGATTAGCTCCATTATGGCGAAGATTTTGATGAAGACGAGCTTTGTTCTTTGATAAAATCGACGAGTTGTGACTTGTAAAATTTGGTCATTGTTCGTCGACAGAGGACTCTATAGGGTTTGTGCCGAAAGTAATTGGACTGAGTCGATTAAACAAAATTTATTGCATTCTTTAAAAACTTTCAAAATATGCTCCTTCTGTGTCGATGCAGCGCGATTTCCAAGCATTGAAGGTGTCACGGAAAGCAATCTCCGGAAGAGCCTTGAGAGCCAAGATGCATGCTGCTTGGATCCCCTCTGTCGCCACAAAAGAAAAGAAAGATTGTCTCAAAAATCCATACTCATCACTTGTGATTACGTTATTCAAAAATTGTTGGTCACTTTACAGATGCTCAAATTTTTTTGGCACACTTCCACTCGCTGCGATTTCTGGTCGTCAGTGAGCACTTTGGGACCATCTTCGCGCACACCTTCAAGTGCTCCGTCACAATGTCATGAATCGCAGATTTTGATAAATTTAATATCTGGGTATTTAAACGAATACTTAGTCGACGGTCTCAAAACTTTTCGCACACGAGCCGCATTGTCGGTGTTTGTCGAAGTCGCAGGTCTCCCAACACGGTCTTCGTCGGCGACCTCTTCCCGGCCCACACAAGTGCAACCTAGTGCAACCGAAACACACCACTTCTTGCTAAAGCAACATCTGGGTAAGCCTTCTTGATCATATCAAAAGTCTCTGTGGCAGATTTACCGAGTTTTACACAGAATTTAATCGCTTACCTCTACTCTAACGTATGCTACATTTTCGGCTTGCACCACTCACAGAACCTCGTCGCGCGAAAATGTTTGTCCTGACTCTTCAGATGCTCGGAGACAACTGACCAGTCGCGGCGGAAGAAAATCAGTCTTATTACTTTCCGGAGAAATCCTGTATTTCTCTATTGCGTACTCAGTCCGAAGTAGCGCCTGTTGGCAAGAGTTATCCCGCGTTGGATTTCGACCCTGACGTTCTTGTTGATGTTAATGCTGGTTCTAAGATAAATCAAATTATCTACGACTTCGAAGTTATGACTGTCAGCAATGATGTACCTCGCTGCTTACATGAAACTTGTAAAGTATTAGGATATACTCGTATTCATACCTACATATACATATATGTGCCGGGGCACCCTAATGTACACTACATACAAACATGTGTTCAGAGTTTTCATTAATTAATTTGTTCCAATCAAAGTTATCTTCATTGTTATTTGCGGAATATTGATTTATATTAAAAATACCGAGCCATAAACTGATACCGTTAATGGATTAGACTAAATAATCTAATCAGGGCATTGAAAATTCCCACAATAAAGCAATAGCATCCGATTTAAAAATAAAGATATTATTAATGCGAGTATTATATGGTGATTGGCAGGTGTAATCCGACAATTTGGTAAATACCGAGTTAGCGCGTCAAAACAGAACAGAATTTATGTCTGATAATTAATACAGGAAGAGATAAGTAATTGCTATTCACATAAGCTTATGCATCTATGTATGTATGTATGCAAGATTTGTAAATATTTATGTGGGCCTGCAGCGACAACAATGTTTATATGTACAACTTAAGCGTTTCAAATTTTAGATTTACAAAATATGTATGTACATATGTATGTAAGACGCACATGGCGAATTCAACATTTTCTCTGGCTTCGCAGTATAATCTCCAATATTAAGCACTTCGATGCTCCAGCTTTCTCTGTTCGAAAGAGAAGGGGCAGTTCAACATTCAATTGAAGAAGCACTATTTCAAGGATATTTCTTTGACATCAGAGCTATTTGTAAAATTTTGCAAAATAGCAGTTCTGCGATTCCATTATTTTTCATTCTCTGGGCATATCAACTATGTGAGATCTGTCTTCTTTCACTTTATTAATAGCTTTTGCAGCAATGCCATTATTGCTGTGGGACAATATTTCTTATTACAGCTTATTTATAAATAAGTTCTCTTCTGTTGTATAAAACCAAAACATTTAAGTCTCTCATTTTGTCGATCGCAATATATTGCCTCCACTTCTAGGTTGGTCTTAAGGTCAGGTTAGATTAATAGGTCGATGCTACAGACAGACAGATAGAGTTCTACTTTGGCTGCTTAGAAGACCAGTCTGTTGTCGTCCCTAAAACTCCTATATAGTTAATCACCGTCACCTGATAAATCTACAAAGCGTTTGAGTCTATCACAAATTCGTTGAGACGACTGATGTTGATTCGGCTATTTTTACGGATTCATCCAAGGGGTCTTAAGGCCGTACCTGACGGAATCTTATAAGATATACCAAAGGGTTTTGAAGGAAACTTGAAAGATTTAGGTAAAGATCTATGTTAACAATGTACAAATTTTTAGTTTTGACAACTTTTTAACTGAGCAACTTGAGAGCTCGCTTGGAATGCTCAAAACTCTGATTGAACATAGCAACATTGGATAAGTAGTATATACATAATGATCAAAATTAATGGTATAACCGAATTGTTTTTCTATTTGACAATTTTTCAATAAAAATGTCTGATTTCTGGCCACATCTTTAATACAAAAATTCTAATGAACCATTTTTCAGTATTTCAAGTAGCGACATTTGAAGCCTTCCTCAGTAGCAATTTCCAGTCGGCCGTCTCAACTTAGAATTGCATTAGCGAGTAAATAGCAGGTTTTCACATTAATTCAATATTATGGTAGGTTCGGGTTTGTTTACACTTGCACTAATAGCTCTTCATACATATGTACATATACACACTTGTGTATCTGCATATCTATGTCTATACACATAAGTTAATAAGTTCGTATAGAAATAGTCCACTGCTGGGCAACAATAACAATAGCGTCAACTTTCATAAACGTGGGCTGTCGGGCCCCCACGAAGGCGTCGCACAGCCACCGACACTTCTCAGCAATTTTGTTTTGCTATCGCCTTCGCATGCCTATGCACTGTTGCTGGCGCTTGCTGCTCACCACTATAACCTGTTGCCTGGCCGCACCGTGGCGCTTTGTTGCGCAACATTCGCTCAACGTGGCCACCGCCAACCAAGTAAGCAGCAGCATGTTGCTTCAGCACGGCCTCACGTGTTTTTATCGCGTCGTACCTTTGTTTTCGTTTACATTTCTGTTTTCGACTTCGTTTCTCAATGTTGCTGGCGCTATTACTACTGCGCCATTGTTGTTGTTGGAGCATAGCCATCGCATGTTTTCAGTTTTGGCATGCCGTGCTGTGCTCCCCGACGTGTAAGCAGCGCCAGTTTTCGTTTGCCGTTCGAGTACTGTGTGTCGTCGCGTAGGGGGCGGCGCGTGCGAGTCAAAAACAGAATAAATATCAGCCACGTTGGATATAAAATCGAAAGCGCTTCGAACACTCACTTCGCGCACACACCATAATTGTACCGTTGGGTGGGTGAGCAGTTTTGACAGTTGACGAATGGAATAATTAAATTCCATAAAAGTTATTGAAATTATTATTGTTGTTGGTACCGGTCGACCGGAAGCTTTGTGCGTTTGCGATTCTTGAAAAACCTGTTAAGTTCATTTGTGCATTGATTAGCCGCTGAACTGTCACAACGCCTTGCCGCACAACACCAATGCACTGGTGCAAGCTGTGTCGACGCAGCAGAATTCGCGGCAAACTGCTTGCATTGCAGTTGTGCTTGTAGTTGTTGTTGGTTTGTTTGTTTTTTGTTTTTTGTTTTTCAGTTTTTGTTTGGCTGGCGGCGGACCTGTGCATGCGTAGCGCGGTGTGCAGTATTTTTAGTGTTTGAGCAAGTGCAAATACAGTCGCGTGCACAGCTGCATACGCGCGAGTGTTCATGGGAAAGTGCATCAAGGTTTTCGCCGCCGTGGCGAGTGTGAATGCCAAAAAATGTGTGTGTGATTGAGGTATGGTATTTTGTTGCTCATATTTGACGCAAATATGTCGACAGACCAATCATAATCAAAATTTCGTAAACACTTTATTGCTGAGCGCGGCGAAGTCCCGCGTTTTTTGTGGGGGCGCGTCTGTTGACACGCCGCGTTGTTTTGTTTGCTGTTTGTGATTTCAGAATGTGCCGTGAATATCCACAAATTGATACAGCCGACTCATACACATACGTTCAGTTATGCGCATTTGAATTGTTTTGTTGTTGTTTTATATATTATTTTTTATTTTTATATTCTTGAAGGCAGTTAAGAGTTCGTTCCTCGCAATTTATTTGCAAATTTTAAAGAATATAAATTGATTTGTTTTTAGACTCAAAGTTCACTGTGCATCGTGTGCACGTCAGATGCATTGGGGCTGCCGATTTCTTCGACTTATTAAAATGGCCTTTGGAGCATTTGCTAAGAATATTGAAAATCAGAACGCGAACGAACGAAAAATGTGCGTAGGTGGCCTGTAGGAAAGTTCCCCCATTCCCAATGAGTTTGCAGAAAAAAGTAAATCTCAAAAAATAAAAAAGACGGCGGCGTTTTAGTCTATAAAACAGCAACTGCCTTCAATAAGTTCAATGGACTTCATAAGTTAAGATAATATAAAATTCTACGAGATAACAGAGAAATACTTTATGCATATTTCTCCACAAGGTAATTTATTGGAGATCACCCCAGCCTGAGATAAGTGCTTCAATCTGATAGCTCTCTCTTTCACCCCGGTCAGCATGTACCAAATTGTGATCTTGCAGGGTTTTGAGTATACTTAGACGACACAACCTAGCACAAAGAGCTGCTGAGCATAATTTCTTGATTTTTCAATGTTTGTGGTGCTCAAAGTGCGTTCTTTTGTCGGTGTTCGCCGTCGAGACCTTAAGTAATATTTATCATTCACTCTTCGCATTTTTTAATCCAAAACGCTATAAAATGTCTTATCATTAGTTGACTTCGTTTTCACTTCATAATAGGTCTCAGTTCGTTGGTTTAATAAGCCCCTAGATATGTATAGTATACTCAACAGCTTACACATATTCTGCACAATCGTACTGTGTGTTCTTCAAATATCAGCCGTTAACCGAATGTTGGCTGGATTGGGACCGGACATAGCAAAGCAATGAGTATTTTTTAGTGTGTGAGATAAGTTATTTTTATTGACGTAACTGACCAATTGTCACTGACTAGTAGGATTTTTTCGACCTCGACGACATACGAAAATACTTTTTCGACACCAAATATTACTTTTTCGAAAAAAAAATCATATTTTCATTAAAATATGAGTTCAAGTACCAGATTTCGAAAAAATAGATTTGCACCAATCACATGATACGGTTTACTAAGAGTCATTTCATTTACTTTCAACAATTTAATACAAAAAGGTTAACGTAGAATAGAAATGGTCTTCTTGGTGGAGTTTTTGGTTATATTTCCCACCGGCAGTCAGGCAGTATTCTGGTGTAAGCTATTGAGATTTTGGTTTTGGTTGCTCACTGAACTGGTTTTATTTGCGTTGGTTTCAAACTAGTGAGGACTTTCTCGAAGAAATTAAACGAAGTCAATATAAAAAAGAAAGTCACTTAGAACATCACTACTTCCAGAACAACACAAATTAAAACATCACAAGTTCCTGAAAAAAACTCAGCAGTCCATTTGGTCTTACTGTTCTAAGTGTTCGCCAGGTGATTCATAAACAGTTAAATTCAGCGCAAAAATCAACAGGCTCCACTGTAATAGTTAAGAAAATAAAAACACGCCCGGCTAGATAGTCGATAGCATCACTCACACTGGGCCATTCAACCACTTGCTTGTATGCCAGCTACAATGCGCACACCAAGTTAGTTTAAACTGGTTGCAAAGCACGGACGCGCCGGCATAAATGATAATCAAGTGTGATATGAACCAGTTATGTAAATATGTAAATAGGCGAAACACTCAAAAGTGCATGCTGATAACTGAAATGTTGGCGGAAAATTATTCATAAATACGAGAACACATTGTAGAATAGTTTGTAAAAATACTTTGGCACAAAAACAATTGGCTTGTGTCGAAAAGTCAGGTTTCTAAATGGCAAGACATTCGATATGCACATGCACAAACATACATATATGTGTGTGTGTGTTAATGTGTGAGTATTAGCGGTGACGACTTCAATTTTGAACTAATAAAACTACGTCGGAAAAAAGCCGAATCTGCGCTTTGACCGCAGTTTTAATGAGCATTCATAAAGTTGTAATTAAGTTTTCACATTTGCACAAATTTTATTAGCATCGAGCCAAATAACGTCGGCGGCCTAGTGAAAATATTCCAAAGGGCAAACTGTCTAACTGCTTTCGGCCAGAAGTGACAGGTCAAGGCAGATTTGGCATTTGCTCAGGCTTCTTAAATTATGAGAGCAACTTGTTCGCACGTCAGCCCTATAGATAACTAAAAAGTCGAGTGGCTGCGTAAATAATTAATCTTCTGGTTTTAAAGCAAGTAGCCTTGGGAAAAGTAGGTTTTATTGTTATCCGATCACAAAGTGAACCAGTAAGTACAAAAAATAGCTGTTGACATATTTCTGCTTCATTGATTGAAATAGTTCTATCACTTTATATACTGCAGTACTGCTTTATCTGCATACAGCCATGAACACATAAATAGCGCACTTGGTCTCGGTTATTTATTTAAGTTTATAAGTTTATCAATTATGTATTTAAAAAATCATTTATTTCCATTTAATTAGTAAATTTTGATTTCATTATTAAAAATTTTCGCATCAAATCAACTTAAAATTGCCACGTAAAAAATATGACAAAAAGGAAACCGTACTTTTCTGCAAGGATATAAGCTACATAACAGTAACAAATAGGTAGATACATATAAAATGTTTAGTTTTAAACTAATTTTCGGTTGATAAATTATTTATATGTCCATGGCTATATATTACGTCGTTGCTGGATTTTCGTTAGTTTTTGCTAATGTTAATCATCCGCCATGGTTCATTTTCAAAATAAATCGTGGTCAACCCTCTTCAAAATTTTACCAAAGATGTCAACCCTAAATGTGTGAAACCTTCATTTCTTACAAAGTATTGGGTAGTCGAAAAAGGCTTTTCGTATTTCGATTAATATTATATTTGAACTTTAATGAACCAATTATGTACCATTTTGGTCGACCACGTTTTGCCAATTTTTCGCTAGAGACATTATTCCATCAGTGTATAACTTTTCTCGGCGAAAAACTGCGACAAGCCCTTTCTGTTGATCAGTTCTGGCCATTTTTTTCGATTGTTTGCTTCAATCTAATCATTTGTTGACAGTAAAATGTAGAATCAATCGTTCGACTAGGCTGGAGTAGCTCTTAGTGGATGATTCCTTTCCAATTCCACCAAACACTCAGCATAACCTTTCGAGGCGTCAATCCTGGCTTTGCGACTATTTGTTGAACTTCACCACGCTTTGATCATGATGTTTTTCACACATTATTGTCGTATTTGATCCACTTTTCGTCTCCTGTTATTCATGTGGTACCGAAACATCGAGCTTCTTTTTGTAGGCAGCCTTTTTTATATGGTCCAAAGCCGTTTGATGATGAATGTTAAGTTCCTTAACGATGTCATAGCTGTTTATGTGACGGTCCTGGTCAATCTTTTCAATAATTTCATCGGCTTTTTCAACGATAGGTTGACCCTTTTTTATACAAAAATTGCTAAATATAGCGAAATTTTTCATTATTTTCACTCATTTTTGAACAACTGCAACTTTTTTCAATTTTTTTTTTGTTAAATGAAGCTTAAAATCTCACCGTTGCAACACTATATGGTAGGATACAATGTGATTGGTAGCACTGGGGACATCTATCATCAAAATACGAAAAGACTTTTTCAACTACCCAATATAATTTACATTTGAGAACTCCAAATATTTAGTTAGAAATATCTATTAATATTTTAACTGCCTCAGATTGACTACACCAAATTTGTAAACGAACAAAGCCGCTGCCACAAACTCTCATTTATATTCTTTAAAATGATAATAAAATTATTCTGATAGTCCCCATCGCACCTGACAGCAGCAAACTCAGAAGCGTATCAATTTGCTGTCAAGTTTGGCGTCGCCGCTTTGCGATCAACAATTCAAATTAGCGCTAATTCGCGTAATTAAAATGCTCCGAAATAGCTTCTCACACCAACGCAAACAATCGCCGTTACGCTCACAACTCCAGCGTTCGCTCATAAAAAATCAGGTTTATGACCAGTTACCGTTTAAAAAAGGGTCCGCATCCCTTGCAATGCAATTAACAAATAACTGACCAATGGCACTGTGTCTGCTTGTGTTCGAATGGTTGTGTGTGTGTGTGTGAGTGTGCTTTGAAAGCAGCCAATCTCTCTCAGGTTCAAAAGCAAACTTTATTACTTTCCTTAGCCACATAGAACTAATTCGTACTTTAAAGAAGCAAAACTTGAGAAAGTCTTCCACTCACACACATACATATACGCAATATTCAGGCATTAACACGTATATACGCTTGGATATGTTGAATAATTGAGAACCAGATGGCAGAAACGATGACTTTCTTGAGTCAAATGCGGTTTTTCGGCAAAGAAACTGTTTCTGAAAAGTTTTAGTCTAACGATTTTCAAATAACCAGCAAATAGTGGCGTCTCGAAATCACGATTAGGAGGGGTCTTGCCACTAAATTGTTGTTTTTGGCTTATCGGAAATAAGAGGGAAGCAATAATCGAGCCTACAAAGAAGGCTAGAGGGGTTTCAATTTGAAGTATTTGACAATATAAAATTGTCAATTGAAAGAGAGTTCCGCAGAAGCTGCCCTCAATAATTTAAAATCTCATAAATATTTAGTTCTTTCTTCGACAACACCATTTAAACTGGCCACCGCATAAAAGGGAGTAGTAACCACATTAGTCTCGCAACTGTTGAACGCATTGCTGGGGCGAAGCTATCGACCACACAAGCCACCACATTTATGAAAAGCAAACTGACAAACAAACAAACAAACATAAATTTCAATTTTCCACCAAAATACCGAAGTGACTAAAAGGCCAACGCTATGGATCTCTTGGGAACTTTCAGAGTTTTTGAACTTTTGTTGTCGCTACTGCTAAGCTCGAGAGCGCTGCTGAAGTCGGTGAAATCGGTGGAAAAAGCGCAAGCCAAAAAGCAAATTGAAAACTGCAGTCAGACGAAACAAAGGCAACAAAAAACTCAGCTACCAACGACCGAGTATATTTTGTTGCCACAACAGCTACTTTCTGCTGCCAACAAATGCCAACGCGCCGCTTAAAGGGATAAGGGAAAAGTATTAAAAGTGTCCGAATGATGATTGCCTTGATTGCGATTATCACTGGCGAATACACGAAGCAAGCAGTAAGCAAACGTAACTGGGCAGCTGACACCATCTAAGCGCGTTCCCCAAAGGATTTTTACGTTCAGCATTTAACATTAAGTGACAAATATAAAATCCTACCATGAAATAAACATTCAAAAGGCAAATATGTATGACGAAGCGCTGCAAGCTGGGTACTGGGACTTTCATGGCGATTTTGCGCACGAAGATTTAGCTAATGCTCAAGTCAGATGAAGTCAGATGTTACAGTTGTCCTAAATATAGCTCCTATTGACTGTGGGATGGACCAACCGATATTGAGATGAAAACTCCTTAAGATTTGTGTGTAAAATTTTTGCTGATTTTTTCGATTTTAATTTTCTTGTGACGAACATGGAGTTGCTTAATTCGGCAAGGTCCGATGAACTATGTACATATATATACTTTGCTCTCACCTCAGGACATTATTTAGGAGCAACGAAGTTGATAGTTGTAGACGCTGTTGTGTGCCTGCGTGTTGGGTGTCAGGTTGTATAATAGATCTAATATTTTGTAATGCATGTTAAGGAAGTCCGTAATGTTTCTGGGGTGTGAGTTTATGTTGTTTCTCGCTTTAATTTGGTAATCGAAAAAGAAATGGTTCGATTTCATTTCGTTTCAGCAAAGTGTCGCAGATGTTGATTCGGTCTATTAAGTTTTTCACAGACAATTCATGTGGTACCCAAACATCGAGCTTCTTTTTGTAGCCAGCTTTTTTTAAATGGTTCAAAACTGTTTGAGGATGAATGTTAAATTCCTTAGTGATGTCACGGCTGCTTATGTGAATGTCCTGGTCATTCTTTTCCACAATGTCATCGACTTTTTCAACGATAGGTCGACCAGAGCGATTTCGACTCCGGTTGAGAAAAGATGGAATATGTTTTTTGTAAGGAAGGAAGCAAGTTGCCTTACAGGCAAGCAGAGGAAATGTTCGGTCAGTTGCTTGGTTTTCGTGATTCAGAAATTTGTTTTTGAAACAGTAGCTTTGATTGCTCGTCTCTCTAGTCTATCGTGTCGAAAGACTTAAAAATTGTATTCTGAAATCGCCAGTGCAAAACAATTGAACGAACTTTGAGTTATCTCAGATGTTCCACTGAATATTTCTATTGACCTTGAGACTGCAAAGCATATAAAAAAATGCTGGGCAAGTGTGCATTCTAATAGTTCTGCCATTTGCATCAATGTACAAATATTTATGCAACAAAACAAACACAAGTAAACAGTGTGTAAATATGAAAATAGTTATGCACATCCGATATGTTGTCTTCGTGAAAGCTGACGTTTGTGTGAGCGTGTATTGCACACGCCATTCAGTGCACATTTTTGAAAGCGGTATCTGTGCAGTGTTGCCGCCTTTTAAGATTGCATTTTCAAGCAATTCGAAATTCATCATCATATTTCTTCCATGCCACCACCCACTCGTCGCTGTATCGAGACACGCAAGCACTTAGCTCTGTATGTATTTACATACAAGTTTATGGGTGGGTGTGGGGGTGTGGGGGTGACGCGGCAATGACCACAATAACTAGCGCTAAGTGCGCGCATAATTTGTGGTATTGCTAATGAAAATGAATGGGGGGCGGCGGCGGTGGCTGCAGGTCATTCCACTCTATTCCGAACAATCGCTTCCAAGTTGCGCAGGTGAACTTCAGCGTGGCTGCCGCTTTGTGATTTGTCATAATTTAGAAATAATGACCATATTTCAGGAATATTTTAAACTTTCACGTTGCGGATTCAAAGAAGCGATATTAGCGCAGCGGTGAACTCTTATCTGCGGCGAAAGCAAAAACGGTTAATATTACTAAATGTTTAAGTTGAACTAAAGTAAAATTATAGTGAATAAACACGCTCAAAAAATTGCAATTGAAAAAGTGAATTAGCAATCCGGAAGCTGGTCTAGTGTTTTGATAAACTTTAGCACACACACATTTAAAAAAAGCTTCGTATTTAGCTGGCAAATCAGCGCTGTTTGCAAAGTGATACAAAATTATTTTAACATGCTGCGCACAATTGCCGATAAACTTATCGCCCGGAGCGACGAAAGACGGAGAAATGATCGGCGAAACTACAAAAAAATCACCGGCTACAACTTTGTGATAGCCGTGTATGCTATTGGTAAGTACTTACATATTTATGTAATAATACTATACTTCTGTACTGAATTTACATTTATACCGCTAACTGTCGGTCACGTGACACTTCCGGCACCAGCTTACAAGCCTACCGCCGCGAGAAGACCGTTTCTACCCTCCTTATCGCTAAGCGCGGAAACTAATTGTTATTTATTTTGCTACTGCACCTCGGAATTCAGAAAAGTGGCGTGATGCGAAACATATAATAATTGAGTTTATACAGGGTTTGAGGTGCGGTGCATGCTGCTTGGACCCCCTCTGTCGTCTCAAAATCATTATCTTCCATCGGCCTTTTCAGGCAAGGAAACAAAAGAGTCCTGGGGCCACATCTGGGCTATAGGGCGGCTGCGGAAGCGTTGGGATGCCGGCTTTGGTTAGGTACCTGTTTACCAGAAAGGCGTTGTTAGTCGGGGCGTTGTCGTGGTGCAACTTCCAGTCGGTTGCGATGTCTTGTCGGACCCGATTGGCCCTACGTTTAAGTCTCTTTAGAACTTCCACGTAAAACTTGACGTTGACGGCTTGTTTAGGAGGAACAAATTCATTGTGGACGATGCCTTTGATGTCAAAAGAAATATGAGCATCGTTTTCACTTTGGATTTGCTCATTCTTTCGGTCTTTATAAGCGACCTCTTCCCAATACTCCAAAAAGGCTTGATGCCACCGAAACATACCACTTCTTGCTAAAGTAACGTCTGGGTAAGCCTGCTTAATCATATCAAACGTCTCTGTCCAGGTGCTCGGAGACAACTGACCAGCCGCTTGTTCCTTAGCTAAGAACGCCCTCTACCGAATCTAGTCGGTACGGAGTGAAGTTAAATCCAACTTTTTCGAAGTTAAAAACTTCAAAACAATTCAAGCTTCTGGTACTTTGGATTTGTGAGAGGATCCAATGGAACAACAAAGCTTTACTTGGGGGAGCTTTTAAAGCCTTCTTCTCTAGCGGTGATCGTGGTGACTTATCCATCTAAATTAGCCTCTCTAAGCTTCTCTGATCGGTATCATCTCACTGTGATTCACCAGTGTCCGACGTTTGAATTCTTACGCTCTTGCCAGCATAAAACTTGAGAGCTAAATGAGCATATCAACGTTTCTTAAATATTATGCAAATACATTCAGAATTCAACAAATGTAACGGTGTTAGGACTGTGCTTACGCACACTCTGGCCAAACAAATGGTGACAAATGCCCGACTACTGTTGGTAGCTGAAAAGAAACCAGAATGCTGGTGATTAATTTGCATTTGCAAGATTCGCCAGTGGAGGCAGAAGCAGCAGCAGCAGTTGCAGTCGGAAAACAGCTACTGGATCCGGTTTTGTGGTTTCCAGTTCAACATCTGGTCTTACCACAGGGACACTGACGCAGTGTTTGCCGCACTGGCGCAAGTGCTCACGCATGCTGCGCTGCCAGCCGGTTAACTGCTTATGCGCGGACACACACACACACAGTCAAATGCCGTCATAAATGCAGGAAGGTGCTGGGATGAGTGTGTGTGTGCGGTGTTGATGCGTTGAGCTGCGACTAATTGTCAGACAGTGGCACGAGAAGTGGCTTCTTCTTTTCGATTTATTTAGAGCGTGTGCGAGCGAGGATTTAATTGGCATGGGGAATGCAACCAGAAGAGCCAAAAGAGCGTAAAAACAATAAAAACAAAGGCTTTGCCTTCATTGACAAATAAAAAAGAATAAAATATGAAACGCTTGAGCTTGTTGCAAGTTGCATGTGTGATAATGTCGTCGTTGTGGATGAAAGGATCTGTTGCCTTTTCGCTTTTCTCGCCAAATAGAAGATGAAAGGACAAAACCAGCCGTTCATGCAGCAATTCGCACATATGTACTATGTATATGTACATATGTATGTGGCATGTTGACACTTGCAAATATATGTATGTATGTATGTGTGTGCGTGTGTGTGAACGTTTGCTAGCACAACAAGATAGCCGAGAAGGTTGGCCAATTAATTAAATTAAAATCGATTGCCTCAATGTGTTTGCATGCCACAAGTGCAGTTAAAGCGTAAACAATATGCACCAAGCTGCTCGCACTTGTATTTATTAGCAGCGTGAATACATTTTGAAATCTTTCAATTCAAGCATTTGTAAAGGGCTTCTTCCGACGAGCCGTCGTGCATTTGAGCGTGCGCATCCGAAAGTCTATTTCAATTGCCGGTTAGCCGTTCGAGTGGTATGCATGTGTGTATGTATGTGCATATGTGTGTGTAAATAATTATGAGTGTTTGTACAAGCGTTATTTATTATTAGGGTGGCGCATATCTGAAATTTAGATTAGCAGTATACATTTTTTTGATACGAACTAGTTCCTTAGTTTTTGAGATATCGTTTTGGTCGTCAGTGAGCACATTTGCGCACACCTTGCATATGTTCTATTGATCCGTCACAATGTCATGAACCACAGATTTTGATAAAATTAACATCTAAACAATTAAACCAATATTGAGCCGACGGTCTGAGTTCAAAACTTTGCGCACACGAGTCACAATGTCGGTTTTTGTCGAAGCCGCAGGTCTCTAAGCACAGTTTTTATCAGTGACCTCTTCCCGGTCCTGTAAAAAGGCTTTGTCCCACCGAAACACACCACTTCTTGCTAAAGCAACATTTGGATAAGCCAGCTTGTTCATATCAAAAGTCTCTGTCGCAGATTCACCGAGTTTCACAGAGAATTTAATTCCGTCGCAAATGATCAGTGGACGAGCTAGAGTAAAAAGTTGAGCAGAGAGAAAACCGGAGCCCGGAGATGATGGTAACGAATGATTCGAAAAAAATTACAAAACTCTCTGGGTGCGTGAAGAATTGCCATCGATTTCCAACCTTCTCTCGTTCACTGTCTACCATATAAACCAAGCGATCCCAGTCAAGTTCTCTCAGGAAATATTGCATAGATTTTTTTCAGAGCAACATTTTAATCTCCAAACTTCGCGTTCAAAGAAGAAAACAACTCGCTAGTGCTACAGCTGCTTGCAGAATTTTGTTAAAAAAAAACAATAAATTTTTCTGATAGTGACCAAAGTTGGCAAATTGATGTCGCCAGCTGCTTGAGTGACCTGCTGCTTCATAATTATATAACCCTCGGCTGAGCTTTTGATATCAAAAACATGTCAGTTCAGAACTTGCATTAATTTCACGAAGAAAGGTGCACCCTAATGCGTCGGTAGGCATGAATGCGAGCGGCTGAGCTTATGTACATTCGTCAGTGCCATCGCCTGCAGGCTTCATCGCTTTGGCTTGGCATTTGCTTTGCTTTCAATTCACATGTATTAATTTGTTTTCACTGCAATCATCATCATCACCAGTTACTTTTCGAAAATCAATGACTGTAACCATCGAATTCCATTTAGTTTAATTAATTGAAAATCGTTTAATTTTTGTTGTTTTGCTCCGCCTGCAACGTCTCGGAGAGCCACGCTCGGTGCACCTACATATCTGTGCATTTGAATGCGAGCAAATCCGGATGCCACATAATTACATACACTTCTACAAGCTTATATGTATGTATGTGTTTGGCACTTGTTATTGTAAGCACCCTTGTTGGCTCGGAAGTCAAGAAGGTATCTGGGTGGTTCGCACCTTCGGGGCTATTGAGGATCGGCAACGGTCGCCACACTTTAGAGAGTGAAACCACAAGCTGAAAAGCCATCAGCGCACACATTACGGTACTTAGTGAGCATACACACACACACATGCACATGTATTCATATGTATGTGGCTGAGAAGCATTTAAGTGCATTGATATTTACATGCGAACGCAAACACCGCCTTACTTACACGCAAATGCATATATGTATGGGTGTGTGTGTGTTTGCACATGTATTTATGTGCTTGCATTTCGTATTACCACCAGGTTCGAATTGAGTTTGCAGTACAATTTTCACTTTATGCTTTTCATTTGCTCATTTTTGCAATCGCCTCGCTTGTAAATGTACGTCTGTGTGTGTGTGTGTGTGTGTGGTGAGGTATGCAGGCATTTACCTGCGCTCGTTTCCCTCCTTGTTTCCGCCGGCATTGTGTGGACGTCGGCCCACATTAGAGCTGTGCTTGACTGCTGGAGTGCTTTGCTACCGGCTTTGCCGCTGATATTGCCACTGCTATTAAAGCAACACCTATGTAGACGCCTGTGCATTTTTGTTGCATGTATCTGGTGCAGTGATGTAGTTAGTATTGTTAACACTGCAGCCATTGTTGGGCTTTGTCGGCGTCGACCAACCGACACCGTGACAAAAAGAAGCGCCCAAAAGGCTGAAGAACCGCTCGATTTTGCACCGGCACTAGTCCGTGTCGAAGCTATCAGAAATGCTGTCGGGCAAATACGAGCAGTTTTTTCATATTTTGTTTTATTTTTTTTTTGATATTTCAAGACACATTTTTTATAGATCTGCCATTTTTGATTCGATGTATCTGTATATTAATGTTAGTAAACTTAAAATCATCAAGAATTCACCAAAATCCGTTTTTGGTCTAGGTTTCAACCGAAACCCTTGGTTTTGGCCTTGTTGGTTCTACCTTGTTGTTGGGTGCAAGTAAAAATGCAGGATTTGTATTACTGAGCCCAGTTGCCCATGCATAAATGTATGTACGTATGTATTTGTGCCTGGCGCACTCATATGCGAATTTACTCCACAGTAATTAGAGTGTAATAATGACTCGAATTCGGACAACGAGTTGTAACAATTGCCACAGTTCTAAACTTGTACATTCTTGCACTCGCAGTCGTACATGTGTATGTGTGTGTGTGAGTACAATGAAAACAGCAGTATGGCCAACTAATTACTTTTAACTAGCCACTTTGATTAGGTTGGCGTTTAAAGCCTTTTTGGGGGATTTTTTTATTTAAACTTCAGAATTTTAAAATATCAAAATTTAAACTATTGAATTTAGTACTAAAAGAGTAATTTCAATAAATAGCCAATATGAAGAACAACAAAGCGGCGGGGACCGATCGATTGCCGGTCGATATATTCAAACACGGCGGCGAAGAACTGATAAGGAGCAGGCATCAGTTTCTTTGTAGAATAAGGTCGCACGAAAGCTTGCCCGACGATTGGAATTTCAGTGTGTACAATCCATCAAAAGGGAGACGCACATTCTGCGCCAATTACCGTAGGATAAGCCTCCTCAACATCGCGTATAAGGCTCTATCGATCGTATTATGTGAAAGACTAAAGCCCACCGTCAACAAACTGATTGGACCTTATCAGTGACCTGGGAAATCAACAACTGACCACATATTCCCCATGCGCTAAATCTTGAAATAGACCCGTAAAAGAGGATCGATACACACCATGAAAAGGAACTGCGTTTATGGCGCAGTGTCTGAATTTGGTATCCCCGCAAAACTAATACGGCTGTGTAAACTGACGTTAGGCAATACCGAAAGCTCCGTCAGGATCGGAAAGGACATCTCCGAACCGTTCGATACTAAACGAGGTTTCAGATAAGGCGACTCTCTTTTTATTTTCTTCCGCCGCGAATGTACTTTGGAGTGGTGCAAGTCGAAATTGCAGCGTTCGTTAGAGCAGAGGTACGCGATTAAATTCTGTGTAAAACCTGGTAAATCTCCGACAGAGACGTTTGACATTATTAAGCAGGCTTACCCAGATGTTGTTTTAGCAAGAAGTGGTGTGTTTCGGTAACACCAGGCCTTTTTGGAGGGCCGGGAAAAGGTCGCCGATGAATAAGAAAAACCAAAGTGAAAATGATGCTCACTGCTTTTTTCTGACATCAAAAGCGTCGTCAATCATAAATTTGTTCATTCTGGACAAACAGTCAACGCCAAGTTTTGCGTGGAAGTCCCTAAGAGACTCTAACGAAAGGTCAATCGGGTCAGACAAGACCTCGCAACCGATTGGAAGTTGCACCACGACAGTGCCCGGCTCACACTGCCTATCTTGTGAACAGTTATCTAACCAAGGGCGGCATCCCAACGCTTCCGCAGCCGTCCCACAGCTTGGATTTGATCCCTGATCTTTTTGTTTCCTTGCCTGAAATGCAGATGAAAGGTAAGCATTTTGAGACGACAGAGGGGATCCAAGCAGCATGCACCTCGGCTTTCGAAGCTTTTTCGGAGAATACCTTCCGTGACGCCTCCAATGATTGGAAATCGCACTGGCAGCGTTGCATCGACACAGAAGAAGGCCATTTTGAAAGTTTTTAAAGAATTGTAACGATTGGTTCCATGTAATTCGGAAAACCCCTGTATCCTCTTTTCGCATTGAATTCATAATTATTTCATATATTTACCCCTTTTATCTCTCCACTGGACCGAGAGGTGTACTTTACCGAAAAATGTTTCATATTTTAAACATTTGTTAATGTCTGGCGGCCAGGGACTATTATAAGCTCGGGTAATGCCAAAGTTGTTCAACCTTGTGAAAACTAGCATTTATAAGAAACAATAAATGGGCTCCAAAGTTTTGTTTTGTTAACGCCTGAGTAATCACCAACTGAAAAACTTTGTGAATTGCTAAATGTGTGGCCATCTTTCTTCCCCTTAACAGCTGCACAGTGACATGTATCCGAAAATAACTTATGCAATGATAAAGCTTAAAGTTTTCTCGGAGGACCGCACACGACCTTAACCCCAAGTGCTTGCCTCGGTTGAATTTAAATGAGAAAAGCTGCAGATCCAGCAGAAACGTGTCAACATTAAAATAGTTCGGTTGCTGTTCTTTACGCCATATCAAAATCTACATTCATTTAAAATTAATACATTCACATTTACATGCATTTATAATTAGCGCTTCTCAATATTTTGCACATTGAAATACCACACACACACACACACACGCACGCACGAGCACAAGCCGTGCTGCAGTCACTTCCCGGCGAACACTTCAGAGCGTCGCCGTGGCCTACCATATCCAGTTGTGGCTTTGCGGCGAACTTTCCGTATCGAGAATACGGCTGAGCGAGAAGCTGGCAGCGAGCGCTGACGAGGATGGTGCGGCCGGCTATACTTTGTGCTGACTTACTTACACAGAGTTCCTTTGCTGGGCTCATGGGGAGTCGTTGAGGCGGAGCGCATTCATCGGCTTATTTAAGACACAGTTAACTGCTGCAATATTCATTAAAAGTTGACAATGCACATAGCCATAGCCGAAGTGTCGAAACGAGAGGACAAGTGGCAAAAAGCCGCTGGATGCTGCAACCTTCCGTCCGGAAACTGTGCGCCATCGAGAACACGACACTGGTGGAAAATTGTAACTAAATCACTTAGCGCCGAGATGAATTTTCTGGTTAACCGAGTAAACACTTGATGTTTTCTTCAAAACAACCGCCGCCAGCCCCGGCCTTGTGCCTTGTGCTTCGTTAATGTTATGCTGTGCCGTGCTGAGCCGGCTTTGTGGCGCTCGGTTTCCTTCACATCGCAGCCCAGCACATTAGTGCTTTAACATTGTCATGAATTTTAATATAAATTAACTAATTAGGCGAAATGGATTAGTAGAATATTTTCCACTTTGCGAAGGGCATGCAAACACTCATAAATATGGCGAGCTCGGGAAATGGGTTAAAATGAGATGCTGCTGCGCTCTGCTGTTTGTAAGGGCGGAATTGCAGTTGCGGAATGTTACTGTTCGTGGAAATAGTGTTGCGGATGTGTTTCTGAGAATGTGTGAGTGTTGATGTGGCTGGATTATGAGTTCGAGGATTTTTGCAAAGAGTTTTCTAAATAAATCAAATGAGTTTTTCGAACATCCATGGACATATCTTATTACTCTTATTTTAGTTTATTCACCTGGGCATCAATAAATATATGTTATTATTGAAATGTTATTGTTTGTGGGAGACAAAAGTGATCTTACAACCATTTCTTTGTTTCATTAGCTGATCAGTTGACACAAGTGAAAAACGTCAAATCGCGACTAGTGTGCTTCAATGCATTTCTTGTAAAGAGCATCTGACTAGTTATACTCTCGCAACAAAGTTGCTAAGGAGAGTATTATAGTTTTGTTCACATAACGGTTGTTTGTAAGTCCTAAAACTAAAAGAGTCAGATATAGGGTTATATATACCAAAGTGATCAGGGTGACGAGTAGAGTTGAAATCCGGATGTCTGTCTGTCCGTCCGTCCGTCTGTCCGTCCGTCTGTCCGTCCGTCTGTCCGTCCGTCCGTCCGTGCAAGCTGTAACTTGAGTAAAAATTGAGATATCGTGATGAAACTTGGTACACGTATTTCTTGGCTCCATAGGAAGGTTAAGTTCGAAGATGGGCAAAATCGGCCCACTGCCACGCCCACAAAATGGCGGAAACCGAAAACCTATAAAGTGTCATAACTAAGCCATAAATAAAGGTATTAAAGTGAAATTTGGCACGAAGGATCGCATTAGGGAGGGGCATATTTGGACGTAATTTTTTTTGGAAAGTGGGCGTGGCCCCGCCCCCTACTAAGTTTTTTGTATATATCTCGGAAACTACTATAGCTATGACAACCAAACTCTATAGGGTTGTTTTTTTCAGGCATTTCCATATACAGTTCAAAAATGGAAGAAATCGGATAATAACCACGCCCACCTCCCATACAAAGGTTATGTTGAAAGTCACTAAAAGTGCGTTAACCGACTAACAAAAAACCTTAGAAACACTAAATTTTACAGAAGAAATGGAAAAAGGAAGCTGCACTCAGGCTTCTTTTAAAAATTGAAAATGGGCGTGGCGTCGCCCACTTATGGACCAAAAACCGTATCTCAGGAACTACTCGACCGATTTGAATGAAATTCGGTATATAATACTTTTTTAACACCCTGATGACATGTGCGAAATATGGGTGAAATCGGTTCACAAACACGCCTTCTTCCAATATAACGCTATTTTGAATTCTATCTGATGCCTTCTCTGTATAGTGCAATATATACATTAGGAACCAAAATAGAAAAATATGTAAATGACGGATAATGAAATCTCGATTATCACTTTATCATGCGAGAGTATAAAATGTTCGGTGACACCCGAACTTAGCCCTTCCTTACTTGTTTTAGTTAGTTTAACTATGATTTACTCATGCCAAGAATACGCATGATCATAAATATTTCATCGATCCTTCTTTTAAACACATTATCTCTTGGACATTATAAGAGATTTCGCGTTAATTGGAAAGGAGCTTTACCTCTAAGTTGCTTTAGCAGTGCAAAAGAGTCAGAATGTATTTTGCCTCCATTATAGCCTCTAATTTTTATTTTAAGTTCTCTTTTAAATTCCTGTTTATTCCTAATTTTGTTTAAACGCTTATAGCAGACCCATCCTTAAGATCTGTATTTATAGAAGTACTAAAACATTTTCGAGTTGAAATTGAAATGATAGTTTGTGATTCAAATTCTCTCTCTCTTGCGTCACAGGTCATGAAGTTGAGAGAGTGATTATAATCACTGATAATTATCAGTGAGTGACTCGTTGGTTGAAGTCCTAGTTTCAATGACAGCTACATATAGCTCGATCTGAACAATTTGTTCGGAAACTATAGCAATGTCTTGGATAATAATCTATGTCGGATTACGGGAAGACATCTGGTCAAATAAAAATGTTTTCCATACAAAGACCAGAGTTTTATCGGTCAGTTTGATTGACAGCTAGATGCTATAGTTGTCCAATATCGGCGGTTCAGATAAATGAGCAACTTCTTAAACAAAAATTACGTAAGCAAAATTTCAGAACGATAAGTCAAAAACTAAGGGGCGAGTTCGCATATTTATAGCCGGATAGGAGGATATGACTAAATCGATTCAGCTCGTGGCGAACTTGGTATGGTTGAGGGTATAAACATTTGTTCTTGTATACGCGACTGAAAAATTTGTCTTATAGAACCTACATAATTATTAAGGAGGGGACGTGGAATCCTCCATGTGATTGGCGACTTCTAATATTCTATTATTTTAGAAGGTCTTTATCATAGCGTTAAGCCGTTGAGGCCTAGCCACCTTTAAATATAAAAGCAAAAACCCTCCTTCTCCTTTAATACACAGCTGAAAGTTCCAATTGTTTCATCTCTTCTAGTGTATGTATATTTGCTTTGATTCTTTTGATTTTATCTATCTTTAGATATAAAAATTACGTTTCACATTGTTTGTCCGCTTTGGACTCCTAAACTACTGAACCGACATTTAGCACACTGTGTCCAGTTCGAACCAACTTAGAAGATAGGATAGTAAAAACAATCCATAAATAAACAATAATTTCTAATAGATGAGTGATTACTCTTGGCATTCAAATTAAACAAAAAAATAAAATAAATCAGGAAAATCAACATAACATCACCTTTAAATAATTTTTTTTTTGCTTGAACATGCACCGGCCTAAACAAAATCTGATTTGGACAGTGTTGCAATGCTTCATAATTTGAACTTTTAAGCGCAATTAACTATTCTTGTCACACATTCACACATATTGGGAATGTGGATATGTGGATGTGGGTTCATATGAGCAATGTAGTTATTTATTAAAATTAAATTGGAACTTTTCTGCCGAAAACCACAGCCACGAATTGAAAAATAAATATTATAGCATCGAGTGAAGGCCGAACATCGCAAATACAAAATACATATGTACGTTTGTAATACCAACAACGGCAAGTGCTCAACAGCCTTTTTTCGCACATTCCACATAATCATCTGCATTTTTATAATGAATGACATGCATTATTCATACTCCAACGGAACGCAGGTGCACTCCTCGTCCAGGTCTCATGTGCAATCGGAACTCGAACGTATGGCACTGCGCAAATATGGAACTCGTAAAATCCCAATTTAATTCGTATGCCGCTTATGTTCGTAATGAAAAGCGCAGGTAAACAGACAGTACAGCAGTCAGCGCGACACCACGACACGCCACGTCAAATATTCAGGCGTGCTTGTAGGTATTTGCATTCGAAATATGAGTGGGTGGAAATGCACATTTATTTTAACCGAATGTGCGGGTTTCCTCGGCATCCAAAAGCAGCAAAGCATCCTTTGGTTAACGGAGCTAAAGATTGAACCTGTTTATCAAAAATATTTCGGTTTTTAGTGGAGTCAAAATGACCGTTTGTCTTTTGATTCAATTTCGAATGTGAGTTAGAGCAAGCGACCGAGTCTATACGGTCTGTTCTCACGACAGTTGGGTTTCTGTAACCGGAATGGACCTGGATTCTTAGCTGGCTAATGATTATTAACTCGGCACCATACCTCGAAATTTCTTCAGGAATATCTCTGTCGCTACAACTACTTACAGCCCCATAAGTCCCTTTTACGGTGCACAACTTGAGTTACCAGATGCAATGCATCACCAGAACCAATTCAAAGATATTGCGAGCGATTTAATAAAGAGCTGCAAGTCTGTTTCTGAATTATTGGAGCATCGGTAGTGCCTTCAATTTCGTCGAAATTAAGTCCACAAAGAATCCTCGCTGATCACGAAATACCCAATAATGTCGTGTCGGGGCTTCCAGCCCACACATATGTATAAGCCAATATGTATTTAAACATCACCTTTAAATACACACACAGCCGTTAAATACACCAAATGCGCGCACACTGAAATGCTGTGCATAATTTCCGTTGGCGGTCACCGGTGTGTGCAATGTATCCATCATGCGTGACCTCAACGTAATTATGTTACCATAAACAGGTCGCTCTCCGTAAGTATAAATGCACATACGTGAATCGTAAATACATTGATTGAATGCGTGCGTGTGCTTATGTGTGTGTGTGTGTTTGGATGTAAAAAGTGTTGGCAGGATGCGACGGTATTTTAACTCAATGTTGTGGAATAAAGCGTAATTGATTTGCAATTTTACTGGTGCAGCTCATTTCCTATTAACATACCTAAATAGATGGCAGCGCGCGCCTGCGACTGCGACTGCGAATGTGTGGGTGTGGATGCAATTTCACTTGATTGTGGACGGTAAATAAGTAAACCCGTCCATCAGCCTGCCGCGCTGACTGATGATGTGCTAAAAATACTCGCCCAGCGTTAGCTACGGCCAGCAGCTGTGCGCATCCTTTGAAATGTCACAAATTCACACAAAATAAACCACAATGGCGGCGCGCATCCCCATTTTACATTTTCGACGCGTTGAAATGTCCTTTCAAACAATCGCGCAATTTTCCAGCCGCCGCCACGCCATGGCACACTCACACGGACTTACAGTTAGGTGGAGTGCGACGCAGTCGGGGATAACAGCTTTCGGATTGCCGAGGCTGACAGGCGTTGACAACTGTCCGAGCGCTTTATTGGTGTGGACAAATGAGGCTCTTGATTTGATTTTGCGACTTATTTGCGTTCGAAATTATCTAAAATGATGTAAAGAGCGCGAAAGTGATAATTCACTTAACACGCGCCTGTATCTACTTGCCCGCAAATTGTCCTTGTAAGTGTGGGCATTCCGCTTCTTGAGGTTTCACACTAAAACAATCTAAAAAAAAAATTCTGAAAAAAATTGTTTGAAAGCGTCTTGCAATTATATAAGGACTCTAAAAGATAAATAGCTTGAAATCTTACAAAACCAAAACAATTCCTTAACAGCAAAGGGAAATATATAAATATATGAACAATTATATTGGGTAGTCGAAAAAGTCTTTTCGTTTTTTGTTAATAGAAGTCGTTAATAGATGCTACTCGTACCAATCACATTATGTCATATCATAGTGGAATAAGGGAAGAATGCCACGCAAGCCACCAATGAAATTTGTGAAGTTTACGGAGACGATGCTGTATCAGTTCGTATAGCACAACAATGGTTCGCTCGCTTCCGTTCTGGAAATTTCGATGTGAAAGACGAACCTCGCTCCGGTCGACCTATCGTTGAAAGAGTCGATGGAATTGTGGAAAAGATTGACTAGGACCGTCACATAAGCTGCCATGACATCGCTAAGGACCTTAAAATTAATCATCAAACGGTTTTGAACCATTTAAAACTCACTGGCTACAAAAAAAAGCTCGTTGTTTGGGTACCACAAAAATTGTCTGTGAAAAATTTAATGGATGGAGATTGATGGGATTGAAGCAAGCAGTCGAAAAAACGGTCAGAACTGATCAACAGAAAGGGCTTCGTCTTCCATCGGGATAACTCTAGACCAGACACATTTTTGATGACTCAAAAAAAAATGGGAGAGCTTGGCTGGGAGATCTTGATGCATTTACCATTTGAGAAAAGACTGTGAAAATTACTTGTCGCAGTTTTTCGCTGAAAAATCAGAAAAATTTTACACTGATGGAATAATGTTTCTAACAGAAAAATGGCAAAAGTGGTCGACCAAAATGGTGCATATTTGTTTATTTATTTACTAGTATAAATGTAAAAAAAAAATAAGTTGAGATTTGATTAGAAATACGAAAAGACTTTTTCGACTACCCAATATGATGTTTAAGCGATCTAACTATGATAACTCTATTGGCAGTTTCCAAAGGAAAAATATCAAATATGTACTTCTTCTTCGTGATTGATCCTATAACCTCAAAGTCGGCATCTGCTATCAATGAAAGCTTCGTAGACATCGGCAGGTCTGTAAAAGCTTCCTGTAGTCTATAACAGTAATTTAGGATAGGAAAGTTGTTCAATTGGAAGCTTCTTTTAGACAACCAGGGGCAAACCTTTCAATGGATTTGTCAATTACCTTTTCGTGCTGAGCTGAGAACTTGTAGGTTTCTACTTATGTATGTGGTGTGGAGAAAGACCGCAAAGCTTTTGAAGGTTATCTTACGGAACTTACAAGTTTTTACCACCCCGATAGACTCTTCGTTTTATGATTTTTTTGTGCCAACGTCGGCTAAAATAACCGCAATATTTATGCATTTCCACTAATGTGTGAGTTGGATCATGGATTTTTTGTGGTCAGAATTGAGGAATAACACCTTCACACCTTCGCAGTTGATGTTTAATATAATATTCATGGAAGTGCATTGACACAAATTGTATTTAATGGCATTATTGTTTATTTATCAGTTTACGTTGATAAATAAAATCACTAAAGAACTACTTAAATCAAAAAATCCATACATAAATATCTGTTCGGACATTAGGGTAGTGCGCGGTGCTCTGAACAACAATATGATAAGGCAGTATTACAATCAAGGGTAGATTTTTCGAAGTGCATTTTAATTCAAAGCATGACTAAAGCATCAAGGTCTCTGCTTTTCTATCGTAAAAATGTTTGCATGAATTTAGAAATTGAAATGTGAACAAGGATGATCTTATTACTAGGCGGTATCTTTACAAGGTAAAGATAGCTTGCCACCGCTAGATGGTGCCGTTGCTATTGCCTGTGGCGGAGAGAACTACAATGTGAGAAGAATGTCAAAATGGAGTTCATCTATGTTTAATTGGAAATTTCATGCTATCTTTTCTCGGGACGTATAAAAAATATACATCCCTAATGTTTAACTTCACGCATATCACATTCATTCGAGGAGTTAATAAAACAGCATCACTGCATATGCGAGTTCAAATACACATGCCAGACTCGTGCCTGGTCGGCATACCAGCATGCGAGCCAAAAAATAAAAACACGAACAACTACTCAGAAAAGTAAATAAAACGAGAAAAGGAAGCCTGAGCGAATTATCAATAAAGTATATGAACAAATCATGAAGAAAGGAATGAATGAATGGCGCGTAGAGCCTGCTGGGGCTTATATCCGTGCAATTCATTGCCGAGCAACGCAACGCAACGCAACGCAGTGCAACGCAGCGTTTATACTCGTGCTGTATGAATACACGGAAATGCTTTACAGCCTTTTCCTGCTGTTTTCAATTTTCGATGCATTTCAAAAATTAATGGCAAGTTGAGCAAATATGTGTTCGAATGTCTATAAAAACGCTGGCAACCGCAGCACGCGGCCAACAACAATTCGGTGCGCACGCAGCGGCGGCAGGTGAACGGTGCTGGAATGCGGCGCGGCTCGTTTGTTGTTGTTGTTGATGCAGTAACGCAGTAACGCAGCCACCAAACGACCGATGACCGATGCTGGCCGCTCCGAATATTCGCATATTTATACATCCTGCACATACTTTACAAATACCACACGCAAATAAATAAGCTGGACGCGAGCAAATAACTACATGCACACACACACATGTGTCTATGTGTTTGTTAGAACTCATTTATTTGTGTGTGTGTGTGTGTGTGTGGCCGTACGCAGAAAGACGCAATCGAGCTTTCCATGCTGTGTAAACTGGCCGGCAGCGTGCGATATCCATGCCAGGATACAAAGGGAAGAATTGCCAAGGATGCCACGCCGTATGTGTACGCGGGCGTGTGAGTGTGAGTGTGGTGTGTGAGTTGTTCAATTTTTGTGTGCTCACTGTTTCGCTTTTTCCCTTTTTTCTAGCATTGCAATGCCAACATTTGTTGATTTATAGTGAGACTCTGTACTTTTTGTTGTTGTTGCTGTTGTTGCAGCAGCGGCGAACTTTTTAAACTGGCAAAAACTAAAATGCTACAGCAACAACAGCAACAGTGCGGCACACGCTGTAAGCAGAAAAGAAATATAATAGAGAAAATGGAAAATGAAAACAAAAATAGAAATAAAAGTGGGAAAAAAGGAGCAAAAGAAAATAAATTGGAAAAAAGAGTAAAAGTTAAATGGGAAAGACAATGACAAGAATTGCAGCTGCGGCTCGAATGCTAAGCAAATAAAATATTGTATGGTTCATAGTCGTATGCACACAGCACACACACACACGCACACACACGCAGCTGAATGCATATTTGTGTATGGATGGAGTGTATATGGTGAAATCAAATTGGCTCAGAATGGTCAATCCGTCTGGCCTTAAGGATATGTGCAGCAACACGCACACGCACACACAATCAAGTGTGTTTCCATACATACATACATCCATACATATGTACACATGTTGCATATTCATTGTGACAATATCAAATGAGACAGAAAACGGAGTACTTAGCTTTATACAATATATTGTGCTTAGTTTTGCACGCAAGTGTAGCTGTGTGTGTGTGTGTCACAAGTGAGCAGCTTGTTACTCCTGAGTGCCTTATTATTTTTGAAGCATGTGTACATTGCATTGTATGTAGCTCTAAGGGCATCAGATAAAGAATTCAAAGATTATCCAGCAGAATCTTGCCAGTAGCCACTCACACAAACTTCAAAGGCCTCCTGACTATTGCTGGGTGTGTGACCATAGTTTCTTTGATTTAAGTGTCGATCCTTTTGAAGAGATAAAATTACGAATGAAGTTTGTCGCACTGCACTATGGAAAGCCAGGCATAAATAAATATGGAACCTTACTAATTAATAACCAGAATATAGGTTAGCAATACGTATATCGGTGCTTCTTATATCGCATCTGCAAACATATACCCCCTAGTAATGAATTCAAGTGTATCTATAATACAAGCTCTAGTCTGCCTTCAACTCACCTTTCTGTTTAACAATATAGTAACGGGTCTTCTAATAGGGATGATTTTGATACTTTTGTCAAGATCTGTATTTTTTTTTTTCATTTTCTTTGGTAATGTTTACAATTTCATCATGGAAAGATATACGCAAGAACAACGTTTACAAATTAATAAATTCTGTTATCAAACCAATCGTTCTCCAATGAGACAAAGAGCCGCTCGAAGTAATGAGGCAAGTGTTGCTGAAGACCGCTTCGATTCCAAGACGTTCACAAAAATTGGGACTATCTCAAACCACAACCTGCCGGATTTTGAGAAAGAACTTGGGGTTGCACGCGTACTGTTCTCACTCAAGAACTGAAGTCATTGGATTTACGGTGATGTCGCGAATTAGCTATTTTTTTTTGGAACAACTTGAAAACGATCATCTTCTAATTATTCCTCAATATTTATTTTGTCCTCTTCAAAGTAATCCCCGCCAGATTTAATACCCTTATGCCAACGATTTTTCCAGTCCGCGAAACAATTTTAATAAGCACTTTTTGGTATGGCCTTCAGCCTTCAGTGAATTTTGTTTTATCCTTCGTTCGACTGAAAACTGCCTCCATTGCGTGTTTTGAGAAGTCGTGAGATCCGAAAGACACTTAAACGTTTGTCGATGCTCATTCCGGACCTTCTGTGCTATATTTTATCCTCTCCAACACTGTTTCATCATTCTATATTCTTATAATCTAAATTGTTCGACATGAGTTTGCAATATGTTCAATTCCTAATCCTGAGTGAGTTCTGGTTGCTGCACAAATGGGGAGGTTAAAATATTTGAACGCTTCCAAGCGGCTGATATATTTAACGAGAAACGTTTTCACGGAAAACATAAGATCTGACAATCTCAATAGTGATCAGCGCTATAAGAACTACATTTTTGTTTGCATTTTCGTCGTAAACTGTTATTGAAACCCAGTTGTACGCTCGTCTCATTGGCTCTGGTAAAGTATTTATTACTTTAGAGTATTGATCTGATTGCTTTCGATTTGTGGAAATTGGGTTTCGTCTCCCAATGGTTGACTGGTGCAGCCAGGCCAGCGCAACTGCAAAGTTTTCTGCAATTTCAAAATCTGAATGACTGAATTTACAAAGATGAATATGGTGCTTGTGTAGCTACGTTTCGGTCGAAAGCTTGAAGGCACACGCAATGTGCGTAATCTGCCAGCATTTGTTGCTTGTACCTTCAGAGTTATGCGAGTCACTCGAACGTCTTTGCTTTCAACGAATTCTTAACTTTGGCACGTCTTGGCCAACTTTTATCAAAACGCCGCATCTCTCATTTGTCCAAACTGATCACAACACAATATATATGCGTGCGGACACATGTTTGCTGCGAATATGCACAGCAAGAAGGACGCCAGGTCGGGAGACCGGCAGCCAAGGCATAAAAGGGCGCACAGTGCCATCCTCTCGCTTAAGCACTACCACAAACAAACAAGCATGTGCGATAAATACGATTTGGAATCTACCCAAGCTCCATTTATCAGCGTTATTGACCAAAGGAACTGCAATAAAAAGTGCAATATTTCAATTTAACCGCTTGGTGGCCTTTTACCCCAAAACACCGCATATCACCAGCACCAGAAACACCAGCAGCGCCAACGACGACTGTCCCTTAACCCACCCAGCGCCGTGCGGTCACCGCGCTTACCGACGCTGCCCCGCTGCCCCGCTGCTCCGCCCGCTGGGCCATGCTGCTGCTCGGCAGCTGTGCTACTTTGTTGTTGGTGTTATTGTTGTCGTACACTACGTTTGCTAGCAATTTAACGTACAGAGGATTTTATTACCCTCGATGCACATTCTCAACTTTGTTGTTCAGCCACATTGAGTGTCGCCATCGCCACTGCCACCGCCGTCGCCCGGTGTGTTGTGATGAGTTGGATCTTCATACGTACAAGACAGTCAGTGGCACGGTGGGCGCAGTACACACACTCACATACACGCTTACATCGGCCCAATAGACGATGGGCCGCACTGGGTCGATGGTACCACTGATTGCAGCTACCGACTGTAAGTTGCAGCAACTCGAAGTTTCTCATTTTGTATCAAAGTTTCTTGCTACGCGCACCACCGCTCCCCCTCCCCGGCAGGCATGCGGCCACAATTATTGTCATCTCTAATGTGACGACATTTTCTGTAACTTTCGTTTATACTGTTTCGCTTTTCGTATCGTTTCAGTTGCAATCCTCGGCAGCGACCTGGTGGCTGGCGTTCGTGGTGAGGAGTGCGGCCAGGAGGAGTTTACGAAATGTGCTGAGCCTCTGGATATGCTACATTTAACCTCCGAATTATCCATCGGAGCTGCCAAGAAGGACGAACTGCTTAAACTTTGCAAGTAAGTCAACGTTATCAACGAGAAAAGAAAAAGTTTCTTTTTTCAATTATTTAATTCCGCATTTACCCCCCACCCCTTCTGCCTGGCGCACCGCTGCTGTTGCATGCCTTACCTGGTGGCCACCAGCAAACTGACTGCGCGCAGTTTGTTGCGCCGCTCATCACTGCGAAGCACTAATGGCAGGGTGCAAGTAATTACGAAGTGTAGTCGACTTTCTTTTTTGGCTGTTTCTCGGTCTCTTTTTCTTCATTCAGCGCAGGAATTAATTGCGCTGTGCAATTTGTGGTTTTTACTAGCAAAATTAATATTACCTTCTAATTTCCAGCAAATGTACGGGCGAATTCTCGCATTTTGGCTACAAACCTTAACTTTATCAGCTCAGGCCATCGTCCATTAAATCTGGTGCAATCAGGTGTCATAATTATAAAATGCGACGCTGCCTTAGTGCGAGATTTTAATTATTGAAGTCATAAATGGTGTTGCTTAGCTTGCGGAATTTCGAAATTACAGTTACTTCAACGCAATCGCGAATTTGGTAAGGCGCAGAGTTATGGGAAACCGCTGTTTAATTATTGAATTCTCGCTTTTTTGAGAATTAATTATGTGATCGTGCTTCGAAGTTAATCGAATAGCTTTCAGTAAATCCTTAAAAATTCCGACATACATATCTCACTAGCACAAATCGAGCTTATAACGTTTGGATGGTTTTTAGGAATGTTCGTCAGGGTTAGTCCCCCAAAGCATTTAATCTACTTAATCTGTTATACTTGTAGATGGCTTGAGATCGAAAAGTAGGCGGCGCTCCCAGTTGACGGAAGAGACCTTCGCTTAGTAAAAGGGATCACGGTTGTTTTTGCCGGGTTGATACAATACTTAACCCTATCGTGTTACACCATACCTTTGCTCGACTTAAGCCCCTTTGAATAACGTTGCAGAGAGTGTTCTCAAATTTGCCTCTCGCCATTATGACAATGTCATCGTCGTACCCCTGGCAACGATTCCCATTGCTCCATTGCAAGTGAGCAAATCAAGGAACTCATCTACTACCAGGCTCCATCTGCATACTGGAGACGGCACGTTCCTTTTCTCCAGTGCCTTGATCATGCTTGCGTGAGACGCGTTATCAAAAGCACCTTCAATGTCAAGAAAGGCGAATTCTATAGTTCAATGACCTCGCTGCCGTTGTCCACCCACGGATCTCGGCTCTAAGGAGCACTTTGCTGGAGGATCATCTTCCATGTGAAAGAAGATCTGCGAGATAAATCTCAACTACCGAACCCAAAGTAGATTCTGTTGCAAATTAATTTGCGATTAATATCCAGGCTTAGATTATCACCTATTCCAGCGTTATATTGATAAAGAGGTACGAGAGGGAATCACCTTGTCTGGTACCGGAGTGCTTGCAGATTTTGATGGAGCTGATGATGGAGCCCTCTAGTATCCACAGAGCATAGTGGGGAAAACGGTATTTTTTACAATTTTAAATATAAATTAACTGAACCTTGTAACTTCCTATGCCACAGCAAAAATTTAGTGACAATGTGCTGTTGAATCCATTACTAAAAATTTAGACGAGCTTTGGATGAACTTCCAATTTTTAATGTACGTTTTTTCCACTTCAGAAATAATATTGATGGAGATGAGACTTGCCTCTGCGATTCGAATGAAATTGCGGGAGTTCTTTAATGAAGTTGGCAAAACATTTTCTTTTTTAACAATGCATCAGTGCTTCTACAAAGCAGAAACCTCAAAAATGTTGTTGTTTTGCTAATAGCATAGACATTTTGGGTCCATTTACCCCAAACATACGTATTTATTCTACAAATTTACGAATGTGTGCTTCTGTATGTAGCGGTCTATTGTTCGGCTATTTACGCCGATGAAGGACGCAACACATCGATGCGCACAGAAGTTAACTCGAAGTTTTGATTTTAAACTTCATGTTTTTGCTCCTCTCGGACGGTGTCTACGTATGTATCTGTGATATCAATGCATTCGTCCACTTGCCAATTCATTCGTGCGTTCGCTTACGTGCTCTCTGCGCTCGCTCGGAAGATACAATTTGAACGGCAATTCTCATGGTGTTTTTCTTCGTTTTAGACGAGACCTCACTATTCCGACAGTTATCGTGTGCCTATTTAGTTACACGAAAATTTGTGTTGATTGCAACTACCACTCCATAGCCGGAAGCAATACGTTCTTCATTGTGCTCGTAAATACCGTTATCATTCAGTGGTCAACCTTTGGCACTTGGTATGCAGCACTCAATGCGTTTGTCCACTTCCCACTAAGCCAATGCTGCGAGTGGTTGCTCTCTTTCGGCAAAACAAAAAAGGCACACTCACACTCGCACATACGTGTACGCGTTCATCTAGCGGATAAAAATCGAGTTCATTAAAAATTCCAAGCGGATCATCTGTTTTGTAAAATGAGTCTGAAAAAACTTTCGGTTCGTTACATAAGTAAGTAAAAGCATGTGCCAAATTGAATTTCCAAAACAAATTTTTTTGTCATCCCAACGAGAGGAAGGAGGTTAATGCGGTTATGGAAAAATCAAGAATTCGTATGAATTACAAATGAACTCTGCGTTGCATTAAACACGTCATGGCTTAAAGTTATTAGAATAGGTCAAAAGTAGAAGTTCTCCTTTATGATTATACAATAGACTTAATATTTTATTGTGGTCTTCTGTGTTCTTTAGAATGGCGTACACAAAGTCCACTTTTATTGATTAAAGTGTTTTCGGTGTGACCACTAGCCACAATTGCTCACTTTAGAATAGGCAAACTGTTTAGTTAAGAAAACCAAAGGAGGATGGCACTCAACTCTGCTTTGAGCAACTTGAAAGCCTGGCGTTAGCCCGGAATTTTTTAATACCTTTTATTGCTAAAGTGAATTGCTATTAAGTAAAGAAGTTACAGAAATACCCATTCTAGGCTGTAGTAATCTTAAAAATGTAAAATGCATAAAATATATATATAATAAATACATTCAAGAAGGGCAGGGTAAAGTCTTAGGAATACTTCTAAAGTTATCGTACTTTAGAAATGAGGTTTTAATTGTGAGGAATATCTAGAAACCGTCACAATTTTTATCAAAATCATCTTCGATTTACCTTAAACCATTGGAGTATTGCTTGGTACAATCAAAATATTTTTATACTCTGAACAGGGTATATTAAGTTTGCCCAGAGGTTTGTAACACCTAGAAGGAAACGTCGGAGGCTTTATAAAATATAGTATATATCAATGATTAGCGTGTCGAGCTGAGTCGATTTAGACAAGTTCATCTATCTGTCTAAAGTTTTTGGTTGCCATAAAACCTTTTTCGTCAAATCAAGTCATTGTATGGAATTTTTTTATTTGCCAAAATATCTTCAACAAAATTTAGCATAGATTATTGTACAAGGAATAGGGAAAATCTTCAGACAAATTGTTGAGGTAGAAACACTATAACATATAGGTACCATAACAACTGATAAATCAAAATCAGTTCCTTGTATGAGGACTTTGTGAAGGGTATTCTAGTTCCAAAGGAACCGAAATCGATGAGCTTTCATATTTTTTTAATGTTTGTAGTTTGAACCGTGAGAACGCTCAATAGAATAATGCAAAATTTATTTGTATATTGTGGACGTGAGAGAATTGTAATACCTAAAAAAGGTTCACTTAACAACAACACAAATTAACTGACATGAGCGCTGTACTCCCGGGTGCTAACCGAAATAAGAGTTATCCTCATTGAGTAAAAAATGTGTTTCTATTCCACCCCAGCTTCCCAATGTTTTTTAAGTTTGAGGATTGTTAGCAGTGGAATACATCTGGCTGAAGGCTAGGCATTCATAGAAAATGTTCCAGCGGCTCATCTTCCTCCGCGCATGCTCGGCATTCAAGCGAATCCACATTTGCTATCTTATGAAACTGGGAACTTAAGAGTCGGTGCCTCGTGATGACATCTACAATGTAACTAAGCTCCCTTTTGCCAAGAAGTAGAAGCTTTGTGGTCTGTCCACCATCAACACTACAGCCCTGCGTTGCTTGTGTTCCAAGATTTGAGGTGTTCCACTTGGAGTGGTTGCTTCAAACAATCCTTAAAGAAACTGAATGGCCTGGCGCATGATAGGGGGAAATGTGTATATTTCCATATGACCGGCTACCCAAATGATATTAACCGATTTATTTTAGTTTTATTACTTTTAAGTTCCCATTCTCCTATTTATATTTATATGCTCTCTTTATTTTTTAGTGAACTGAAAAAGGGCGTTCGTTGCATCCAGAGTTACACGCGGCGCTGCATGCCGCTGCAGCAAAGGAACCAATTCAATAAATTGTACCACGGTACAAATCAATTCATTCGTGACTTGTGTAACGAAGGCGAGTTTCAGGATGGTAAGTTGAAAAATAATTGAAATACTTGAAAACCTCGCCACTTTATTTGTTGTAAATATGTCTAGAATACTTAAAGCACGCGCATTGTTCGGAAATAGCCAAAAAGGAATTTGAGGGTTGCGCCAATCGTTATAAGGAAACAATGGTGTTTCTGAAGCCCAACAAGAATCAGGAGAACCACGAGAACATAACTTTGAATGAAAATATAAAAACAATTTGTTGGTGCGTTGTTGTAAAAAATTGTGAGTAATTACTTTTAACTAATTGAAACTTTCCGTTATTGAAATGCAGTTCCATCAACGAGTTGGTGGATTGCTCTGAAGATGCCGCACGCAAGATATGCGGCCACGACGCGGCGAAATTCACACGTGAACTGGTTGACAAATATGCGCACAGCCTAACAAAGGTGAGACCAAATTGAGAAACATATATGTGTGTTAAAAGGGGATGAGTGTAAATTTAAGAAAATCAAAATGAATAAGTCGTTGATATCCCGTGGGGTACTTGCTCCGCTCTCACAAAGCTATGATTTTTTAAGCAAAAATGTGGGATGCTAATAGATTTTTCATACAAAAAGAGTCACATGCAATAGCTAGAAGCGCTTGAAGCAGTATTTACTATTTTATCTGCATCTGCGGATCGCTTTCCCACATTGCGATTGGAGTAACCTTTTAAAGTTAACCATTTAACATTTCAGATCTACTGTGAGGACTTCACACGACATCCGGAAATGTGCCATGACGGACTCAGCGATGAAGGCGTGTCCCGATATCAGTCTCATCTTGGTCGAGCGATCGTGCTTATCATTTCAGGCGTCGTTGCGGCATTCGGTGCACACATGAGTATTAGATAGATGAAAAGTGTGGCAACGTAAAATTACAAAAAATACTTTGCTGCTTTGATTTTTCTTAAGATATTACTTATAATCTCTTAATTGTTTGAGAGCAACGAAATTTGTTTTCAGTTTTTTTGGGAAACGGACTTATACAGTTATCAATTTATAAGTGAATTAAGAGATTACGGCATGTAGCTATATAATTTAAGTTAAAAAGCAAAAACAAAAAGAAGACGTTGCAATGTATCCAGAAGAACAAGAAGAAACACACACATACACATCTTAGTATTTAAATGGGATTAATGAAGTGGATATATATAGAAATATTATAGCTATGTTTAAAACAACATATACAGTTAGTAGAGTGCTAATGGAGAGTCGGAAGGGTGCGTGAAGAGTAGAAGAGGCGAGAATGTGCGGAATTAGAAATTATAGTTAAAATTAAAATTTAGGGCACAGGAAGCCCGATTTAAGAGAAAATTACCAACACTCACACAAAATCACACGTTTAGAGTACCAACAAGACCAAAAATTATACAGTACATACCTACATATACACAAATTAATTATAAAGTATGTTAGACTTAGTAGAAACATATTGAATTTACTTATTGTATTTGTATGCACTTGTTTATTAAAACGATATAAAATAATTAATTAAAATGAATTGCGAAATGAAAATTGCAAAATTTGGCATGAAGATTTTACGCCGGAATTAAGTGATTTAACACGTGGCAACACTTACACATACATATACTCGCTGGAACAAAGAGAATTTGTGAGTTGTTTCACTCATTGGAGAGTATATTTTTAAGAGAATAAATGTATTAAATTAATTTAGTTGTAAACTATTAAATTTTGTTGAATTTTTATGCAATGTAATGGAACTTAGATATAAAAGAAACAAATCCAACTCGATGGTTTCCTTTTTTACGTTCACAGGTCTTTACAAATAGCAGATTAACTAAGTGCTTTGGAAGTTCGTGGGGGGAAAGAGAAAAATGGTCTAATGAAACTGGCGGTGTCCGGTGAAAGAAACTGCTAGAGTATGATCAAAACAGTGCTTGAAGTCTAACTGGAGCGGATAGTGAGAATAATAATGCTTTCGACCAGTTTTTTTTTACAAAGATAGTTTTAAATGATAAATATTTTTGAAAAGTTTTCGCAATTTTTTAACCCAAGTGAAGGGAGATTCTCTAAATAAAGGTTTTTAGTGTAATGAAGTCGCTAAGTTGGTGGAATACTTGAGAGCCCATAAATACCTTGCGGAACTGGTACTACTATGGTTTGGCAAGGAAATTTATTTGGTTCTCTTTTATTTAATATAATATAGGGTAGTCGAAAAAGTATTTTCGTATTTTTAATCAAACTTCAAATTATTTTTTTTTATATTTAGATAAAATTTGTGGTCGACAACTTTTTGCCATTTTTTCGTTAGAGACATTATTCCATCAGTGTAAAAATTTTCTGGTTTGTAGTTCGGCGAAAAACTGCGAAAAGTAATTTTTACAGGCTTCTCTTGAAGCCAACGTTACTCCACTAAGGGAGTTCTGCGTAGCCCGAAACAAGTAATAATCCAATAGTGTAAGGTCAGTGCTGGGAAGTTTTGATGCATCCACCATATCAAAACTTTCCAGCCAAGCTCTCCCAGTTTGTGTCGAGTCATCAAAATTGTGTGTGCTCTAGCATTGTTCTGAAGGAAGACGAACCTTTCTGTTGATCAGTTCTGCCCGTTTTTTTCCGATTACTTGCTTCAATCTCATCAGTTGTTTACAGTAAAATGTTGAATCAATCGTTCGACTAGGCTGGAGCAGCTCTTTTCAATCCCAGCAAACACTCAACATTACCTTTCGAGGCGTTTGTTGAGCTTCACCAAGCTTGGACCATGATCTTTTTCACACATTATTGTCGTATTTGCTCCAATTTTCGTCTTCTCTTTCCATTCGCTTTAGAAATGGTTCAATTTCATTTCGTTTCTGAAAAAAATGATGTTGTTTCGGTCCAATAAATTTTTCACAGACAATTCATGTGGTACCCAAAGTACCCGAGTTTCTTTTTGTAGCCAGTCATTTTGAAATGGTTAAAATCCGTTTGATGATGAATGTTAAGTTCCTTACACTTTTTCGACTACCCAATATTTTTTCAGAATTTTTGTTAACATAAAAAATATTTTTTCCAAATTCTTAAAATATTATCCTTTCTAAGGTTGCAATTATTAATTAAGGTCAATAATAATATCTAATTGTATTCGAAAGTGACAGTTTCGAAATGCTGGCTTAAAAGGGTAGCTTCACTATTTTTTCTGAGACCAGCAGTCCGTAGGTCTTGAATGAAAGATTTAAATGAGTTTGCTTAGAAGACTAGATAAAAGGCTTCCACTTTTTTCGTGACATCACTGACTAATGGTTATATGCTTTTGGGCAGTGTTTGGTAATATGTTTTACTGGAAATGCCGAGACGGATTTACGGACAGATCTTCCAAGCACTTCGCACGTAAAAGCAGCTAGCTGGTAGAAGAAATTGTCGAAGCACCTTTCTTAAAAACGATGTAGGCACCGCAATTAGCTTGTATGGTAGCCAAGTACTCGTAGCTGACTCTTGAGAGAGCTTCTGGTTGAGTTATCGCAAATGCTATAGGGAAGGTGACAGCAGAAAGACAGGCGCAAACAACAACCTAATTAACATCGTCGAAGGTCTTAATGACTTACCGAGTGTCCATTCTAAAATCCTACGCACAAACTGGAAATACTTCCATTTTAAATACATAATTACCACATTTCCAAGTGATCTACCTTTAGACCCCACCCACTTAATCTGCATTTATCAAACAATGAAGTTTTTAACACGAGTTTTTTAGGCTAGACCTGCGAATACATTTCGTGGCTATGAAAAATCAAATATATACTTGGGAATAATAATTCAATTGCGAATTTTTAATTCATGGCGTTCTCTGCATGTATATGTAAGCCAAGCATATATAGTATATATTTATAAAATAAAAAATATTAATTTATCGAAATAAAAATAGAAAAGACAGCAACGCACAGCAAGCACTTAATGTCATTAGTAATGATAATTTTAACTAAATAAATTATAATACAAAGAAAATATAGAAACTTATGTATGTAGTTGTTGAAAATTCACTTGTTGCAATTATGTATGCTATGCTCATAATTTATACAGTTATCTTATGGAAATTAGTTTGTTGTTAAGATCCGTGCCATTTGTTTTCTAACTAATAACTAATTAACTTAGTAAACTTAACTTATAGCCACAGCGTATTAAGCGAAATTTTATTCAACACACGAAAGTTCAATGCGAATTTTACACAGCAAGTAGCAATGCAAAACTGAGTAACCAGAAATAACAAAAACAAAAACAAAAATAAAAGCAATGTCGTTGCCCGATATTGGAATACAGTCAATTACGAATGTGTTACATTTATCGGTAACCAAAATCAGATTTGTTGTTTTATTTCGTCCGTTACAAATTGCAACGGTACTTTAATTTAGCGGCCAGTTACCGAACACAAACATGCGCTCGCACACAGCGATGTAACCATGGAAGTAAGTAAGTTTGGCGTAAGGGCGATATGGCGATAGGGTGACCCCGTGATGCCAGTGCGGCAGGTGCATTCGCTGCGCGTCTTGCTCGCCACACTTGCTGTATCACCGCACACCGCTTTCACGCTCGGTTGCAGCAGCACTTTCGCATAGGAGCGGAAAACCACATACCGGATGCGACACAAATCGCCAAATGAAACGAAACCACGTAAGTGCATACTCGACTCACCGCAGTGATCCGCACTCTGCTGGCTGTACGTTAAGCTGCCCATTTTGTCACCATATCACCGTGGCACCTGAAAAACGCCCATCCAACGCCCCGACGGCGAGGCATAGGTGTTGCACAGTGTGGCAGAGCTGCTTCTATCTTGCTTAGTAGATGAGAAGGGTTAAAAAAGACGTGGAATGCCGCGAGGAAGTGTAAGCACTGGTATCCGAAAGCATTTGAGTTCTGTCACCCCTCAACAGGAAGCATTGAAATTCAGAGCGCATTTATAACACGAAACAGCTTCTCTCAAATTCCGTCAGTGGCTCGGAGGTAGCCTAACATCGGCTCCTAACTTAACTTAGAACTTGAACAAAGGAAAAAGACTGAAAATTGGATATTTAGTAGACATTTTCACACATTGATGGAAAATAATCCTTCGTTTAAGACTTTAAAAATTATATCTCGAGAAACCTTGCCAACCGTCTTCAAAAAAACAGTTTCGAAAAAACGCGTTTAAAGACTGCGCACTCTGCCTAGCTAGCCTCGAGTGCCAAGTTCTGAAGGCTGTATCTCCGAAACTATTACTCGGATCAACTAAAAAACTTAGAATAGTATTCTGGAGATGTTGTAGAATTTAATAAGAATAATGTAACCCCTTAAAATAGGTTCCGTTACATGCATTGTCAGAAAAGCTGCTTAAATTTCTTCCTCGAGGTCTAATATATATTTTCCCAGCTGAAATGTCTTTGAATAAAACACTGTGTGTGCCACTCACTATTTCGAAGCTCGCGGAAACCACTCTTTTCACCACACTCGTTCAGACAGCCACACACACACACATCCACACGAAAGTTCCACCTGTACTTGCTATCGGAGCGATTTGGCATCGCCACAAACGGTGAATTCCCTTTGCATATGCCACATCTAACGTTCGTTCCCGAACACACGCGCGCTCACACATATGCCACTGCTTGTCTTTGTCCATTCTCGCCAGCCAGGCCACTGTGCCGCGTTGCGACTTTGGTTTTTGCTTTTGTCCCATCCTTCGTGTTGCCATTCATGTTGGCATAACTTACTTTGCTCAAGGGATGCTGCCGACGACCGCTTGGCGTGCAAATTCACGCCAAATTGGCTCTTAGCCCAGCCCAGCGCAGCCCGAATCTGTGGAGTCCGATCGAAGTGCTTAGACCGTTGTCCGCTTGTCCACACTTCACAGTTAGGTTTATCTGCGGAGTTACCTGTTTCCTGTGTCACTTTTAGCAGCGTTCGGGGTCCGCTATGCATTTTAACTCCAGGTAATGGCTTCGATTGCCAGACACACGACTGCAAGCGCACATCACACACACACACATGCTTCGGTGCTTCGGTGGCTGGGTGTGTGCATGTGAATTTATGCACCGTTGTGGACATGTGGTATGCAACGGTGGGGGCTGCTAAGTAATTAAAGTTGCCCAACAATGATTTTTCGAGACAATTTCGGAACTTTAATGTTTTACAACATAATTTAGGAGCCAGTGAAATGCAGATCAACTGATATCACTGAATTCAGTCGAATGCTCGATACGGCCGGTTGTGGCACAGCTACGTGCAGCAGGATTTGTTAAAAACTTAAATTTTAACACAAAACTAAGCACCGTTAGCACCGTTAAGCGTGTGAATTACTCGGCGTCGCACACACAATCTGACCCGGCGGCACCCTGTTTACGTGGAGGCAAATGTTGCAATATAGTTTTCGCCAAACTTCTTCCGCCTCTCTCTCCTTTCGGCTGCGAGCCGTCGGGTGGGGGTCCAGCGCGGGCTCAAAATCGCTCACTATTTGCGAATGTTATTTGCAATATCACTGGATTTTAATGCGGCATGTTGTTGTCGGTGTTCATATTATTGCCGTTGTTTTTAATTGACGTCAGCAGCTGTGTCACAATCAACGCTAATCACTGTAATTATTGTTTACCGCGTGACACTCGTTTAATTAATTCCAAGTTACGGATCCACCCGACTCGGCCATCGGCCATCGTGGGTGTGTAGTCGCGTTCCCCTTCCATTGTTGCTGTTGTTATGTGGTTGTGTAAAACTATGGCAACAGCAGCGACCACAAAGGCAACCAAAACAAAAACAAAAGAGCAGAGATGTCCGCTAACTTTTCGCCGTAACGGTAAATGGAACGAGAACGGTATTTAATTTTATTACCTGGACATTGGGAATCGAAACTACGGAGCAGCAGCACGTCAATGAATTTTAATTCGGTTTATTCGAAATTTAGATGCCTCGGTGGACCCTGTTGGGCGCAATTACCGATCACGCGGGGCGCAAGCGAAATTAGCGAGTCAGTGGGAGAATTGATTACAGCGCGAAATTGGCACTGCGTTTAACCGCCTATTATGGCGTGCAGCGATTGCTGGTGGGCTGTGAAGGAAGCATTACTTGTATTTTGGCAGTGCCAGGTAGACACCGTTGAAGTGTGTAGACAAGGCGCTTCTAAACGCTCAATTAATGAACGTTGACACATTTTCAGATTCTTCCAAGCTAAAGAGGCGTTTTTAGCAAGGTTGGTTTATCTCCAAAAGCTGAAATACTTGTAATATGAAAGTCAAACCAAGTAAGCAAGAGAATTGGATATAGTTATGAAACCTAACCTCATACACTTTGGAAAAGTATAGAAAGGTATTTATTAAGCCGGAAACACTTGTGCCGAAATATCTCCCGAGTTCAGCAAAAGAGTTGGCGTTTTGATATAAGCTCAAGTAATAAAAGGAATTAAATTGAAGGTTATACTCTCGATAGCTTATTGTCACTTTAAGGTTATTTCGTAACCCCAATTATCATAGAAAACTTTATCCATATTCACAAAAAACTGGGGCAATCGATTTTCAAGTAAATTTTTCACCAGCAAAATTCGTCATAGATAGGAATAGATAAGAGTTTATACTAACCGGTAACCCAAGTAGAAGTACCTTTTTCAATTGCCTTTTTTGACAGATCACACGTTAGTCGTGTCAAGCTGTCATGTCGTTTTTGTTCAATACTGTTTGGCATTTAATCATCGAAAGATTTTCGCCTGAATACCTTTATAAGCCGCTCAACTGTAAGGAATGTATTTTGCACGCTTCGTTCAACTTATGGCCAACATAATCGGCCTAGCCAAATTTTGTTCAGCGATGAGGCCTATTTCTGGCTCAATGAGTCTGTAAACTAGCAAAATTGATTTGTATTTCGGTGGTCGGTCCATATTTCTTCAAAAATGATCCCAGTGAGAACGTAACTGTCAATGGCGACCGTTATCGCGCCATAGTAACCGACTATTTGAAGCCAGAAAGTGCAGCTCGTGATCTCGACGACATTTGGTGTCAACAAGACGGTGCCATTTCCCACACATCGCATCAATCAATACGTTTGAGAGAACACCTCGGTGAGCAGATAATTTCACGTTTTGGGCCGGTCAATTGGTTACCAGAATCATGTGATATCACACCGTTAGACTTTTTCCTGTGGGGATATGTAAAGTCTAAAGTCTATGCGGACAATCTCGCTTCGATTCACGCCTTGGAGCAAAACATCGCGCGTGTCATTCGCCAGTTACCAGACGAAATGCTCGAAAGAGTCATCGAAAATTGAACTCAACGGTTGGACCATCTGAGACATAGGCGCGGCCAACATTTGAAAGAGACGATTTTAAGAAAATAAATGCCAAAGAATGTTCGTTCAAATAATAATAAATTTGAAGTTTCTGTGTTTTTTCTTTAAAAAGTAGGGAACCTGGAAATGGATCACACTTTATAAGGTGGATATATAAAAACATCCGAAAACTTGTCATTTGTCCTGCTCCAATTGCTGACAGTACAGCTCCGAGTTAAAAATTTGGCCGTAGGGTAAGAGCTCATAGTAGATAATTATCTGCTATTTCCACCAAATACTTAGCAAATAATTTTTGGCAGTCAACCCAGGATTTGTCGCTCTTTGCATCGGACCACTAGAAATGAATCGATTTTGTTGCGATTTAGCATCCATAACAGTAACAGGAGCATAAACTTCATTCACATTTTCAGCCTTTTTTCTCGTTTTTTCGCCTTGATTGAAGAAAAATGTAAAATTTGGCGCATTTTCTCTTTGGTGGTGTATAGCTTTGAAGCGTACTCACAAAATACTGCGTCAAGGAATCGCAAAACTCCCTAATAATATTTTTTGTATGAACTATGTACTGTCTAATGCCATATTGTGTAATCCAACCGAACTTATATAAAGGGAGATACAGATCATCACAGAAGACAGAAGTCATTTAGTGGGAAAATAATGTTTTTTTCAAAAATTATGATCGCAGTTTGAAAAATCCGCTAACAGGGTGATATTTACATAAAACAACAGTTTCGTACAAGAAGTCTAAAATATATCACAGAGCTTATCTGGTATTTCACCCAATAATACCCTAGCGACTCATTTAATCGTGTGGGTGTGTGTGAATGAGAGCTTTTCATTTTTTTAGCTATATCCACCAAGAGTGCTATACCCACGAGAGGCCGACAAGGTTTCCATTTGTTTGCACCACCGATGCAGCGAATATTAAAGACGACTTACAAGGAAAAGTCGTATTTATCCCTAAAAATGCAACTCGGCATTTTATTCCATGCGCTGAGCATTAATTTTCGTTCGTATGCAGAAAATGAAATGTTGCCACATAAGTGTCTCCACGCGCAAAAAACCTATATTTCTACCACACACACACACACATGCATTTTCATACAGTTATAAGAGATGGTGTCGCAGCGTCAGCCACCCAGTGTCGTATTGGAATGCACAAAGTGGCAATCGTCGCCATGAGCACCGGCACACACACGCACGCACGCACACATACCGTTAGTGCGGCCATAAACAAAGTGGTTAGATTGGCGGCGCGGTGCAGGTGCTTGTGTGCGGCAAATGAAAAGTGTGTCAAGTGCCGCCAAACAAAAGTCAGCGGTTTCAGAAAGACTCACAACGTTTGACAATTCACCGTTGCTTTGCCGAAGGGGCGGAGAGCTGAAAGCACCGAAACGGGAAGTGCTGAGGCGCGTGCACACAAGTGTGCCATTCTATGTTTCTTTTTGCGCTTTTATTTTTATTTGCACGCCGTTGCATTCGCCGGCTTCATAAAGCGGAATCCAACAACACTCAACACGGCTGATGCCTCGCTCACTATCTGCTTGTCAGCCTTTCAACTGAGTTGCTTACGCCGCCGTGCGAGTGGTTAAATTCTTTGTCTGCAACACCATCCACAACACCGTGCAACGCACGCACACGGCGGGTAACGGTGGGGCGGCCTAGAATGCCTTCGTCAGCTGAAAGGCGGCGTACAAATGTTGCAGCGTTAAATTCTCATAATTCCTTCTTTCCCATATTCATTAGACGGTTTTTGGTTTTATGGACTAACCTGCTGAGCTGGTACCGTTGACTTTCTAAAAAAACGGAGCAAACATTGCGAATGCGAAACCGAAAAAGTTTATGCCGCGCACACATTGCGATTGCGGAGCTCAGGCGCGACTTCCTTGGCTTATTTGGCTTTGAAATGAATTGCGTTTGGCATTTTTTTTTTGAAAACGTTTTGGCATTAAAACCACACATACGAAGCCTTGAGAGTTAAATAAAACCCAAGCTACTTCGCAGCAGGCGTGAAGAAGCCGCTCCGCCTTCATGTGCTCTCGCAAACTTCAAACCATAAAGTAGTGTTCGCTCATTAACGGTATACAAAAGGTTAACATGTGTCCCACGTGGCATATTAAAAAGCCTGACAATGAATAAGTAGTGTCAACGCCACCTTTAGCACCGCTTGTAGTCTGCTCACGCGCACATCCACAGGCACACAGCCGAGCGTGTGTTAGGCATTTGCAGTTTACCGTAACAAATTTGGCGCCCCGAGCCCTACCGTCGCCCTTTCGCACTCACGCTCGGCGCTTTAATGTACAAGCGGATGTCCGCGAATTTTATGTGCGAACTGTACATAGGGTGCACTCGTTATGTATGCATATGTGTATGTAGATGGCGCACAGGTTCAACTTCCGCTTGCAAGTTCTTCCTAAATATCATCGTGGTAGAGACCAAGCGGGGAATTTGAATTGGATTTTCTATAAGGTGTGAAGATGTCATTTCTAAACGAGCTTTGTATTGTGGATTTTTTGTGTTTAAGCAGTGAAAAGGGGATTTTTGAAGAAAATGAATTAGTCATATCAGTTCATTACAAAGTAAATTTCATTTAAAGTAGGTTAAAAAAATCAAAAATTTATATATGAGCGTCGATTTCTGTGCGCAAAAGTAACCGTAAACTCTTTTGAATGAACTAGTTCAATGAGTCAAAGCTATTCTTCCTACTGACAGCTGGGCGTATACGTAACCTTCACTACGCTATATAACTCGCATGTGCCCCTACAGCCCTCCTTGGCATTTTATGCAATATTCTCAAAAACTATTTTCTTCTCATTTGCTTAATCAATAATTATCACTAAATCATAGACTTTATAAGTGCCACATCAATACTTGCAACACAAGTTGCTAGCGAAAGGCAGGCTAAGTTATTAAATATTAACAAGATGTGCGGAGGCCGCGCTTGGCATTTAAATAATTTCCAGTTGTGTACATAAATTTGAGTCACGACGCACACAAGCCCTGCTAATTGAGCAAGCATACATACATGTATACACACATACACACACAGACAGAACTTTTTGTATTGCTATATTAGCTTCATAACCCCAGTGCAAACGACAATGTAATGCAATATAAGTTATGGTGTCTCTGTTGCCGCCAGCCGCCACTTGAATGTCCACTGCTCTGCCAATGTTTACGCTCAAAGTTTTTCACACATTTCAGATGGAAAATGTTTAATTTCCCAAAAGAGTAGCGTTGGAAAAAACTTTGCCCATTTCGGTGCACTATCGGCGGCGTCCCTGCCCGCACATGTCTTGCGTTGAAAGACACCGTCGCCGATGTCACAAATGAAGAAGACGAAATTGAGCGAAGGCAAACTTGTTGTTGCCAGCAACTACGCCCTCACACACACAAGCGCTTTGCCGCCACTTCGCTGCGGAAAAAGTGAAAGAATGCATATGTTGCACACAAGCATCAAGCACAATTACATATACATATGTATGTGCATATGTGTGTTCGTTTGCCACCTGCCATATTATGTTGCAGATATATGACAGTTTCTTGTAAAGAATTCAGCTAGAAAGAGCCAAGATTTCTTTTTAGAATGTCAATTTGCGCTTTTTCTTCATTTTTGTCTTGAAAATAGTGTAAGGCTTTAAACATTGTAGAGCCTAGGGCCCTCAACTGAGATCTAGAAATATTGCGATAAATTGTCCTGAAAGACAACTCATTTGGCATGATTACCGATTTTGAAAGAGGGTGGACAGGCACTAACATACCGACCAATATCCTCAGCAATCGATCACTGGCGTACTTCAAATAAGGCGGATCACTGACACACCCCTCTGTTCTCTAACATGATGAAGTCTCTAGAGCCGGTTTGTTTGCTTGTTAGTGAAGTGCGTAATATAAGTTGAATAATTAATCAATGACGAAGGAGCAAACGTTCCATTGCCCGACCATGAAGAAGTTCCAATTACCCGCCTGAAGAACCACAAAGCGGCGAGGGCCGATGGACTGCTGGCCGAGCTGGTAAAACAAGGCGGCGAAGAACTGATATGGAGCATGCATCAGTTTCTTTGTAGAATATGGTCGGACGAAAGCATGCCCGACAATTGGAATTTAAGTGTGCTCTGCTCAATCCACAAAAAGGGAGACCTCACAAACTGCGCCAACTACAGAGAGATCAGTCTACTCAAAATCACATGTAAGGTTCTATCGAGCGTATTGTGTGAAATACTAAAGCCCACCGTCGTTCCTGTGGCTATAGGCCTGGAAAATCAACAACCGACCAGATATTCACGAAGCGCCAAATCTCTCGATGAACAAAAACCAAACCCTATAACTGCAGAGGTATGGACGATGACAACATCCGATGAGTCGACGTTACGAGTTTTCGAGAAGAAGGTTCTGAGGTTCTAAAGATTTATAGTCCTTTGGGCGTTCGCCACGACGAATATCGCATTCGATGGAACGATGAGCTATATAAAATAATCGATGACATTGACATAGTCCAGCGAATTAAAAGGCAGCGGCTACGCTGGCTAGGTTACGAAAACACTCCAGCTCTGAAAGTATTCGAAGCAAAACCCGCCGGGAGGAGAACAGGAAAAGACCTCCACTCCGTTGGAGAGATCAGGAGGAGGAGGATCCGGCTTCGCTTGGAATCTCCAATTGTCACCACCTTGCGAAAAGAAGAAACGGCGGGCGCGGTGTTGTTAACTCGGCTATAACCGCGTAAGCGGTGTCTTCGTCTAGAGTAAAGAAGAAGATAGACAAAATTTAGCGTCGCATGAAAAGGCTGACTCGCAACTGCCATTTGTAGGATTTCGGCGAAATGATGTGTGTATCAAAATAAAAGCCACAGTTTAATTAATTATTATGTGCCCTTCGAAAACGAAACACGATATCAAGAGAAATGTTGCATGCAGATGTTTAGCATTCATTGGGAAATAAGTCAAAAGTGGCAACGTATTTCTAAACTCATTCTGGTCTACATAACGCTCATTTGGCATAAGCACTTTTGAGACCAGCAAACCAAATTTCTACGGACACTTTTAGAGCAGTGACAGTGTGCGATTGTTACAGGCGAGTGCATTGCAAACAATACTCGCGTGATGCTTTCAAATTCGAAAAAATTTTCCCTACTTGAAATCGATTAGTAAATTTCAGAATTTATCGACAAGTTTTTTACGTAACACATGGTCTCAAGAGCTTTACCCTACAGATAGAAAATCACAAAATTGAAACATTTTAGTAACTTTTTTCGAAAAATATACCATAAGCGCTGCTAAGATGTTTCGCATCTCTCCAAGTCCACTGCTTGTTGGGTTAAAACCGAAACTGTTGTTCTCAATTGTGTGTCGCATTTTGTGTTTTATTAGTAAATGCGTGTGTGCGCACACATCTGAGGTTTATGGCAACATCTTGTTCAATTTATTATCATTCCTCGGCTGTCTAACTGGTCGGCACATACTCACGATCGCACGCAAAAGCACATCGTGCGTGTGTATGTTTGGCTGTGTGTAAGCTGTGCTTGAATACTTCCGAAATTTTGTACCTTAATAGCTTGTTCCTTCGTTTTGGTTGCAGTTTAATGTTAAAGGTACTCGGTTTTGAGTGGGTTGTTGAAAGCGATACGGAGTACTTATAATTATACCTTTCACAACTGAAATTTTTCAAAATGAAGAACATAATATAGGGTGATTTTTTAAGAGCTTGATAACTTTTTTAAAAAAAAAAACGCATAAAATTTGCAAAATCTCATCGGTTCTTTATTTGAAACGTTAGATTGGTTCATGACATTTACTTTTTGAAGATAATTTCATTTAAATGTTGACCGCGGCTGCGTCTTAGGTGGTCCATTCGGAAAGTCCAATTTTGGGCAACTTTTTCGAGCATTTCGGCCGGAATAGCCCGAATTTCTTCGGAAATGTTGTCTTCCAAAGCTGGAATAGTTGCTGGCTTATTTCTGTAGACTTTAGACTTGACGTAGCCCCACAAAAAATAGTCTAAAGGCGTTAAATCGCATGATCTTGGTGGCCAACTTACGGGTCCATTTCTTGAGATGAATTGTTGTCCGAAGTTTTCCCTCAAAATGGCCATAGAATCGCGAGCTGTGTGGCATGTAGCGCCATCTTGTTGAAACCACATGTCAACCAAGTTCAGTTCTTCCATTTTTGGCAACAAAAAGTTTGTTAGCATCGAACGATAGCGATCGCCATTCACCGTAACGTTGCGTCCAACAGCATCTTTGAAAAAATACGGTCCAATGATTCCACCAGCGTACAAACCACACCAAACAGTGCATTTTTCGGGATGCATGGGCAGTTCTTGAACGGCTTCTGGTTGCTCTTCACCCCAAATGCGGCAATTTTGCTTATTTACGTAGCCATTCAACCAGAAATGAGCCTCATCGCTGAACAAAATTTGTCGATAAAAAAGAAAAGAACCGAACACTGATTTTGGTAATAAAATTCAATGATTTGCAAGCGTTGCTCGTTAGTAAGTCTATTCATGATGAAATGTCAAAGCATACTGAGCATCTTTCTCTTTGACACCATGTCTGAAATCCCACGTGATCTGTCAAATACTAATGCATGAAAATCCTAACCTCAAAAAAATCACCCGTTAAATAAGAAACATCTTCAAAGCGCTTTAAGCAACTGATCTACTATTTCGTGGAGGGCATTAGTCTTAGCTTATTATTCGGGTTTGATAACGAAAATTTTTTGGAAGAAATACTCAACAATGAATCAGTACCGTTATTGTTAATATTATTCGAAACTCGACTCAGAAGCTGAGTTACAGTTATTCGGGTTTTTGTTTAGTACTTGGATAGGCGCAAATGTTCTTAACATCTCCAACTAAGCGCTTGCTCTTAGCCCATCTGTGAATGCAGTTCGAGTTGCAGTTGGTGTTGCAGTGGCACGTAGCATTTCTGCTCCATCAGTTACACGCTTTGAATAATTGGGGGAAATTTGCCCAACTTAATGGTTTTAATTCGCAGAAGCCGTTTGACGTGAATGCATGCCTGCATCCATATTGCCACATAACACGGCTCTTGCATACATACATACAAATACGCACGCACTTGTTTTGACATACATTGAATGATATGCTGTTTGTATTTACTATGTGTATTTATGGAAACAGACGTGTTTCTAAATAAAAGTGCGCACGTTTACATATACATACGCAAACATATTCATGCTGAAAGGCACTTTTGAAATTAAGAGCTACCAACTTTGATTGGAGGCTCCTGACAACAGCTGTTGCTATAATGAGTATTCAAAGGAGTGATTCCCATGAAGACATAACTCGCTCTGGTCGACCTGTCCATGAAACTGTCGATGAAATTATGGAAAAGATTGAATAGCACCGCCACATAAGCAGCCATGACATCGCTAAGGAACTGAACATTGATCATCAAACGGTTTAGAACCAGCTACAAAAAGAAGCTCGATGTTTGGGTACCACATGAATTGTCTGTGAAAAATTTATTGGACCGAAACAACATCATTTTTTTCAGAAACGAAATGAAACCGAACCATTTCTAAAGCGAATGGAAAGAGAAGACGAAAATTGGATCAAATACGACAATAATGTGTGAAAAAATCATGTTCCATGCGTGGTGAAGCTCAACAAATGGTCGCAAAGCCAAGATTGACGTCTCGAAAGGTTATGCTGAGGGTATGGTGCGATTGGAAAGGAATTATCCACTTTGAGCTAGTCCAGCTTGGTCAAACGATTGATTCTACATTTTATTATCAACAACTGATGAGATTGAAGCAAGCAATCAAAAAAAAAAAAAAAACGGCCAGAACTTATCAACAGAAAGGGCTTCGTCTTCCACCAGGACAACGCTAGACCACACGCATCTTTGATGACTCGGCAAAAACTGAGAGATCTTGGCTGGGAAGTTTTGATGTATCCTCCATATAACCCTGCCCTTGCACCATCAGAACTCCCTTAATGGAATAAAGGTGACTTTAAGCGAAGCCCTTGAAAATTACTTGTCGCAGTTTTTCGCCGAGAAACCAGAAAATTTTTACACTGATGGAATAATGTCTCTGGCGGAAAAATGGCAGAAAGTGTTCGACCATTTCATTTGGTTTATTAAAGTTTATTATAAATATAAAAAAAATAAGTTGAGGTTTGAAGAGAAATACGAATTCACAAAAAAGTGAATTCTTTCTGACTTGCAAGTCGGTATAAGCCCTTAATTATATCATAAATTAAGAATCAATAAAGATTTTGTGGCATTGAAAACTGCTCTTCGAACAAGCTTTAAGCTCTTTCAGTAGCCCTCCAATTTCATACTCTACTACAATTTCAAGTAAACACATAAACAGTTATTCCGGAGGCCAGCATGATCGATTTCTTGTGAATGGCAAATTTGTGGAATTTTGAGCCTTTTCAGCTGCATTACGTTGACTTAGTGTAAATGTCCATACAAACGTACACCTTGCTGTGTGTGTGTGTATGTGTGAGGCTCCTGAACACTTTGCAGGCCTGGACATTGCAAGCAAATATCAATGCCACATTTTAGGTTTCGGTTTTGCCCCACACACCCACACACCCACACAAGCGCCTACGCAGTTGTCTTGGCCACGCATGCTTCCGAGCATTTGCATGTTGCAGCATCGAATGGTACGCCGCAATATTTGGTCCAGCTTAAAGCTGCCTATGCACATCAAAACCATCTTTCTTGCTGCGCCTTTAAAGATTAATTCTCGAAATTTGAAAGATAAATTATGTAAGCAGGCAGCACTGTATGTGGTTGGAATTCGTTATGGCTCAGCATGAGTTTAATAAAGGGTTGTCCACTTACAAATTAAGCCGAAAACAAATGTGCACATGTGTGGGTGCGTGGCCTTCCGAAAATTGCATTTGACCACTCTAAGGCTAGCGAATTGAAAAGGCCTTTTTAACTGTAAAACGTTGGTAGTCGTTTTTGGAAAAGAAAAAATAATAATATTGGACCACTCTGTATATGCAACACCCACACACATGCATGTGATGTAATTGCAGACTTTGTTCGCCATTTTTGCACTCATTCAGGAGCTTGCATTAATTATTTGCTTTACTTAAGTGAGTGAACTGCAAGAGATCAAGATTTGGCAAAAATTAAATGAGGATGTGTGCTCTACACTTTCACTTTTTCAGATTTATGTTCAGTGATACTTGAATGTTGTACTGAATATGAAATAAGAAACTTTGATTGGAATCAACCCGCGCTTTTTTTTTTATCAGAAAAGTCTTATTTTCTGAGAACTTGTGTATTTGAGTCTCTATGAGCCATTTTGCTCTTACTTTGTCACCCTCTGACTTCTTACTATATATCCGAAGTGTGAAATTAAACTATTTTTCCCTGTGTATCTAATTTCTTTTATGCCGCTTTAGAAAACATTACTTTTTCATATTTGCCAACCCCCCCGCGGAGCTGTAAACGCTTTTGCGGTGTCTAAGGCACAAATAGTTTTCTTTATTTCGGAGCTTTTGGTGGGGACGTAGGCAAAAATGTACATATTGTCACACACAAATTAAAGCTAAATGTTTTCGAGATATTCAATCTTGCTGTTCGTATTGTTAAACGCATGTGTGGGTACGTTTATGAGTCATTCTTGTGTACTTATGACAGCCTAAAAAGGCGATTTGATCTTCGATTTACAATTTCCGAAATTCTTAAAAAATGTCATCCACTGCTGTGGTAATCCCGGAATTCTAGGTGGATGACGTTTCAAGAAGATATTGCTCATACAATGACAATGAAATAAAAGGACTCACCAGCGTGAAGCCCAAAATATTTGGTAGTCGAAAGAGTCTTTTCGTATTTCTAATCAAACTTTAAGCGCTAGAACATTTTTCCATTAGAGGAAAACTTTTCTGGTTTCTTGGCGAAAAACTGCGACAAGTTCACACAGGCTTTTCGTGAAGCCAACTTTACTCCATTAAGAGAGTTTGCAATGACGGAAACAAATGGTTGTCCGATGGTGCAAGGACAGGACTATATGGAAGATGCATTAAAACTTCTCAGCCAAGCTCTCCCCTTTTTTGCCGAGTCATCAAAGATGTGTGTGGTCAAAAAATTGAATTTCACCAAAAATTTTGGTAATTTCTGTCTTTCAAAATTCTATCAAAAAACTGGTAGACAATTGTATGGAAAACGACATAAAGATCAATCGAACAAAATTGGAAGAAAAACCTGATAGAGCTGATTGAACTGACTTTAGAAGGCTGCAACTCAAAAACTATTTGAGATATTGCAAAAATATGCAATATGTGGCAACAAAACAGGCCTATTGTAATTCCATTATCATATCTTACTTGTTCAAAAATATAGCTCAGAAATGCGAAAGAATGCATTGTGAATATTGAATATCGTTCAATATGGCTTGATGCTATAATTATGACAATAGCATACTTAAGTTAACTAAAAATCGAAGGTTATGCGGGCCATGGTGTTCAAATAGAAATAGTCACCAGTTTGTAGTCAAAAGGTAATAGAAGACATGGTTAATGGTCTCCTCTACATAGGGAGGATCAAGCAGTATCAGGTTCTTCAGTTTCATTTACACTACTAACACTTGAGATGCTTTATTGGTCGCTTCGACTAACACTCATTGTGTTTTCCAAACAGCAGCAAAATAGCGATGCTCGTCCACGGTTAAATAGGTGTCGAGGAAAAATGGTTGATACGGCAGTTTTCGCTTTGGAGATGTCTATACACGGGATAACCGATTACAAGTCTCTTTTCTTAAAAACCAAGTGTTTCATACGACAGCAACTTTACCTAAATTAGTTGAGAGTGCCACCAACAAAGGAAATTTGTGCCACTTGAGATAAAAAACAGTTATATCCGGTAATAATTGATGACTTGAACCCGGATAAAATCAAAAAATATTAAACGCAACAAAACTTAAAAGTTGTACTGATATGTGTTAATGCGTCTACTTAGATCTCCGTTATAAGTTAGACGATTAGCTTATCCAACTCTCCTTTATAATATCAACTTTGCTGAAATCCATTTGTTTTGCCATCAAAGCACTTATGTTATTGGGCCGCAACAAACCCTTTGTTGCAATATGTGTCGCCGAGTGACAACAATAAATTACTTTAAACTGTTTGCTTGTTAGAATAACAATAAAATGGGAAAGCGACAAAAAATCGGCCAAAGAACTGAAGCGGAAATGACAGCAAATTCAGTTGTGGCACGGACCATGTTGTGCCTCATTAGGCTGGCAAAATTGTTGCTCTGCTGCTCGGGTGACACTCGCGCAGACACAGTGTGCTCACTTTAAGCGACAGTTGATGCACACAGATGGAATTAGTTTGAGCGTAAAAAATGTATTTGGAAACAGGAAAGAGGAAGCGCCCTTGGTCGTTCATCTTTCGTGGCATTTGTTGTGGCAGACGCATAGCCAAACTTGAGCAAATAGAATATACTTGTAAATAAATATGAAAGTAAAATTGTGGCTATTGTTGCTTGTTTTTCCAAAAGCAACCCACTCATAGCTGGAATGTGTGCTCGGAGAAATGTATTTCGTGTTGCTTTGGCAAGTTTTTGCGGCACATCTGATGGCAGAGCCGCCGCTGTTAGCTGGTTGTCGCCGTAATAGATGCAGCTTAAATTTCGGCTAAGACTTTTTATTACACAGTGACTTTGTCTTTTCAACGCAAACTAAAAAAGCCGAGAAAAATCGGAAAGACAGCAGAAGAGCAGGCAAAAAATCAAATAGAAAATGTATAATGTAACTGCGCGTGTATGTGTGTGTGTGTGTGGAGTGTCGTAGCAGAAAAGTATTGCTTTTTAGTGTACTGCTTTTGTGCTATTGTGTATTGCAGCCGGTTTCAGCTTATGCTGCCTTTATTACCCTTGAAGATAACCTCCTCGTAAACATATATATGTGCATGTGTATGTGTGTGTGTGTGTGTGGTAAGTGAGGATCCGCTTTTTTGCCGCACACACCCTTTTTGTGCTCTCGTGTCATGTCGTGCAGCCCGGCATGATCTCGGAGGAGGATTTTATTTTAATGGTTCGCATTTTGCTTATGTGTTTCTTTTTCGATTGCTTGCCAGCAACTGTGTATGCATAGGTGTGTGTGTCTGTGTGTGTGATAGTGTTTATTTGGCCTAACTTTTTTGTTTCTCAAATTCTGTTTGCCTCTTTGAGCTTGCAATTTTACAGTTATCCTGCCACCCACATTACCCGCACCTCGGCCCAGCAATGCGCGCTTCACATCATCATGCATTGTCATCCCACCACTTTACAGCTTATCAGCTTTCCGACTGCTTTCATATTTTAACTTCCAGTACCGCCAATGATACCGCCTCTTCGCTTGCTCGCTTTGCTCGCTCACTCGCCAGCTCGCCCATCCAAATCAGCTGCAATCACATGCTGCCAAACAGCTTTATTCAAGTCGAATGTCTAATGGCTGCACTTACACACACACACGGACACACACACACAGGTTAAGCGCTCCGCCGCTCGCTATGACAGCACAGCTTATTTTGCAGCAATTTACTGGGATAACAAAAGTTTTCCGACTTTCATTCGCCCCCGCCTCACCCAATTTAGATATTCTAAACTCTTTCGCGTGATAAAAATCTAAGGTTATGTTCACGAGCCACCCACACATGCACACATTAGCGACTCTCATTTCAAATGGTTGCGAAATTGTGCTATAACGGTGATGGTGTAAGAGCGCTCTTTGGCGTATCAGGTGGCGCCCCCACATGCCTCGGCAGGGCTCTTGTGGCGATGTATGCCTCATTTGAGTGGCAGGAGTGGCAGCTGAATGTACGTCATAAGAGTAGATAAATATATGGGATTTCGTTCATTTGAATTTCGTCTGCAGCGACCTGCTGGTTATTTAGATATTCACTTGCTGAGTTGATCCTTAATAAGCCCATTAACTCCGCATTAACAAAAGTTGGAAATAGACTGTATCAAATGGAATAAGTGCTCCATTATTGTATTGGCCCCAAAGGCGGGCATAATAAAAAGAAAAGTGCAATAAGGTGATCTCATTAAAAACGATAAAAAAAATTCTGTTCAAAAGGGATTCAGATTCAGAGAATTATGTGAGATGAAAATTTTGAGTGCTCTATTTCAGTGTTGTAGTACTTACATATGGTAAATCAAATGGGAAGCAAGTCATTAGTTAGTATTACATTTGCTATTCTCAAACTTGCCCCCAACTGAAAGTCAAGATACCGTTATATTCGGCATATAGTTCGGAGATGATTATAAAAAATGTATAACTTTCGGATGAGATTTGTCACAGATACAAGAATTGTCCGGAAAGTAATAGGACTGAGTCGATTTAAAAATTAAACCAATCGTTGCACTTTAAAAACTTTTAAAATATGCTTCTTCTGCGTCGAAGCAGCGCTGTCAGCGTCTTTTCTAAGCATTGAAGGCGACACGGAGGGCATTTTCCGAAAAAGTCTTGAGGACCGAGATGCGTTCTGCTCGGCTTTTTCAGGGAAGGAAACAAAAAAAGTCCGAGGGGGACACTTCTGGGCTTAAAGCGGGTGCGGAAGCGTTGGGATGCTGTATGCAAGAAAAGGGGTGTGAGCCAGGGCGTTGACGTGGTGCAACTTCCAATCGGCTGCTATGTCTCGTCGGACCCGATTGGTTTGAGTCTCTTGAGGACTTCCACGTAAAACTTGGCGTAGACGGTGTGTACAGGAAGAACAAATTCATGGTTAGCTCATTCTTCCAGTCCTCATCTGCGACTTTTTCCCGACCCTCTAAAAAGGCCTGGTGGCCTACACCACTCCTTGCTAAAGCAATATCTCGGTAAGCTTGCTCGATCATACAAAAAGTCTTTGTCGCAGATTTATTGAGTTTCACACCGAATTTAATCGCGTACTTCTGTTCTAACGAATGCTGCATTTTCGGCTTGCGCCACTTACAGTAAGACGTCGCGCGAAAATGTTTGTCCTGATTCTCCATATGCTCAGAGACAACTGACCAGCCGCTCGTTCGTTAGCTAGGAACGCCTTCTACCGAATCCAATCGGTGCGCGTACGCTCCGAAGTACGGTTGCGTCGGTCCTATTACTTTCCGGACAAACTCTGTATGATACAGATATGATGAAATAGTAATGAAAAATTTGTAGTTATGGAATCTTTTGGACTAACTGTTGCAATCTAAAGAATGTTAGCAACTTTCAGGCATACCCAAGCTTATGTTTGACGTATTATTTCGAATACTATCCTAAAAAGTATTATTCTTTTTTGAACCTCAAATAGCCCAACTTTGGGCTATGCTGCTACAAACTACCGTTGGCTAAGCAAGCAACACAAGTAGCTACCTCACACCATGCCGAATATACATAAATCGAATATACGTAAAAGAGAGGCTTAACTCGAGCACCCTCCATTACTAGTTGCGCCATTCAAGTGGAAGCAAAGTGACTCGTGATCTCCTCATTTTAAACCCGTAAATATGTATGTAGTGGTGATGATAACTACCACAAGTTATTGCGTGTCCTCTTTGCCACGACTGCGGGTCAGTAGTTGCGAAGCCACCAATTATAAGTTTAATTGGTTTAGAGGCGTATATTTGCCGCTTGACTTGGTAGCCACTGACTTCGCAGCCTAAACATGTAAACATGCGGACGCCATCAAAAGCAATGGAGTGTTTACCTTTAAATAATTTTGCACAATTACATTGCCCACAGAATTTATCCTTCGCAAATAGCCGCCAAAGTTTCTCCATTACCAAAAACGAAGAAGAAGAACATAAATACTACGAGTATTTTCACACATTGTTGGCGGGTTCATGTGTGCTCGGGAGCTCGTGAGCTCGTAAAAGCGCAAGGCCGCTGGGCAGGAAAACTATGCTGCGCACTCACACACCTGAACTGGTACTTGCATGTGTGTATGTTTGTATGTATGCGTGAGTTTTTATGATAATGCGGCGTAGATTAAGTTGGTTAAAAGGTCAAACGCTTTCCATTTTATTCATGCGGAATAAATCGTTCAACTTGTTGAACTTTACTTTTTTGCCACAGAGCGAAACAAAAACAAAAGCAATATTAATAACGAAGCAACAATATATATAATGGGCGCACTTAACTTCTAGTCATCACATAATTAGATTATAACCTCACATGATCAAATAATTAAAAAGACAGTTAAACTTTGCATGATTTTACTTTTGTGCTAAACTATTAAGAATTGCTATGATGACTCTCACCTGTCTCACTTTTGTGCTATGAACCTTGTTATGTTTTTACTTTGAATCGTTGGACCCTTAAAATCATCGTGTTTATACTTTGAACTGGATATGTATCTGTATGAAGTATACATCTTCTTCTTCTTAATTGGCGTAGACACCGCTTACGCGATTATAGCCGAGTTAACAACCGCGCGCCAGTCGTTTCTACTTTTTGCAAGGCGGCACCAATTGGAGATTCCAAGCGAAGCCAGATCCTCCTCCACTTGGTCCTTCCAACAGAGTGGAGGTCTGCCTCTTCTTCTGCTTTCCCCGACGGGTACTACGTCGAATATTTTTAGTGCTGAATGTTTTCGTCCATTCGGACGACATGACCTAGCCAGCGCAGCTGCTGTCTCTTGATTCGCTGAACTATGTCAATGTCGTCATATACGAGTATCTCATATATCTCGTTCCATTGACTACGATATTCGCCGTTGCCAATAAGTAAAGGACCATAAATCTTCCGCAGAACCCTTCTCTCGAAAACTCGTAACGTCGCCTCATCAGATGTTGTCATCGTTCATGCCTCTGCACCATATAGCAGGACGGGAGTAATGAGTGACTTATAAAGTTTGGTTTTTATTCGTCGATACGTTCATACTTCTCAATTGCCTACTCACTCCGAAGTAGTACCTGTTGCCAAGAGTTATTCTTCGTTAGATTTCGAGACTGAAATTGTTGTTGATGTCAATACTGGTTCCAAGATAGACGAAATTATCTACAACTTCGAAGTTATGACTGTCACAGTAACGTGGGAGCCTAGTTGCGAATGCAACGACTGTTTGTTTGATGACAGGATATAGACCCATTTCCTTTGCTTCCTTATCTAGTCTTGAGAAAGCAGAACTCACGGCGCGGATGTTGAGTCCTATGATATCAATATCATCGGCGTACGTTAGCAGCTGTACACTCTTATAGAAGATGGTACTTTTAGTTCTGCAGCTCGAATTATTTTCTCCAGCAGCAGTAGATTGAAGAAGTTGTACAAAAGTGAGTCAACTTGTCTGAAACCATGTTTGGTATCGAACGGCTCAGAGAGGTCCTTCCCGATCCTGACGGAGCTTTTGGTATTGCTCAACGTCAGTTTAAACAGCCGTAGTAGTTTTGCGGGATTTCTGCCGTCAAAAGCAGCTTTGACAGCGAAGAAGAGATGGTACGTGTCGATTCTCTTTTCACGGGGTTTTCCAAGGTGAATATCTGGACAGTTGTTGCTTTTCCAGGCCTAAAGCCATAATGATAAAGTTTTTGTGATCACAGATCTCATTTAAATTCTAATCGTCGGGCATGCATATTCTACAGAGAAGCTGATGCATGCTTCTTGTCAGTACTTCATCGCCGTATTTGAATAGTTCGGACCTCAATCCATCGGCCCCTGTGATTAGATACATATATTTTTTATGCCTCGCTACATGAGGAAAAGTAAGAACCTGGTTCCTACCATAGATATGTATGTGGTTGTATTACAGCTATTTAATTATTTCAACACTAATTAATTCTATTAATTTAAGATGACACTGCACTGCTCATCACGGGTGTTTCTACAGTGCTCCCATGTTCATTGTGACAACCGCCATCAACGCCATTTAAAAACAAACAAAAGTTCGTAAATTTTCGACGAAAGTCGCAACATTGACATTTCCAAGGTAAATTTGTGACGAGCGAGCGAGTCTTCGTTGTGTAAGAAAAGACAAAGCCTCTACACTTTCCGACGTAACATTGAACAAAGAGCTCGGAAGAACATGTTCGTATGTATGCGCATTCGTCGCCTGCTCGTTGAAACCATTGTACAGTTACATATGCGCGATTGCATGTTCAACTCAGTACAACGTAGCACACACACGAAGGATCTTATTAATTACTTATGTTGAACATACCGTTAAATTTTTCATATTAAAGTTCCGCGTTAACCGTTACCGGTGTGGCGGTGTGTTTGGACTGCAGTATTGCGCTGCTTCACTCAGCGGAGACGTCAACCGATATCTGAGTATATGGTGAATGTGAGAAGTTCTTCCCAAAGATGTAAGGACCAAGCGTATGTGTGTATGTGGACATTGCAGTCAAGGGCAGATAAAGTTGTTCGTCGTTTCGACGCGATAAAATCACCGTAAAAGGCCACTCGCATATTTTTACAGCTTCGATGGTCAACGGACAGTTACATGTGTTTGCCTTGAAGGATAAAAAGCTACATTTAAAATTTATAGACAAACATTGGGATGACGTTAAGAAAAGCACAACCGTCGCCGTTGATGCTAATGATGGAACTGCGCCTGGAAGCTGCAAATGGTTAATTGCCATTTTAATTAAGGACTGCCAATAAGCACGGCATACATTTGTCAACGCAGTACCTTGCAGGAACATGAGCCACTGATGCTTTACTGACTTCGTGGATCCGTCGAATAACGCGTAGCGGAAAGACTTCAAATAATTAAGGGAATGCTTTGGTGATGAATTCTTGTAATATTGTTTCTGGATTGCAGGCAAGATAATCTGATGAGCTGATCTAACCTAACTCAGTTCGCTGCTCCGACTATCAGAGACAGTCATGGATAAATAGTGATAATCATTGGCTATTTTGGAACAATCTCCTTATAACAGATATGAGATTTATGAATAGATGTTCTAGGTTTTTCTAGTTATTGATGGCTTTCAAGTATGGTTTCTGAAGACACGAGTATCATGCGAGAAAATTGAGAACATGTGCCTAATTCTTTTGAGTTCACAGCTGTGGGAATGAGTGTTTTCGTAAAGGCTTCTTTAGTTTCAAGTTCTCTCAAAAGCTAAAGATCCGGTTCTGTGGCAAACCAAACCAAATTAACTATGTTAATCTTTTATATCCGGATTGTCTTCACATTCGCTATAATGCTCTATACTTGGTCGAACTGTCCAGCTGTTCCCATACTTGACTTGATTTCGGCTTTGCAGCTAATTGATTTTAGTAAATGAAAAGGATGAAAGCAGTTTATCTTCTTTCTTCGATGAAATCCTATAAAATTGCCCAAATTTAAGAATACAGTTATAGAGAATAGTAAGTGCTTGACATTGCAGCGCTGACATTCAAGTAAAAGTTTTACCTTGAGATTGAAGAGGAAAATTTAAAAATCAAAAACTATTTTCTAAAACTACAAAGGAGCATTTGTGTGAAAAGCTAAAGCATTACTTGTGTCTATGCTGGTATTTAAGTATTTATATACATATGTATGTATTTACGTACTTATGTTTTGTGAAAACCCGACATTCTTCTTTGACTTGAGTTGCTTTCAGTTGCCAGTGAAAGGCATTGTTTGCGAGAGCGCAAGAGCAATGTCAAGGAAAGCATAGTGATTAAAATGCTACCAGAGGACATACTCGTAATGCAATTTCAGTTTAGTTTTCCGACTCTTATGATTTGTGCATACTAATGCGCAGAGCGGGTGAATTTCATACACTAATACATATGTACATATACACCATGCAACCACACATATGCATGCTGCTGTGTGCGTTATGACACTCTAGGCAGTGGTTATGCCATGGATGCCCGACCTCAAGGTATTTGACACATCAACTAAAAATTTCGCTTTGTGCTAGTATGTACGAGTACGTAGTACATACATGTGGACCCGTATTAGTTCATAAACTGAGGCAGAGACTAGTTCAATGCGAGCCTGTGCTCGTCCGCAGTAAAATATCGCTACAGTGACGGAAACGATGTTGCTCATTTCAATGACGCTGTTTTGTCATATATTTTTAGACCAGGACCAGGAACGTGACATAAGCAGCCATGGCATCGCTAAAAAATGTAAAATTCATCATCAAACGGCTTTGAACCATTTACAAAAGGCTCTTTGGGTTCCACATGAATTGTCTGTGAGAAATTTAATGGACCGAATTAACAGCTGTAATTATTTGCTGAAACGAAATGAAATCGAACCATTTCTGAAGGGAAAGGTAACAGGAGACGAAAAGTGGATCAAATACGAAAATAATGTGCGAAAAAGATCATGATTCTCTCAAAGTCAGAATTGACGCCTCGAAAAGTTATACTGAGTGTTTGGTGGGATTGGAAAGGAATCATCCACTATGAGATGCTCCAGCCTGGTCGAACGATTGGTTCTACATTTTACTGTCAACAACTGATGAGATTGAAGCAAGCAATCGAAAAAACGGTCAGAACTGATCAACAGAAAAACTTCGTCTTCCAACAGGACAACGCAAGACCACACGCATCTTTGATGACTCGGAAAAAACTGGGAGAGCTTGGCTGGGAAGTATTGATGCATCCACCATACAGCCGTGACCTTGCACCATCGAACAAATGGTAGTTTCGGTCAATGCAGAACTCCCTTAATGTAGTAAAGTTGGCTTCAAAGGAAGCCTATGAAAATTACTTGTCGCAGTTTTTTGCCGAGAAACCAGAAAAGTTTTACACTGATGGAATAGTGTCTAAAGCGGAAAAATGGCAGTGGTCGACCAAAATGGTATATATTTGGTTCATTAAAATTCAGTATACCGGTAAATATAAAAAAAAACTTTGATTAGAAATACGAAAAGACTTTTTCGACTACTCTATATTATAATTGTTGCCCTGTCCATTGATCGATTTCTTTCCGAAAGTATGGAACTAATGCAAACGCAAACGTACCTAAGAATGCCTATTAAGCGCCATATGCATTGATATTGCAGTGTGGGACGGAAGCAGGGGAAAAATCATTCATAATGGCTTCCATATATTTAATATAAACGCAACCAGCAGCAAACGATGACGATTTGTTAGGAAGAACTCAGATACTTGTGTAGGGGAAATGTAGGAATAAATCAGGCGTTTGAGTAATTCAAAAAGCGGCGAGCAATGAAAAGTGTGCGAAAATCCATAAAACAAACGTATGCAGATAAGCATTAAGTTGGACCGAATGTGACGCTTGCAAATCACCAACATTTACATACACAAACACAGGATGAGGTGGAGGGCAAACCACTAAACTGCATTCTACAAATTCGATGAGGGTTTTATTGAGCTGCAATTGTGCTGGGAACCTCCTTGTGGCGTCGCAGGTTAGGCGCTCAATGCTTAAATATTTTGATAGCGCCACAATAACTGTTATATTTCGCACTCGTTTCGCCACAATTTCAAGTTTAAGGGTTCCCAAGTGCACTCGATATCGCAGAGTTCAATTTGATATTTCAAATAAGACAACAGTGCAAGCAGTGTTACAGGGTTAATGTGGAGTTCATGGGATGTTAAAAAAAAGTTGAGTTTGTGGTAAACTTTGAGTTTGGGTGGTGTTTATGGCGAAATATCAAAAGGGTTCGCACATTCGAGTTTGTGGTTCAATGTTTTGTGGTGCTGTGTTTTTGTGTGAGAAAAATAAAAATGACATTTTCAGAAGAACTTGGTCCTAAAATCACCTGAGTTGAGGTTTAAGCTACCTAAAAATGCTCTTAATAAGCCCTCATTTCTGGTGCTACATTCATATGTGCATGTGTGTGTTTGCATTTGCTTGCACCCGCTCAGTAATTAACGCAAAGCGATCCGTCCGCCGAGTCATCGCCGATAACATTCACCTAATTAAAAAAGCACGTACTACACGAGCGTGCGGCCGGCAGTAAATAAACTGGGAACTTGGGAAGTCCAGTTGCGGGACGCAGCAAACCGTAATGGCCGCACTGTCCCAACGCAGACGAGCACGTGTGGTCGGTAGCCATCCGACATGGTTGGCTGGATTGCTTTATTGCTTTGTTGCGTTGCTTGTACACAAGGATCACTTAAGGATTTGAAGGACCACTCGGTGATGGATGTATTTAGCTTGAGTATGGGTATTATTTCGTGCTGAAAGTAACATTTATGAGATTAAATTTGCGTTTTTGCGCAACGTAAAATTGGCAAATAGTCATACGCAAGGCATGCAGAGGGGCGGCCGGCGACCGACGACCGTCAACCAGCTCGCCGCAATGATTGTGAGGTTTGCCAGTAACTGATAGCGTACTGTGGGTGCACGCTGCAACAGTGACAAATGCGAACCTGCGCTCCATTTATCATGAGCGGCGTGGGTTGATGTTGCAGGCGCGTTGAGAACACGCGGGGAGGGGCAAATAGGAGCAGTTGAGGAGTTGGCAAAGTGCAATTATTGCCATGAAAGAATAACACATGTTTGCACGTTCCTAGTACTGGACGGACACTCATGTGTGCATATTTCACAGTTGAAATGTCTGTTTTCCGCTCTACGGTGTTTTTAGCTTGTGTCACGGTCAGTAAATAGCAGAAACGTCATCGGTTACATTTGAATTTGTTAAAGAAGTAAGCAAATGTTTTTCTCTCATACACTACTTTATACACTTCTTCGTTCTTGTTGTCTTATTTGACTGCTTAAAAATAGTTCTATGGCAATTTTGAAGCATGGAAATTTAGACTTGGAGTTGAGTCCATTGAAAATCTCTTTCTTCTACTTAAATTTAAAAAAAGGTAAAAAATCCATCATCTAGCCAATCTTCTTCTTCTTTACGTACGTCTACGTTGGCGTAGACACCCCTTATAGCCGAGCTAACAACAGCGCACCAGTCGTTTCTTCTTTTCGCAATGTGGCGCCAATTAGAGGTGCCAAGCGAGGACAGGTCCTTCTCCTCCTGGCCTTTCCAACGGAGTGGAGATCTTCCTTTGCTTTCCCCGGCTGGATCTGTGTACTGTATTGAATACTTTCAGAGCGGGAGTGATTTCGTTCATTTAGACAACATGACCTAGCGTAGCCGCTGTCTTTTAATACACTGAAATATCTCGTACAGATCATCGTTCCATCGACTGCGATATTCGCCGTTGCCAATGCATAAAGGATCTTTCGCATAACCTTTCTCTGGAAGTCATGTGTAGTATCATGTGTGTTCACGCAAGAGAGGAAAGATCTCTGACTCCATACAGTTGGGAGTGGCCACAAGCAATTCTTTTACATATGGCTCAAGCAGATCACGACTTCCAATCGTAGACCAAGTAGTTGGCCAAAGAACATCCGTTTGGAAGCGAGCTATTGTGATAAGGCGAACCATCCCTCCCTAGGGTTATGCACTGGGTTTGGGATTCGCCATGTAAAAAACGCCCCAATTAAAATGAAAAATCTAGCCAATATGATAAAAAATATTTCTTACTGAGCGTTTATTCTTAAAGTCTTTTTTAAGCCATGATCGTTGCAGGATTTCTACACAGTTTAATGCCTTTACGAACTCTCCATAAAGTAGAGTCCTTAAAATTTTGTTGAGACAGTCTCAGATATTCCATCAGAATTTATATACTTTGACCAACTTTAAAAATAAGAATAGATCAATCTCTACTATCACAGGCTTCTAAGAGCACGAAGGACGAAAAAACCAACTTTTAACTTATCAAAAACAACAACTAAACATAGTAGCTTAAAAGCTGCTTAAAATACAGATTTTTTTATTTTCTCTTGCAAGCTGCAAAGAAGGGCGAATCGATGCAGCTTGCAGGTGATTACAGAAATTGCATTTATGCGAAAAAGCTCATATTAATAAAATAAAAATAAATGAGTTGAAATGTTTCTATTCCGTGACTAAATAAAGGTGGTATATACAACTTTTCTTGCCACCCGCCTCATTCTTCTGCGTCACTGCAGAAATTGAGATCATAATGAATATATTGAAGATTTTACGGAATGTGTTAGTTCAAAGGACGGCTATGATGAGCAGGAGATGTAAAATATGAGCTATTTAATATTTATTTTAGTTATAATGGCTAAAGTGGCTTAAGAGGATAGACCAATCTGGAATTTTCAAAAGTCGTTAAGAATTGTTTGGTTTACAGTAAGGCTTCAATTGGTGGAAAATACGTTATCTGCCGGTTTTTCGGTTCAAATCCTTAGTTTTGCCTGTCCGTTTTCACTAATATAATATAGATTAGATCCCGTTTCTTACACTGTTTCAGATGGTGCAAGTTCCCAGTAGCACTGTCACTCGTCCAGGACATCTAGAAAATGTAACCTCGTACTTAAAAACGGGTTCCTTGGAGCAGCAATTTCAGTATGGGCAACAAATCTGGTGAATCCGGTGGTTGATCAATCGTATTAATTACGTTTTTGGTTTTAAATTACGTCACAATCGTGGCTCGTTGCGATGTTACATTATCATCGTGTAAAATTAATAAATTGTTCTTCCACAATTTCGGTCGTTTTCGACGGATGTTCTCACGCAAACGCCTCAATTCAGTTAAATAGAACTCTTTATTGACCGTCTGTCCCTCCGCAAAAATTTGATTGTGATAAAAAAAAAACAATAAGCTTTGAGCGGCTTTGGCGTATTTTTTTTTGGTTTCAGCTCGTTTTTTCGAGTCGATCAAGAATGCGTTCGATACCCAAAATATCCACCAAAATTATTTAAAACGGACTCGTGGGAGATGTCGAACTCTCCTGCTATCTCTCTAACACTTGTCTGATGGTTTTGGAGCACGTTATCCTTCACCTTTTTTAATATTTTCATCAGTAGAAGAGGTCGGAGGTCGTCGAGACAAACTGAACGATAAAAGAAATGTAGCTATGAAGGTTATATTGGCTTCGGTGCAATCGAAGTTAACGTTTTTTCTTGTTTTAAATATCATTTACCCGTGGAAGTTAATTAAACTTTCAGAGAGCTGTTTTGTCACAATGTACATATATATTTCCTTTTTCTATTATCCGAGAAAGCAAGTATTGTTGTCTTTTGGTTTAACAGAATAGTTTCTTAAATAACTAATAAAAGCATTTCATCTCCGAGCTGAAAAATAATATAAATAATTGTATTTAGTCGATAGCTTGTCTGTCACCTTTTCAGGCTTAAAGCGAATGAAGTGTTTTCGTTTTCCCAAAACGTAAGTGTTTTGTCCATTCATAAGTCAAAAGCATTAGGCAAATACTTCGTTTGCTGCGTGACCAACACCTTCGGTCTGCCGAGTGGCAAGCCATTCCTTGCCAAGTTTGTGCGTGACGGCTGAGTAAATATTTAATATTCATCTTGACAAGTGGAAATTCAACAATTGTAAGTTCTCAATAATGGCTAAGTAAAAGTTGTTGCTACATACTAAATATTTTGCTTGCAGACAATGTGAGGGTTGAACACATTCAATTAAATAAATAACACAAATGCACAGGTTCAAATGAATATTTTATTGCAAGGAGGAATGCTGAGTGGCTCTTTAGATTTAAAACTATCGAATAATGAAGGACGGCCATGTATCACCAGATACTCATGTACTTAGCCCAATTGACACTTACACCTTCCTAAGTAATTTGACCATGCCCTTGGTCACCTTCCCCGAAGCGGTGCGTATTTTTATGATTTACGAAAGAATGAGGGTACCCACTGGTTTAGCAGCCTCTGGCCGATAGCTATTAGAAACGGCTTTCGGGGAGTCGGTCGAAAACAGGCAACGAGTCCAGATTCCAGAGTGGCCGTCCAATTTAATATTCGGAAATGTGTATATTCTCAAATTGGCACTGTATTATTTGTCAAGCGCCCACAGGCCAATCAGCGAACTCCGAATGGCTTTAATTCAGTATTTTCAGTTGACACTCGGGTTTAGCAGCGTGGCAGCTTTAATTGGTAACTTTTAATTTACCTTTTTAAAATATGCATTATTACATGAATATAGCCAAAGAATAAAATGAATATTTATGTGCCATAAAATTATGCTCCCGCACACAACAGGCCCATTGGCAGACGCATAAGCATTATGCATTCACATTGCGCATTCATGAGCGTTAATTAAGCGTATTACTCGTATTTGTTCCATACTTAATCGAAATTTGCCACTTGAACTGCGTATGAGTATGTGCGTGTGTGTGCGACATGTGTTTGCTGAGCATGAAATCGCATTTTTTGACTCCATTTACCGTTTTTGAAATTCACGCTCTTCTTTGTAGAATCCACGTGCCAAGAGCAGTGAACGTGTGAGTTCGCTTCGCCAAAGATCGCATTTAAAGCACCAACAACAACAATTTACATGAATAAGCACAAATGAACTTACGAGGGCATACGAATACTGGCGATCGCGTACATATCGTTATATGTATATCCCCGTTATTTACTCAGAGAAAACGGTGATAACAATTTTTTTATTGAAACTTCTAAGGCAAATGAGAGTGAAATAAATCTAAGCGGTTATTGTTGGGGGACCAAAAAATTTAATTCCTGATACACACGACAACAGCAATAAGAAGTAAGAAAGAGCCAAGTTCGAATGTAACCCACTGTTACCATGGCTCCATAAAGTCCTCTCGTACCTTCTCAGGTGTAAAATTCAATGTTTCTTAGATATTTACTTATTGATTTATCGCACTTTTAGTAGTTTTTAACAAAAAGGTTTTACGGGAAGTGTCCGTAGGGGGTCTTATATACTATATATATTTATCTTTCGTTATTTTATCTTGAGTGGTTTGGGAGATACAAGTATGTACATTAAAACTATAGGGGGACCACTCTTTTTCAAATTTTTTTTGGTGCTTCTTGCTACTCCGATTTGTTGTGCTAAATTACTGTCCAATATCTCAATATAGTGCTTAATTAAGGCTCCTTATATGTTTTCGAATAAGGCGTTTTGTGGGCGTGGCATTGATCCGATTACTGCATCTATTTTCCATACAGTTATTATAAGCGATTTTTGCTTCGTTCACCTATTTCTCTGGTGTCAAAAGAAATTTTTTGAGCATATTTTCCCAAACTTCTTCGATGTGATCCATATTAATAGAGATGGATACACGATTCGCATGAGATAAGTTCCCGATGACTTTAGGACCTTCATTGAATGCTTTGTACCTCCCTAATACTTCACAATAAAGTATGTTCTCTAAAAACTTTTGCAACATTTTCAATTAGTATAGTTTGTGTTATGGTTCTGCAAGTGATCAAGTTATCATCGAGCTTCCAAAGACGTACGACGCTGTCATTATCTAAAAGGCCTTTGAATCTATCTATCAAGCAGTAAATAAGATTTTCGATTTATTTGATTTTCAAAGCACATACAAAGCAACAATCTCAGTTGAAATCCATCTAATACTTTTCTAGATTGTACCCAACAGAGGAATGTACACTGAGTAGTATTCTTAGCAAGTTCTCACGAAGAAATTTTCGCGTTCTGTTTGTCGGCAGCAGATTCTTGGTTTTTCTTCGTCAACTTTCAGTTCTGCCACCATTTCTCCCATTTTCCCCTCCTCTGAATCCGCCACTGCTTCCACAGCTGATCCACTGAATCCATAGACATCTTCTGCAGCCGGTAAGAGAAGTGCACCTAGAAAAAGCTAATACTTCTGAAAGCGTAATGCAACGCATCTGGGAGGACTTCACAAATGTTTATATTGACTTCTCTCCCATAAGTTAGAGACTTTTATAAGGTTCCCTCACATAAGTTTATTTTAATATAATTTGTGGGTTTCGCTCTTTGTCACTTTGCTTGAAATGTCTGTTTTATAGTTAGTGACCGATTGACAATACTATGCCAAATTGCGTCGGATCTGAATTTGCTAGTGTAAATTTGTATGTACACAGGTATTCATTAACACTTCTTGATCCAGATACGGGAACATACGAGTACATATTTATGTAAATGGTGGAAAACCATAAGTGGAAAGCTAATGGAGCCTTAGAAACTTATTGAAACGAACTATAAGGTCCTAGTTAAGACTTTGGCTCCATGCAGACGACATTTATATACACATATTTACTTATATACGTATATATTCGCATTAATTATTATTGAAGCCCTTGTACATAATTCTTCGTATCCTGAAGATATTTCCTTCTTTTTTTGCCATTTCCATTTGGCTCTGAAAACAAAACATTATGGAACTTGCTTTCACCTGTCACTAAACTAAAATAGAACTGCCGTTAATTTTTTTAATTTCTTTCGAACGATAAAAGCAAAACTGCATTGTTAGCAACATGAAGTGTCCAACTCTAAATTCACACGCTCGTATTTGTTCTCATGCCAGTCAGTCATAACAAGGACCAGGCATATTTTTTGGCGCCAAATCGGTGCTTTTGGTTTCTTCTTTTGTCGAGCTCTTCTGCCGTCACCTGTTGTAATGAGTGCTGATACATGTTGCACGTCTGCGCAGTGAAACATGTTGCAGCAACATACGAAAAGGTGAAAGAAATCGGCAAAGCACGGAATGTGTGAAAGCATTGAGCGAAGTAAACACTAGTCGAAATTCGCAAAGAGGATAGAACACATGGCAGACACACGGCAGGTTTTTGCTTGAGTTTTTGTTTATCGGCTTCGTTGATTATTCATTTGTAATTTTAGTGTATTATTAATTTTTTTTAACATATTATTATTTTGAAAATTTTCATATTTTATTGTTAAAATTCATAGTCTTTGCTGATTTAAAAAATATTCGAATATTCAGGGTCATAAAATTTTGAATATTCCAACAACACTTAACACCAAGTAGAATTCGTCAAACCAGTGAAATAGCTGCATGACGGCCCTAATGAGCACTGTCTGCATACAGTGTTACCCTGAAAAATAGTTTGAAAACCAAAACCCGAGCTTTTCCAAAATTTTATTTTTTTAAATAATTTTTAAAATAGTTTTAAATTTTTTTTTTAATTTTTAATAATTTTTAAAATCATGATTTCATGAATATTCCCCGTTTATTGATTAATCAAAGCGTGTTGAGCCAAATAAAATTTCGGCATTACAACAAATTACGACAAAAAAATTCCGAAAAAATAGGAAGGTATGTGTATGTAGATATGTATGTATGTATGCCAGTAAAGCATAATATACAATGTAAAAATGTTGCCGATGTGTTAACATTGACAATGGATTTCTTCTCACTGCTGTGTGAGGCCTCAAATTTTATTCATTGATTAATTACGAGTTTTTTCACTTTTCATTCTGTTGCTCTGCCGCCGCCGCCGCAACCGACATTTACATTTCCATGTCAATCCTGCTCAATAAGTTGTAAAAAGCCACAGCATTCATGCACATAAAACTATTTGCATAAACATATATACATGTGTGTGTGTGCGCGTTTGAATTTGGCCATTGTATCACTCACACACACACACACACACATTTGCAAATGCACACATTCAAATGATTTCACAGACAAAGTGTGAATATTTTCATCGTCGATTCTGCTTTTGTTTTGTTTGTTTCTGTTGTTGTTGTATTGTTGCACTGTCATGCCGACCAAAGCAAGGAGTTAATGTAATTAGCTTCCGATTTCAATGCGTCGATCCCGGCATACTATGCAACGACAACCCGATGCAATGGATTATAATTTATTTCAAAGAATTCGCTCTCTCATAGCTCATCGCTCTCGCCAACTCGCCGAATAATTGAATTTCGCTTGTTAAGTACATACGGAATATATTAACTCCAAGGCAGCGAAGACAACAATTTATTAAATGATGTGTAAAAAATTAAGTGCACAAGTGCAATTCAATAAGGTCACTTATGCAAATTCCGCCGTCACACACCTCCGCAGGTAAAGCCACATACATATGTGCATATGTAGGCATACGTCACGTGTATGTTATATGCGGATTGTTTTCAAGTGAAGCCTCCTTAATCCCATATGTGCTCTATTTAATTTGTACATATATTAATTACGAATGCTTTTATTACATTATGTACCGTTATACGCAAATTCAAAATATTTAATCCATTTTCACACCCCGCCTGCAAGCGGGTCATGCCGCCATAACAGAGTGTTGCAATTAAAATGCACAATCGATCAAAGCTTTCGGCTCGATTATGGCAACTGTTGCAACTATTTGCGAAGTCGGGAATAATTTTGAATGCACAAACTTTTATTGAAAACTTCATTATTTATGATTAAAAATTAATAATATGACAGAAATGGGTAAATATGGAATTGAGTGCCTCGCTAGAGTAGACCCATTTGAGTGGTGATTTGGTTCAAGTTTCAAAAAAATTGGTTTCCAAAATACTATTGGGTCCTTAAGATCTGCTTAAAGAAACGAGACGCTAAGAGCATACACGAAGACGGTGGAGAGTCGATTCGGCGCCGTTTGCAGCAACTCGGACTGACGTACAAAACGGCTTGGCACATTTTTGCGTCGAGATCTTGAATTGAAAGCATTCAAAATACAGATTGTGCAAGAACTGAAGCCGCTCGCTTGAAAAGTTCCAAGAAGTTACGATGTTTCCGAGCCAAATATTGTTCAGCGATGAGGCCAATTTCTGACTCAAGGATATATAAACAAGCAAAATTGTCGCATTTAGGACGAAGAGCAATCTGAAAAGATTCAAGAGTCATTTCATCCAGAAAAAACAACGGTTTGGTGTAGTTTGTTGGCCGGTGAAACATCGGTTCTTATTTCTTCAAAAATGATGCAGACGAGAACGTAACCTTCATTGGCGACCGTTATCGCGACATGATAACCGACTATTTTATGTTTGAAGTTGAAGCTCGTGATCTCGGCGACATTTAGTTTTAACAAGACGTCGCCATTTCCCACACATCGCACCAATCAATGGATTATACACTTTGGTGAGCAGATAATTTCACGTTTTGAGTCAATCGATTGGCCTCCAAGATTTTGTGATATCACACCGTTAGCCTTTTTCTGTGGGGATATGTAAACTCTAAAGTCTATGCAGAAAATCCCTTTTCGGCTCATCTCTGGAGGAAAACATCTCGCGTGTCTTTCATCAATTACCAGTCGAAATGCTCGTACGAGTCATCGAAAACTGGACTCAACGGGTGAACCATATGCGACGTTGCCACGGCCAAATTTTAAAAGCAATGATCTTCAAAAAATAAATGCAAAGGAATGTTCTTTCGAATAATAATAAATATTCCCCATTAAATTTAAGGTGTCTGTATTTTTTCTTTAATAAAGTAGGGAACCTCGAAATGGATCACAATTTATAATACATAAAGTAGTACTCGTTCAAACAATTAACTTTGTATTATATCTAGGAAAAGAGGAAAAGTTATTTCGATGAAGTTCCAGCGGGTTTTCATTTACAGTGTTTTGTAGACTTCTCTAAATGTTTCCAGCTCTTGTGAGGTATATGGATTTGAGTCTACTTGGCATCTAAGCTATAAAACCTAAGACTTACTAAAACTAGCCGAATCAAAGGGTGTTAGATCGCAAAAAAGAACTCTTGATCGGACAAAGTCTGAGTTAATTCCAGTAACGTGGGACCAGTGGTCGTATTAATTGGATGTTCACTAGAGTGATCTAACTGATTTAACACAAATTGTCTGTGGTGCGGCTCTGTCGAGACTGCCAGTTTACTGAGCCGACCGCTATATGATAAGCGAGTACAATTACCCTAATTTGTCTCTCAACAGGGTTGCTGATAATCACTACAACAACAATAGTATACAATCTTGTCTTATACTCACTTTACATGAAGTCAATGCCCGTAACGTTAGTGTGCTGGGGATTCACTTAAGGCTCGCAATCGGAAAATGAATAATCTGATCGATATATTCTAATATATGTAATAGTTGAGCAAAGAAAGAATTTTAATTGCAAGGTGATACAGAACAGTTTCAGTGTGCAAAAACAGAATTTCGAGTTGCTTCTAGATCCAATCAATTCGCACTTCATTGCCGAACCGAAAGCGAAAGCAAGCATGCCAGGAAAGCGATTGACAAAATTCATTGGAATCGGATAATATCGCTGCGGGCCGTCGCGCCTCGTATCTGGCTAAATTTCGTTGCTGTTGTTGTTGTTGGCAAGCAAAATAATAAATAATATGGCAAAATATTTCCGCACTGATTTGTCATATTTAAATAAGCTTCGCAAATTGTGCATACAGTATTGTAGAATTAAATGTCTAAACAAATACGAGCGTTTATCGAATTTGCATATAATTTTATTTGTGTGTGTGTGCGCGTATTTGCAGAGCCTGAATGTGTGTGTGTTCAGTGCGGAGCGCGCAGTTGCGCCTAAAAGTCAATGCTCACAGATTTTGGAATACATATGTGTATGTGCGTGTGTGTGTTGGGGATATGATGGAGTGGGATTAAACTCTGCTGAGTTGACGTGTAACTGTTTTAAGCCCGTGACACACATACACGGACAGGCAGCTGGAAAATATTTCAATCACAAAAGTAACTGAGCAATACAAACAACAAATGCAAAAATAGATTTCAAGCAAAATAACCGTTATTCTCCATTTACTTAACGAACAACAAATGTGTGTGTGTGTGTGTGTGTGTGGATGTGAGCAAGTACATAAATAAGCACGAACAAATGTTTTTATGTTTATGTGCTCACATAAAACAAACTATGCGCGTAAAACAACAAAATGGCGAAAAAACCATCAAGCGGCATTTCTTGTAGATTTGCCGAAAACCTTAACGGTGCGCACTTGAGTAAAAGGGTGTTGTACAAAATCTATGTTATTCGTAAAGTAAGGTTGGAGTCAAGCGTGAGAAAATCCATAAACATACAGACCCTACATACATAAACTTCAAATTTAATGGGGAAAGGAACATTCGAAACAACAATCATTGGCATTTATTTTACAATATTCCCTCTTTCCAATGTTGGCCGCTGCTATGTCTCATGTGACCCATACGTTGAGTCCAATTTTCGATGACTCTTTCGAGCATTTTGACTGGTAACTGGCGAATGACATGTGTGATGTTTTGCTCCAAGGCCTGAATCGAAGCGGGATTGTCCGCATAGACTTTAGACTTTACATATCCGCACAGGAAAAAGTCTAACGATGTGGTATCACAAAATCTCGGTGACCAATCGACCGGCTCAAAAATGTGAAATTATCTATTCACCGAAGTGTTTTCTCAAAAGGTGCATTGACTGATGTGCCGTATGGGAAGCGGCGCCGTTTTGTTGAAACCAAATATTGCCGAGATCACGAGCTTCAATTTTAGACAATAAATAGTCGGTTATCAAACCGCTGTTTTTCTGGATGAAATGGCAGCTCTGGAATCTCTTTAGGTTGCTCTTCGTCTTATATGCGGCAGTTTTGCTTCTTTACAGACCCATTGAACGAGAAATGCGCCTCATAGCTGAAAGAAATTTGGCTCGAAACCGTCGTTTCTTTTTGGAACTTTTTAAGAGCCCATAGAGCGAAGCGAAATCACTAAGAAGGTCGAGCGGCTTCAGTTCTTGCACAATCTGTATTTTGTACGCTTGCAATTTAAGATCTCGACGCAAAATGCGCAAAATCGTTCTATACGTCAGTCCGGATTGCTGTGAACGGCGCCGAATCGACCCTCCATGGTCCTCGTGTACACTGTCAGCTATATTTTCTTCACTGCGTGATGGACTTCCTCTAATCGGTCGAATATTATCTAATAATAAATGTTGAGCCTCAAAATGGGTGATGTTATTACGAATAGTACGTTCAGTAGGCCGATTATGTTGACGATTGAACGAAGCGTGCGAAACACTTTCTTTACAGAACGTGAATTTTCGTAATATGGTTGAACGATTTGTAAACATTGTTCAGGCGTAAGTCTTTCCACGATGAAATGTCAAACAATACTGAACAAGAATAATATGTCAACTTGACACATCTCAGGCGTGATCTGTCAAAAAAAGGCTATTGAAAAAGGTACCTCTAAGGGGATCCTCCATTATAAAGTTAAAATATTTTAGTGCATTATTTAGAATTTTAAATTATTTGATCAATAGTTTGGGAGTGCTTTTTATAGCAGTAGGTGAAGGATCTATGGTGTGAGTCCTCGAAAGAAAAGTCTTTGTGCCTTAGCAAAGTTCTTCATCATTTATAAACTAACTGTGACTATTATGATTTATATCGGTGTGATGAACATATAGTGTGAAATAAAACAAAATCGATGTTATAAAAATATTTAAAAATAGGATACAAAAATTTAGGACATTTTATTTTATTTACTTAGAAGATCGGAGATACGTATGCATGTGAATATACAGACACCTAAAATTTGAAAACATTTGATACAATAGTTTTTAGTTCTCAAAAATTCCCAATAAAAATATAGTCTTATTGCAGTCTGCCACTTAAATAGTGATTAGTCAGCTTTTGCTTCTCTCACTTATGTATATCGAACCATGTAACAGTAATTAACGGAATATCATTCGAACTGACAGACTTCATCGGATTTTATCGCATTTTCGTATCATTCCTTACGCTAGCACTAGTCTATTTGACAGCATTTCCTTGACTCGTGTGCATTTGCAGCATTCATTCGCGATTTGAGTTGTCAATTCATACAGTCGAGCTCATATCAGTCAATATCAGTCCATATAAGTACATTTGTATATATTTCGTGCATACAGATGTATGTGTTTTTGAAGAAAAATCCATGCAAGTGCAGCTCTCGACCATACTCGTACTCATATGTGAGTATTTGCATACAAGTGTATATTCAAGCGTACATACATACATACACACAAACACTTGTATGAGGCTCGTTATGGAAAAATATGGACTTTTTCTTAGAGTTTTGACCGATTGCACACACTCAGCGTTTATGTCACTCAATTGCTTTTAATGACTGCTCAACTCTTGAATATTCGAGACATAACTAACGAAAAAAGCTAACTATGTACATACAAACATACATTCATGTATATCGTGGATGTTTGTTTTTATGTTTGTATTATTCGAGTTTCCCTAACTTTTAATGCACGTTTTAATAACTTTTCTATTTTTTCAACTGTGGCTTGTGGTTTGAGCTTTTCTCTTGCCAATGCAAAGAATTGGCCTTCAAAGACTTTCTCTTCCACCTAATGATACTGAGTCATTGAGCAGAATTAACCACTTTTTGTAGAATAATCTTTTAATTTCATGTAATGCTTGCGAGTAGTACCAAAAGGAAATCAAAACAAGAAACAACCTTAACTTCGGTTGCACAGAAGCTATAATACCTTTCACAAATACAAAAAGGTGATTAAAGACCTTGAATTTAAGCGGTCAGTTTCTTGGAAAGAAAAAAAAAATGTGTGCAAAATTTCAGATCATTATCTCAAAGACGCATTAATAAAGCTTTAATTCGGTTTATTGTGATGAAAACGCTCAACAAAGGGTGCCAAAGCCAGGATTGACGCTTCGAAAGGCTGAGTGTTTGATGGGATTGGAAAGGACTCATCCGCTGTGAGCTGCTCCTGCCTGGTCTGGGATTCTACATTTTACTGTCAACAACTGATGAGATTGAAGCAAGCAACCTAAAAAAAAATCGGTCAGAACTGATCAACAGAAAGGGCTTTGTCTTCCATCAGGACAACGCTAGACCACACACATCTTTGCTAACTCGACAAAAACTGGGAGAGCATGGTTAGGAAGGTTTTATACACATGACCTTTTCGAGACATGAAGTAACCAACGTTCTACATGTAAACACCGACTTTATGACCTTAATATCACTTTTAATTCCTTAGTCTTAAGAAAGCTAAAAATTCCAACAAAATAACATATTTAAAGCAATACAGGAATACCATAATATTCATGCCAACATTTGACCTTAAATTAAGCTGAAATACAGGCAAGAATCGTTCTACTAACAAAAAGTGTTCCGAAAGCTTCTGTGTGGCAGTTTCTGAAACTTAATGAGTAAGTTCTTGTCGGCATGTGTGAGAAGCACTTGGAAACTGTGAATTATTTGTTTACATGTCTCTTAAATTTTGAGCTAAAGCCAGCAGGCGTTGCGTTGAAAGCTGGACACTTTATGTCCGTCCTGGTTTGAGTAATTATTGAAATACTTAGCATTTCACTGATGTCATTTCGGAATAAAAACTGCCAGTCACGTCGCCACCCACCTGCGCAAGTAGTCTCTTAAGAACCATTGGGGAAATCTTTTACCTGTTTTCACCTGTCCGCACACACACGAGTGGCACGTAAACATTGCTTAGTGCCCCAAAACATTTGCGTTAAGGTAAGGCAGGACTCTTTGTGTGAGACACATGTACATATGCGTGCTAATGTGGGTGCGTGGCGCCTTGACACTTGCTAGCTGTTGCACCTTTTAAGTGCAGAGCAAACGCCTCCGTGGAAATCGCACGACACAATGGCAGTCAAAAATAAAAATCCAATTACCGCTACACATGCTGAATCGGAATAGTAACATTGTGTTTCTAGCTAAACGAAGACGGAAACAACTCATTTGCGACCAGCCCTGACTCAGCAAAGTGGCGGCAGCGGCGGCGGCGGCGACACCTCGCTGACTTTTGTTCTTTTCAGTTCAGCGAACGCTTGGCTAGTTGGGCGCGCAAGCTCTTAAGGCACGGTGGAGGGGGGCAGCGATGTAGGCGACCTCTTTGTTGTCGTCCGTCGTTATATTCTTCGACCAATTCTTTCGCCATTCGCCTCGTGAGTTGCTAATCCTTTCGTCTCATTATGCATGTATGTCACGTGCCAGAAAACACAATCTGCCAAAACAGCGGCGCAAAAGGCCAGCCAGCAGCTCCTGCAACAACGTATGACAACTTATACAAAATATATTTATAAACAACTGAAAGCATATGCGTGTGTGTGTGTGTCGTGCATGTGCCGACGGGACCGCCGCTGCCAGCTGAATTGTCAATGGGCTTTCGTCGCCTGCCGCCTTGTCGTCTCTCCTCGTTTGATTTTCACGAACGTGCAACGTCAATTCCGGCTGACATTTAAACTGTGATTCACATTTTTCCGAAGTTTCCCTTTGTTGTTTGTCATTTTATGCGCTTCCCTAATTGCTGTTAAGTGCAGTGAAATTATTTATTACCAAGATACCGGCGCTGATGAAGGTGAACGGGATGGACTTCATTGCAAGGGTATTGAATTTTTTATTGCCACGCGAGCATACGAACTGCATACTCCAACATACTCATCTGAAAATGTGAAAATGAGAAGGGGTAATGTCGACTCAATAAATTGAATTGAATGTAATGAGGGTTTAAAGAGTTTAAAACTGCCCAACTACACACATCTACACATTTGATGTGGTGAAGCCAAAATGCGTTAGCTATTAAGTACACAAAGATACGATATGTGTGAGCAGAGAGAACATAACCGCTTATTTGGTCAATTGTTTTTATTCCGGCCGCAGCTTTTGGCTCAAATCACACAAAAAATAGGTCTTCGTCTCAGAGTTTTTCTCAGCAAGAATTCCTTTGATACCTTAGAGGGAGAAGGGAGATTAAATGTCATTGGAACTCACATCTCGAATAAATTCATAAAAGTTCACGATCATTTAATTGATTTGAAACGTGTTGGCTGGGTCCATAGTGAGCTCACGCGATACCCCCTTCCTAACGATATATCAAACACGCTCCTGTGATGTCTTTAGAGTGCCTACTTTGTTGCTACTCCAACTTCTTGCTTTGGGTTTCAGGTTCATCATTATCCAATAAGCAGTTCTGGGTGTTTTTCCACCCGTAATTGAAGTAGGATCTGGTCGTCAGTACAGGAGATCATTTGTATTTTTTAATTTTATGAAATTATCATTTTAGGAGAAAAAATTGTTTTTCTTATTTTCACATACGGGGAATACCGATTCAAAAGTATTCATTTACTTACACACAATTTCATTTTATAATTTCACTGGTTTTCTTAGTTTTCAATTCATTTGACACACCTTGTGTAATAGCAGAGAACTAATCATAAGCACACACAAGCGCAGCTATCATCCAATAGATGTCGCCAAAGGCGCACGTAAGTGGTGGCACGATTGTCGCATTTGGTTTCTTCCCATACATAGTGCGAGGTGTACGCGTGAATGGAGGATGTTTTATTTTAGACAGGCAAAAGAGAAGACTTTTGAAAACAGAGGAACCAATTTGAGTTGTCTTTCTGGAACTGGAGTCACACTCCATGCTTAATATTCCAATTTAAAACAGGAAAGTAAGAAAAACCACTTAGGTACTTTATTGTCTAGAAAAATATTAATTGAAATTATACAAAACAAAAAATTTATACAAAAAATGGTTTAAGTGTGTTCGAATGGCTATTGCTTTGGTTGTGGCTTCCTGAGTACTTTAGCGACGAATTCCACGAAATCACTGTAAAGAATATGTGGAACCTCCATTGCCGCAAAATGACCACCTTCTTTATGGTATGTACTGTGCACAATATTTTTGAATTTCAACCCAAGCTCTGCATCCGTAAAATGCATCAAGTCGTGAATAAAACGTGCACAACCGGTAGGCACATTTATATGCGTCGCGTCCAAATCCATAGCATAGAAAGCGTAGCGGTAGCCTTCGGAGTACAAGCGCTGAGACGTAGTTATCGTGTTTGTCGTGTAATAAATCATGATATTATCTAAAAGCTCGTCAAAAGTGAAGCGTTTGGTGAGACCACCATCCTCGAGTTGCTTGTATGCAGGATTGGTCCATGTGGAGAATTTCTCCAAGATGTATGCGGCCAAACCAACAGGATTCTGTGTGAGAGTTGTGCCAATTGTGTCTGGTTTGGATGCTTGAATAAGCAAGTAGCCTGCTTCCTCCAAAAGAAAGGTAAATTCTTTGCTGAATGGCTTAAAGAAAATTCTATTTTCTTCTTTTATAAAGAAGCTCGGGAACAAATTTCGCAATGACTTATGGAGGTAAATCATTTGATGACTGGTAGTGCACATATTCGAATGATAACCGAGCACATTCTGTGGCGATAAAGTAGCGATGCTTGCACCGAGTAAAGAGCCCCAATCACCGGCCTGTATTAGGAATTTCTCATGACCCAAACGCAGCATCAAATTGCGCAACATTAACGATATCTGTGTGGGTCCAAAGTTTACTTTTGAGGCCCCCTGCGAACGGAATAAAAATATGATTAATAAAGTCTTTGTCTACAGAGGAACCTACCTACCTGAGACCAACCATAACCGGGCAAGCTGGGTGCTATCACTTCGAAGACATATTCACTCTTGGGGTTTGGTTTCGTCAGCAGCGGTATTAGCCTATAGAACTCGCGCACTGATCCTGGCCAGCCGTGGATCAGTAACAGAGGCACCACCTTTTTACCTTCGATGGATTTGGGTTTCACATGAATGAAGTGTACTCGTAAACTGTAAATAAAGATAAAGAATATGCTAAAAGTGAATAAAAACGCAAATTTTCATTGAAAGTGCAATACTGATTCCTTCTAAAATTAGAGTCGGTCAACGTACTCTCTTAGTCGGTATGTGTTTATGTATTTTGCAGAATCCTCAACTGCTCATTTGTGTTAGTATTTACATATGTGAACTATGGTGGTTCGGAAAATCAGATGAAATTCTGTTCTCTAAGTTGAGACTACCTTATTTACTAACTACCTAAATTAGAAATAGTGTATAAATACCGGTCTGTGGACAATTTGTAGCAAGCGTGAAGTCCAAGCTTATTAAACGGAATGTGGAGTATACATTATTTTCAAAGGATCCCTTATCCCTGGAATATTAAACAAAAATTCAAACAAATTAACTCCATATATGATTAGGTACTTTATGTTCCAGTTATGACCCGATCTGGTATTTCATCATATACGTACATAGATTTACTTCTTTAAATACTAGGAAGAAAATATTGAAATAGTGGGCGTGCCCCGCCCTCTAATATGTTTAATGGATATATCTCCTAAACCAGTAAAGCTACAACAACAAAATTGTGCAAATATATATTATGAGAACTGCTATCAACAGTGTAAAAATGGATGAAATCGGAAAGTAACCCCGCACACCCCCATATAACTACTAAAAGCGCAATAAATCAATAAGTAAATACGGCAGAGTCATTAAACTTTACCTCCGAAAAGGCTTAGTGGAATTTTCCGGTGTGGAAATTGGACGATGGGCATGTCACCGTTTACTTTTCGGGGCGTGCGTGGCACTACGAGTATTCTCTTATTCCTATGTGACATTGCGGAAATGGACAAAATCGGACTACAATCACGCCTACTTCCCATACACCAGAATTTTAAATTCCATTTGATTCTTTAATTTTCCAGTATCCAGTAGATACTATCGTTCGATTTAGGGGAAATGCTGACATAACTTTATCCTGATAATAATATCTCTGTGTATAAAAAATTGGTTGAATTCGGCTCATACTCCACTTCCGTAACATCCTTTTCATAAGTTTTCAGGAAAAGAAAAAGACGGTTTTGTGAAGTCTTACTTTTGAAATTTCGTAAATATATATATTTAATATTTATGGAGGATGGAGTCATATGTAGAAGTTCACGCAAGTGAGGAAAGTTCTTTGATCGCCATTCACTTGGGAGTGGCCAGAAACGATTCTTTTACATATGACTCAAGCAGCTCACGACTTCCGGTCTTTGACCAAGTATCCTCTGGGTAGCCTAAGAACATCCGTTTGAAGGCGAGCTAACGTGAGAAGGCGAAATATCCCCTACATAGGGTTGTGCGCTGGGTTTGGGACCCGCCACGTAAAAAAACAACCCCAGCGAATAGCAACAACCAGCCTCGGATGAGAGACCCCCCTTTTGATGACGACCATGGAAAACGAAATAAGGACTACGAATTGAGGGCATGCACCTGGAATGTCCGGTCCCTTAATTGGGAAGGTGCCGCTGCCCAGCTGGTAGATGTCCTCGTAAAGATAAAGGCTGACATCACCGCCGTCCAAGAAAGGCGATGGACGGGACAAGGACAGAGACGATTACGTCCTTGCGCCCACGCCTCGACGGAAGAGAAAGACGATGTGACCAAAGATGCCTTTTATGAGCGCTTGGAGCTCGCTTATGAGAGCTGCCCCCGCCACGATGTCAAAATCGTGCTTGGCGACTTCAACGCCAGGGTGGGCAAAGAAGGTATCTTTGGCACTACGGTCGGTAAATTCAGCCTCCACGAGGAAACATCCCCAAATGGGTTGAGGCTGATCGACTTCGCCGGGGCCCGAAATATGGTTATCTGTAGTACTAGATTCCAGCATAAGAAGATTCATCAAGCTACCTGGCTGTCTCCGGATCGAAAAACTACCAACCAGATCGATCATGTTGTGATAGACGGAAGACACGTCTCCAGTGTTTTAGATGTGCGTGCGCTCCGAGGTCCTAACATCGACTCGGACCACTATCTTGTTGCAGCTAAGATTCGCACCCGCCTATGTGCAGCAAAAAACGCACGCCAACAAACACAAGGAAGGTTCGACGTCGAGAAGCTGCAATCACAACAGACAGCCGAGCGATTTTCTACTCGGCTTGCACTCCTGCTCTCTGAGAGCACTCGTCAACAACTCGGTATAAGGGAACTGTGGGACGGCATTTCAAACTCCTTACGTACAGCTGCAACCGAAACCATTGGTTTTGCGGAAGGTGCAAAAGAACAGCTGGTACGACGAGGAGTGCCGTGTCGCAGCGGAGAGAAAACAGGCTGCCTACCTCGCAACGTTACGATCGACCACAACACGTGCGGGATGGGATAGATACCGAGAGTTGAAGAGGGAAGCGAGACGCATTTGTAGACAGAAAAAGAAAGAGGCCGAAATGCGTGAGTACGAAGAGCTTGATAAGCTGGCCGACAGGGGTAATGCTCGAAAATTCTACCAAAAGATGCGGCGGCTTACAGAAGGTTTCAAGACCGGAGCATACTCATGTAGAACCCCCCAAGGTGATCTAGTCACCGATGCCCAGAGCATACTTAAATTATGGAGGGAACACTTCTCCAGCCTGCTGAATGGCAGTGAACACACAACGCCTGGAGAAGACGAACCCGATTCCCCAATCGATGACGATGGAAAAGACGTTCCATTGCCCGACCAAGAAGAAGTTCGAATAGCAATTACCCGCCTGAAGAACAACAAAGCGGCGGGGGCGGATGGATTGCCAGCCGAGGTATTCAAACACGGCGTATTGTGTGAAAGATTAAAGCCCACCGTCAACAAACTGATTGGACCTTATCAGTGTGGCTTCAGACCTGGTAAATCAACAACCGACCAGATATTCACCATGCGCCAAATCTTGGAAAAGACCCGTGAAAGGCGAATCGACACACATCACCTCTTCGTCGATTTCAAAACTGCTTTCGATAGTACGAAAAGGAGCTGCCTTATGCCGCAATATCTGAATTTGGTATCCCCGCAAAACTAATACGGCTGTGTAAAATGACGTTGAGCAACACGAAAAGCTCCGTCAGGATCGAGAAGGACCTCTCCGAGCCGTTCGATACTAAACGAGGTTTCAGATAAGGCGACTCCCTTTCGTGCGATTTCTTCAATCTACTCCTGGAGAAAATAGTTCGAGCTGCAGAACTTAATCGAGCAGGTACAATCTTTTATAAGAGTGTACAGCTGCTGGCGTATGCCGATGATATTGATATCATCGGTCTCAACACCCGCGCCGTTAGTTCTGCTTTCTCCAGACTGAACAAGGAAGCAACGCAAATGGGTCTGGCAGTGAACGAGGGCAAGACGAAATATCTCCTGTCATCAAACAAACAGTCGTCGCACTCGCGACTTGGCACTCACGTCACTGTTGACAGTCATAACTTTGAAGTTGTAGATAATTTCGTCTATCTTGGAACCAGCGTAAACACCACCAACAATGTCAGCTTTGAAATCCAACGCAGGATAACTCTTGCCAACAGGTGCTACTTCGGACTAAGTAGGCAATTGAGAAGCAAAGTCCTCTCTCGACGAACAAAAACCAAACTCTATAAGTCACTCATAATACCCGTCCTGTTATATGGTGCAGAGGCTTGGACGATGACAACATCTGATGAGTCGACGTTGCGAGTTTTCGAGAGAAAAGTTCTGCGAAAGATTTATGGTCCTTTGCGCGTTGGCCACGGCGAATATCGCATACGATGGAACGATGAGCTGTACGAGATATACGGCGACATTGGCATGGTTCAGCGAATCATGAGACACCTGCTGCGCTGGCTAGGTCATGTTGTCCGAATGGACGAAAACACTCCAGCTCTGAAAGTATTCGACGCTGTACCCGCCGGGGGAAGCAGAGGAAGAGGAAGACCTCCACTCCGTTGGAAGGACCAAGTGGAGAAGGACCTGGCTTCGCTTGGAATATCCAATTGGCGCCACGTAGCGAAGAGAAGAAACGATTGGCGCGCTGTTGTTGACTCGGCTATAATCGCGTAAGCGGTGTCTACGCCAGTAAAGAAGAAGATATATTTAATATAGTGTAGAGCATCATGTTCAATAAGAAACTCAATTTAAATTTTAATGATACGTCGTTTTGCATTTTAGGTGAAGGTATCGAAACGATCCGCTAGTTGACGTTTGACGTCTTAAGGTATTTCCCTGGCGTTGATTCGTCCAAGTTGGAAGAGTATAAAATGTTCGGTCACACTCGAACTTAGAGCCCTTGCTTATTTGTTTTATTTTATTGCCTTGTTTTTCCAAGATCATTTTTAAATAATATTTTTTACGATATACTCGTATGCATTCAAGCTATATCGTTTTTTTAGGTAACTTGTTCACAAATATTTACAAATACCCATACATTCTCGTATTACTCTATGAGATTTCTCAAGCGGAATTTACTCACCCTTGAATCTGGGTTTCAAAGTGCGGGAACTGTTTGAGAAAGGCCTCGCGCTCACTCCACTTGGGCAGGTAAGTGTCGCGCCAGTATGCCACCACCTCTTTCAAGTAGTTAGTATTGAAGCCGTATTGGAATCCAACACCTTCGAGGGGTTCGGTGAGCACCAGCGGGCGCGACAGCTGCGTTTTCAGATCTTCAATTAACTATAACATCAAAAAATAGAAAAATAATATTAAAAAATATATGTTTATATATATATATATATATGTGAATTTACACTTTGCTATATAACTAAATAAATATTAAAGTTCAATTAGTTACCTCCGGTTTGGCGCTTATATCGAAAGCTTTAATGGCAGTATTCTCCTTATATTTGGCGGCGCTGCCGGGTCCCCAATATTCCGCATCGTTCACTTGGGGAATTGGCGCTGAGCTTGTGAGTTCCTGATATTTATGCACACACAGACCTACGACAATCGCTAGGACCACGAACGTAATCCGCAACAAGGTGCCCATTTAAAATTAGAAATATCCAAACTTATTTGCTTGCTTGTTATTATGAATGTATTTACAACAATAAATATCAAAGATATTAAACGACACCGTCCGAAATCAGTCGAACGCATCCAGCGCTGCGATGGAACTGATTGGTGAACACAATCGTATCGATATATATATTCGTTTTTATTGGGGGATTGTGTGATAGCAAAGTCGAATCGCGCAGCGGTTGTGCCATAATAAACACATTTTATTACCGTTATTGATACATACATACATACATACTCGTATATACTTATGATTTTACATCCGTATGTTTAGATAATCTATATACCCAGCTAGAACAATGACGGCTCCGCTACATAATGACGTGCCGGAAACGCGTGCCAGTTTAACCGCGTCACTTTTTTATCACTTTCTTAAGAGCGAGTCAAAAAAGCTCCAAAACCTTCTGTATGCATGTGATTTTATATCACATTTTCGCTCACATTGTTTGTGCTGTAATAAAATAAGGATGGAGTGAAGTTCACGCAAGTGTGGAAAGTTCTCTGATTGCCATTCGCTTTGGAGTGGCCAGAAACCATTCTTTTACATATGGCTCAAGCAGCTCACAACTTCCGGTCTTAAGCCAAATATCCTCTGGGTAGCCTAAGAACATCCGTTTGCAGGTGAGCCAAAGTGAGAAGGTGAAACATTCCTCTCCTGAGTTGTGCGCTGGGTTTGGGACCTGCTACGTTAAAAACTCCCCCAACGACAACTAAACAACAACGTTGGAAGATAAACCAACCTTTTGGTTAAAGCCATGGCAAAGGCATTAAGGGCATGCAGCTGAAATGTCCAGTCCCTTAATTGAAAAGGTGCCGATGCCCAGCTGGTTAATGCCTTCGTAATAATAGAGGCTGACATTATTACCTTGGTCGATGAACGTTCAGCCACAATCTGCATAAAGGCGAAGTTCTTTGACATTTAGCTGACTTACGCCCCCGCCTCTACAAAAAAAAGAATAAAACTGTGATTTATTCAGATATTCACCAAGCGCCAAATCTTGGGAAAGGCCCGTGACGAGAGAATCGTCACACACCCCTTCGTCAATTTGAAAGCTGCTTTTGACAGCACGAAAAGGATATGCCGCGATGTCTGAAATTAGTATCCCTGCAGAACCAATACGGCTGTGTAAGCTGACGTTGAGCAATACCAAAAGCTCCGTTAGAATCGGGAAGGACTTCTTCGAGCCGTTCGATATCAAACGAGGTTTCAGACAAGCCGACTTCCTATCGTACGACTTCTTCAATCTGCTGCTGGAGAAAATAATTCGAGTTGCAGAACTTAATCGAGTAGGTAAAATATTTTATAAGAGTGTACAGCTACTGGCCTATGCCGATGATATTGATATCTCAGGCGTCAACATCAGCACCGTTGGTTCTTTTTTCTCCAGAATGGATAATGCAGCGAAGCAATTGGGTCTGGCAGTGAAAGACGGCAAGACGAAATATCTCCTGTCATCAAACAAACCGTCGTTGTACTTGCGACCTGGCTCCCACGTCACTGTGGCAGTCACAGCTTCGAATTTGTAGATAATATCGGGTATCTTGAAACCAGCATTAATTGAGAAGTAAAGTCTTTTCTCGGCGAACAAAAACCAAACTCTATAAGTCACTCATTATTCCCGTCCTGCTATATGGTGCAGAGGCATGGACAATGACAACATCTGATGAATCTGTGTTACAAGTTTTTAAGAGAAAGGCTTTGCGGATTAATTTTGGATATTTTATTGCAAGTAAAATTTACAAAATTTCTTTCTTTTCTTTTCTTGTAATTGAAGTAGGATTTTATTGGCCTTCTTTATAAGATTTTTCTCAAACAGTGCATGTGATTTTCAAACTTGTAAGCGGAAAAGTTATCTAGAGGACCACATTGCTTAGTACAGTCAGTAGAATGGAGTAAACCAAGAGTATTGTAACTAAGTAAATGATCTGCGTATGTATTTTCCAACAAACCAACGAATTCTTCAAAGATTTGTTGGGAAACATTGGCTTCAGTGCTATAAGACTTCTAGTATGATAGTAGCCTTATACCTGCGTGCAATAAGAGGAAATGGTATTAGTGGTCACCACCAATGCAATCCTTTAGGACAAATATATCTATATGCAATAAGAAGTGCCTATGAACTTCTATGTATCATTGGGTTTCGGGTTCATTATTGTGGTACCATCAATGATCTCAGATTAAAACAGGATAGTAAAATAAAAAACACTTAAGTACTGAAGTTATATATAACAAAAAATTTATACACAAAATTTTTTAAGTGTCTATTGTAGAATGACTATGCTTTGGTTGTGGCTTTGTGAATACTTTAGCGACGAATTCCACGAAATCGCTGTAAAGAGTTTCTGGAACCTCCATTGCTGCAAAATGACCACCTTCTTTGTGGTATGTACTGTGCACAATATTTTTGAATTTCAATCCAAGCTCTAAATCCGTCAAATGCGACAAGTCCTGATTAAAACGTGCACAAGCGGTAGGCACATTTACATGCGTCGCGTCCAAATTCAAAGCAAATTGAGCGAAACTGAGCCCTTCCGAGTACAAGCGCTGAGACGTAGTTATCGAGTTTGTCGTGTAATAAATCATAATGTTATCCAAAAGCTCGTCTAAAGTGAAGCGTTTGGTGAGACCACCATCCTCGAGTTGCCTGTATGCAGGATTGGTCCATGTGGAGAATTTCTCCAAGATGTATGCGGCCAAACCGACAGGATTCTGTGTGAGCGTTGTGCCAATTGTGTCTGGTTTGGATGCTTGAATATGCATGTAGCCATACTCCTCCAAAACAAAGGTAAATTCTTTGCCAACGGGTTTAAAGAAAATTCTATTTTCTTCTTTTATAAAGAAGCTCGGAAACCAATTTCGCAATAACTTATGAAGGTGAATCATTAGATGACTGGTAACGCACATATTCGAATGATAACCGAGCACATTCTGTGGCGATAAAGTAACGATGTTTGCACCGAGGATAGAGCCCCAATCACCGCCCTGTATTAAGAATTTCTCATGACCCAAACGCAGCATCAAATTGCGCAATACTAACGACATCTGTGCGGGTCCAAAGTTTACTTTTGAGGCCCCCTGCGAACGGAATAAAAATATGTTTAATAAAGTCTTTGTCTACAGAGGACCCTACCTACCTGAGACCAACCATAACCGGGCAAGCTGGGTGCTATCACTTCGAAGACATATTCACTCTTGGGGTTCGGTTTCGTCAGCAGCGGGATTAGCCTATAGAACTCGCGCACTGATCCTGGCCAGCCGTGGATCAGTAACAGAGGCACCACCTTTTTACCTTCAGTGGACTTGGGCTTCACATGAATGAAGTGTACTCGTAAACTGTGAATAAAGATAAAGAATATGCAAAAAGTGAATAAAAACGCAACTTCAAACCATCAACTGAAGGAAGTTTTTACTGAAAACGCAAAACTGAGTCCTTCTAAAATTAGAATCGGCCAACGTACTCTCTTAGTCGGTATGTGTTTATGTATTTTGCAGAATCTTCAACTGCTCATTTGTGTCAGTGTATGTGTACTATGGTGGTTCTAATATAATCAACATCCACGAAGATTCGTTTGATCTGAAGATATGTATATATGTAGCCGTAGTTTGCACTCTTCATGAAGTTCGAGTTATGACCCGGTTTGTCATTTTTTTATATACGTACATCGACATATTTCTTTAGAAACATATGTCTCGGGCTTATTAGCATTTCATAAGGTCGCGAGTGCTAAATATTTGTTTCGGCTAACTCTGAAAAAATCGAATAATTACCGGGAAAGTCCTAAAAACAACCCTTTTCTATTTCCCATACAAAAGTGACGTGATATCACATCACATTGCATAAATACCCATCATATATATAAAAAAATTTGTTTGCCAACTAATTTATTTGTAAATTATTTGAATCGTTCAATTTCTTTATTTCGGCTATTCAAAAGGTAAATTATTTAAAATTGTTCAGTGAAACCTTTATGCGTCTTTCATACAAAGTATCAAATACAGATTGAAATTTGTTACGATGCCACGCAGAGATCGCGTTAATATCGGTCGGCGTTCTTTGTATCATCAACATACATACATTTTATATTGGCAGCCTAAAGCACATGCACGAGTACTCGCAGGATGCGATTATATACCTGTACGTGCGGAATTATGGACGGGCAGATATGGTTGTTACATTCACTTGCAAAGCTAAATGACATAGATTACGGAATTATTGAATCATGATCAATCAGCAAGATCGTCATGATGTCACATCACGACTTTTCAAACAACAGCTATGTTTATCTTGAAGCAACGTATGTATATATGGTGGTTACACCAGATCAAATTGATAAAATCATTTCATCGGAAATTCGTAACCAGATATAGAGATCCAGAATTATACGAAGTAGTGAAACCCAATCTGGTTTATGGGCCTTGTGGTTTGATATCATTTCTCTCTGCCTTTTGTTAATTCACTTTAATGAACGGTGAACTCATCACGAATGCTGGCCAAATTATAACGAACTACGATTGCTTCAGTGCACGTGCAATTTTTGTTGCCAAAAATACCGATTTTAATGACTTAAGCTGGAAGATTCTAAAGGGTGATTTTTTAAGAGCTTGATAACTTTTTTAAAAAAAAAACGCATAAAATTTGCAAAATCTCATCGGTTCTTTATTTGAAACGTTAGATTGGTTCATGACATTTACTTTTTGAAGATAATTTCATTTAAATGTTGACCGCTGCTGCGTCTTAGGTGGTCCATTCGGAAAGTCCAATTTTGGGCAACTTTTTCGAGCATTTCGGCCGGAATAGCCCGAATTTCTTCGGAAATGTTGTCTTCCAAAGCTGGAATAGTTGCTGGCTTATTTCTGTAGACTTTAGACTTGACGTAGCCCCACAAGAAATAGTCTAAAGGCGTTAAATCGCATGATCTTGGTGGCCAACTTACGGGTCCATTTCTTGAGATGAATTGTTGTCCGAAGTTTTCCCTCAAAATGGCCATAGAATCGCGAGCTGTGTGGCATGTAGCGCCATCTTCCATTTTTGGCAACAAAAAGTTTGTTAGCATCGAACGATAGCGATCGCCATTCACCGTAACGTTGCGTCCAACAGCATCTTTGAAAAAATACGGTCCAATGATTCCACCAGCGTACAAACCACACCAAACAGTGCATTTTTCGGGATGCATGGGCAGTTCTTGAACGGCTTCTGGTTGCTCTTCACCCCAAATGCGGCAATTTTGCTTATTTACGTAGCCATTCAACCAGAAATGAGCCTCATCGCTGAACAAAACACGCGCGCGAAACACATTTCGAACCGAACACTGATTTTGGTAATAAAATTCAATGATTTGCAAGCGTTGCTCGTTAGTAAGTCTATTCATGATGAAATGTCAAAGCATACTGAGCATCTTTCTCTTTGACACCATGTCTGAAATCCCACGTGATCTGTCAAATACTAATGCATGAAAATCCTAACCTCAAAAAAATCACCCGTTATATCTAATTCCGTGAGGTTTGCGCTCATGCAAATCGATCGTCTTGAAAATGATTACGAAGCCATGAATTATCTTGTGAATTCTTTGGAGAGGCTTGGTATACCGTCGCATCATTTGCGTCTCAAAGTTGGATCTGACATTAATTATTATGTTTCCCAATCATCATACGCCCAAAACTGTGTAATGGAACCAAATTGATTGTGACGCAGCTATCAAATATAAGGCGGCAGAATGCTTGACTCTACGAAACCCTTTGAGTTCCAACGATTTGCCATTTCAGTTCAAATCTATTCAGTTTCCAAGGAAAATTGCATTTGAGATGACAATCAACGGGACACAAGGATTGTCGCTAGAAGTGTGTGACATAAATCTGGAAATGTCATGTTTTTCATACAGTCAGCTATACGTGGCGCGTTCACAAGTTGGAAAACCATCCTCTCTGTAAATTTACGCACCGAAACAAACTACGCTAGATTGAAAAAAAATTTTGAAAATCGCAAATAAATGATTTTTAACACAGTATAAATTACACTTTCTTTAAAACACATAATTTCACGCAGGCCAACGCCTGCGGGGTCAGCTAGTGCATATACAAATCGTTTAAAGCTATACTGGTTTTTAAGGTAACATAAACATATACAAATACCCATACATATTCGTATTACTTATTTCTTAAGCGAAATTTACGCACCCTTGAATCTGGGTCTCAAAATGCGGGAACTGTTTGAGAAAGGTCTCGCGCTCTCCCCACTTGGGCAGGTAAATGTCGCGCCAGTATGCCACCACCTCTTTCAAGTAGTTAGAATTGAAGCCGTATTGAAATCCAACACCTTCGAGGGGTTCGGTGAGCACCAACGGGCGCGACAGCTGCGTTTTCAGATCTTCAATTAACTATAGCATCGAAAAATAGAAAAATAATATTAAAAAATATATGTATATATATATATAGTATATACACATGTGCATTTACACTTTGCTATATAACTAAATAAATAATAAAATTCAAATAGTTACCTCCGGTTTGGCACTTATATCGAAAGCTTTAATGGCAGTGTTCTCCTTATATTTGGCGGCGCTGCCGGGTCCCCAATATTTCGCATCGTTCAGTTGAGGAATTGGCGCTGAGCTTGTGAGTTCCTGATATTTATGCACACACAGACCTACGACAATCGCTAGGACCACGAACGTAATCCGCAACAAAGTGCCTAACGGGCCCATCTCACTTTCAAATCAACACTGCGACATAATAGCCGATGAATCCAAAATTATTTACTTCCTTGTTATTATAATTATATTTACAACAATAAATACGAAATGATATTACAACAGTCGAACGTATTAAGCGCTGCAAAGGAACTGATTGGTAAGTACTTACAACCGTATCGAATAGCTGGCGCGCTAATTCTTAACACATATACTTATATATATATACGAGTATATATATATATCTATTTATAGTATTTGTATATATATATATCTATTTATAGTATTTGTATTCGTTTTTATTGGGGGGTTATGCGATAGCAAAGTCGAGTCGCGTAGCGGTAATATAATACACATATTTTCTTACTTCCTTGATAAATACATACATACTTGTACATACGATTGTATATGTAATCTATTGTATATGCCCAGCGAAAACTGTGACGGTTCCGCTACATAATGACATGCCGGTAACGCGTGCCATTTTAACCGCCACACCTTTTATCAGCTTCTTAAGAGCGAATCGAAAAAGCTCGCAAAACTTTTAGTTTACATATAATTTTTTATCAACTTCTCGTTCACATACAAGTATTTTCTGCTGTAATAATAGCCTTGACAGATGGCAGCCTTAATCCGGATTAACTCATATCCAAATTTGTAGGTTAGACAGCGGCAGCTATGCGAGTTTGAAACTCTCGTAAACAGTTGATTATAATTTTTATAATATTCTCAATGAAAATGTATAGAAGATAAACATTGCGGTTGTTAGCAGACCAATTTTTACAAAACCACTTTTTATTACTAAAACATATCAAAACGTTATTTTTAAAGCTGCATCAAAACATAAATGTCCTTGTATTAATATTGAAAATTTGAAATGGGAGTTAGCAACGGAGTTATCTTCACTAGCTCTTGAATTAATCCCGATTAATGCAGTTAATCCGGATTAAAGTTGCTAACTGTAACAGGGTGGTGAATTCAGCCTCCACGAAGAAACATCCTTAAATGGATTGAGGCTGATCGACTTCGCCGGGGCTCGAAATATGGTTATTTGTAGTTCTAGATTCCAGCATAGGAAAATTCACCAAGCTACCTGACAGTCTGCGGATCGAAAAGCCAGCAACCAAATTAATCATGTTGAGATAGACACGTCTTCAATGCTTTAGACGTGCGTACGCTTCGAGATCTTAACATCGACTTTTGTTACAGCCAAGATTCGTACCCGCCTCTGTGCAGTAAAAATACAAGGAAATTTCGTCAACAAACACAAGGAGGGTTCGACGTCGAGAAGCTGCAATCACAACAGACAGCCGAACGATTTTCAGCTTGACTTACCCACCTGCTCTCTGAGAGCACTCGTCGGTAACTCGGTAAAAGGGAACTGTGAACTCGGCATTTCAAGCCCCTTACGTACAGCTGTAACCGAAACCATTGCTTTTCGGAAAATGTAAAATAACAGCTGATACGATGAGGAGTGTCGTATCGCAGTGGAGAGAAAGTAGACTGCCTACCCCACAATCTTACTATCAATCACAACTCTTGCGGGATGAGATAAATACCGACAGTTGCAGAGAGAAACGAGACCCATTTGCAGACAAAAGAAGAGAGAGGCGGAAATGCGTGAGTATGAAGCTATGAGCTATAAAGATCGAAAATTCTACGAAAAGATGCAGCGACTATCAGAAAGTTTCAAGACCGGGGCATACTCTTATAGAACTCCCAGAGGGAGCATACTAAAATTGCTCGACCGGGAAGAAGTTCGAATAGCAATTACCCGTCTGAAGAACAAAAGCGGTGGGACCGTTGAATAGCCGGCCGAGCTATTCAAACATGGCGGAGAAAAACTGATAAGGAGCATACATCAGCTTCTTTTTATAATATGATCGGACAAAAGCATGCCCAACCATTGGAATTTAAGTGTGCTCTGCTCAATCCATAAAAAAGAAGCCCCTAGAATGTGCGCCAACTGTGACCAGATATTCACCATAATATATTCAGAAAATTAAAAGACAGCGGTTACGTTGGATAAGTCATGTCGTCCCAATGGACGAAAACACTCCGGCTCTGAAAGTATTCGACGCAGCACTCGCCGGGGGAAACAGAGGAAGAGAAAGGCCTCCACTTCGTTAGAAAAACCAGGTGGAGAAGCACATGGCTTCGCTTTTAGTCTCCAACTGGCGCCACTTAACAAAAGAAGAAACTTCTTTTTCACATTTTCATAAAATTTCGGGCAAATCAATAATGTTACTTTCAGAAAAAAACGGTGCATTCCACATTATCCTAGTGGGTAAACCACTCGCTTTCCATTACTTTTTATACGCTGGCAACCAGTTGCTACAGAGAAACTAACGGAGATAGATATAGGGTTATATACATATATACAATTGATCAGGGTGATGAGAAACCCGGTTGACTGACTGTCTGTCCGTCCGTCTGTCCGTACAAGCTGTAACTTGACTAAAAATTGAGATATCTAGGTGAAACTTGGTATGAAAAAAAAAAAATCATATAGCACAATTTTAATTTCCACTTGATTCTTTTACTTTCCAATACACAAATCAAGAAGCAATTAAAATAACGGTATTACATTTCGTTCTATTAATGTTTTTAAAGTATGCCACCTTATGACCAAAATTTGTCCACTTCAATCCCTAGGTAATATGGACCCCAATACCTATAGTTGACTTTTGTTCGAAAATATCGGTCAATGTCTGAGATATATAATTGAAATTCAGGGATTGTAGTTGTCTGACAATGGTATGTCTGTATGTCAAAAATGGGTTGAATCGGGCCAATACTTCCCTTAGCCCTCATACACCTAACATAAAGATTTTCGAACTTCCGGGTGACTTTTTATCGCTTGGAATCGGCCACTATCCCAATGACCAATATAACCAATATCAGGATTTTTGAACATTGGGTTGACCTTACACTATATGATTAGTTTTTTAGTAAGTGTCATGTTAATAGTAATTGGGGAAAAATAGATAAAATCTGGTCGATACTACCCCAACTTCCATATACTACGTATAATGATTTTCGTTTTTCTAACAAACCCTATGTGTCTGTCAGTGTAATTGTTATATATGGTATATAAATAATTGAAATTGCTTGGATTTCGATCCTCGGATTGACGTTGTACACCATATATTATTTCCCTGGCTTTGATTCTTTTAAGTTGCAAGAGTATAACATGTTCGATTACACCCGAACTTAGTACTTCTTTACTTGTTTTAAATCATTTACTTCTTCCTAAAATTACTTCAAGAAATCATTGTTGGTCCAAGGTTAAATATACAAATATATAATACTCGTATGTAGTGAGCAGAGAATTTATTTGATGCCTGAGAGGGAGAGTAAAACGTCACTGGAATTCATACAAGTTCACGATCATTTAATTAATTTGAAATGTGCTGGCTCGGTCCATAGTGAGCTCACGCGGTACTTCGTTTCTAACGGTATATCAAACACGCTCCTGGGATATCATTAGAGTGCCTGCATTATTGTTACTCGAACTTCTTACTTTGGGTTTCAGACTCATCTTTGTTCAATAAGCACTTCTGAGCGTTTTTCCACCCGTAATTTAAGATCTTATCTGCAGTGTAGGAGATCATTTGTATTTTTCATTTTTAAAAAATTATAATTTTTTGGATAAAAACAATTTTGTTTTTCTTTTCCTTTTTTACACATATGAAGAAAACGCGTTCAAAAGTATTCATTTATAAATAATTTCACTGCTTTTCTTAGTTTTCAACACATTTGAGGCACCTCGTGTAATAGCAAAGAACTAATCATAAACACACCACCACAAACACAGCTATCATCCAATAGATGTCGCTGCAAGCGCTCGTAAGTGGCGGCACGATTGTCGCATTTGGTTTCTTCCCATACATAATGCGAGGTGTACGCGTGAATGGACGATTCTTCCTTTTTAAACAGGAAAAACAGAAGATGTTAGAAAACGGAAGAACTAATTTTAGTTGTCTTTCTGGGACTTGTATTTACAATTCCACACTGCTTACTTAATATTTGATGTAGGATTAATGCTTTTTGTGGGTGGTCGCTACTTTTGCAGAGCATACTAAAATTTTGGAGGGACATTTCCCTAGCCTGCTGAATGGCAATGAAAGCATGACGCCAAAAGAAGTCGAATCCGATTCCCCAATCGAACACGATGGAGCAGCCGTTCCATTGCTCGACCATGAAGAAGTTCGAAGAACAATTACCCGTCTGAAGAACAACAAAGCGGCGGGAGCCAATGGATTGCCGGCCGAGCTATTCAGACACGGCGGAGAAGAACTGATAAGGAGCACGCATCAGCTTCTTTGTAAAATATGGTGGGACGAAAGCATGTCCAACCATTGCAATTTAAGTGTGCTCTGCCTAATCCACAAAATGGGAGACCCCATAATCTGCACCAACCACCGTGGGATGAGCCTTCTCAATATCGCGTATAAGGTTCTATCAAGTGCATTGTGTGAAAGATTAAAGTCCACCGTCAACAAACTGATTAGACTTTAGACCTAGAAGGTCAACAACCGACCAGATATTCACTATGCGTCAAATCTTGGAAATAGAACCGTGAAAAGAGAATCGACACACACCACCTTTTCGTCGATTTCAAAACTGCTTTTGACAGAACGAAAAGGAGTTGCCTTTATGCCGCGATGTCTGAATTTGGCATCCCCCTAAAATAAATACGGTTTTGTAAGCTGAGATTGAGCAATACCAAAAGCTCCGTCGGTATCGGGAAGGACCTCTCCGAGCCGTTCGATACCAAACAAGGTTTCAGGCAAGGCGATTTCTTATCATGCGACTTCTCCAATCTACGATGAGCTCTATAAGATATTAGATGACATTGTCATGGTTCAGCGAATTAAAGACAGCGGCTACGCTGGCTAGGTCATGTCGTCCGAATGGACGAAAACACTCCAGCTCTGAAAGTATTCGCCTCAATACCTGCCGGGCGAAGCAGATGTAGAGGAAGACCACCACTTTGTTGGAAAAAGCAGCTGGAGAAGGACATGGCTTCGCTTGAAATTTCGAATTGGCGCCACGTAGCGAAAAGAAGAAGCGACTGGCGTGCTGTTGTTAATAATAATTATGCAATAATCATAAGCGTAAGTAGAAGAATGGTGGTCGCTACATATCACCTTACCATACCATCAATGTTATCAGAATAAAAGAGGAATGTAAAAAAAATACTTAGGTACTTTATTTTGTAGAAAAATATTAACTGAAATTATACAAAACAAAAGATTTATACAAAAAATCGTTTAAGTGTCTTCGAACTGCTATTACTTTGGTTGTGGCTTCCTGAATACTTTAGCGACAAATTGAACGAAATCGCTGTAAAGAGTTTCTGGAACCTCCATTGCTGCAAAATGACCACCTTCCTTATGGTAGGTACTGTGCACAATATTTTTGAATTTCAATCCAAGCTCGGAGTCCGTCAAATGCAATAAGTCGTGAAGAAAACGTGCACAAGCGGTAGGCACATTTACATGCGTCGCGTCCAAATTCAAAGCAAAGTGAGCGAAACTGAGTCCTTCCGAGTACAAGCGCTGAGACGTAGTTATCGAGTTTGTCGTGTAATAAATCATAATGTTATCCAAAAGCTCGTCTAAAGTGAAACGTTTGGTGAGGCCACCATCCTCGAGTTGCTTGTATGCAGGATTGGTCCATGTGGAGAATTTCTCCAAGATGTATGCGGCCAAACCGACAGGATTCTGTGTGAGCGTTGAGCCAATTGTGTCTGGTTTGGATGCTTGAATATGCATGTAGCCAGATTCCTCCAAAAGATAGCTTAACTCTTTGCCAAATGGTTTAAAGAAAACTCTATTTTCTTCTTTTATAAAGAAGCTCGGAAACCAATTTCGCAATAACTTATGAAGGTGAATAATTGGATGATTGGTAGTGCACATATTCGAATGATAACCGAGCACATTATGTGGCGATAAAGTAACGATGTTTGCACCGAGTATAGAGCCCCAATCACCGCCCTGAATTAGGAATTTCTCATGACCCAAACGCAGCATCAAATTGCGCAACACTAACGACATCTGTGCGGGTCCAAAGTTTACCTTTGAGGCCCCCTGCGAACGGAATAAAAATATGATTAATAAAGTCTTTGTCTACAGAGGGAGTGTATATCTACCTGAGACCAACCATAACCGGGCAAGCTGGGTGCTATCACTTCGAAGACATATTCACTCTTGGGATGCGGTTTCGTCAGCAGCGGGATTAGCCTATAGAATTCGCGCACTGATCCTGGCCAACCGTGGATCAGTAACAGAGGCACCACCTTTTTACCTTCAGTGGACTTGGGCTTCACATGAATGAAGTGTACTCGTAAACTGTAAAAAAAGATAAACAATATGCATAAAGTGAATAAAAAACGCAAAACCAAACCATTAGCTGATGGAAATTTTCATTGAAAGCGCAATACTGATTCCTTCTAAAATTAGAATCGGTCAACGTACTCTCTTAGTCAGAATGTGTTTATGCATTTTACAGATTCTTCAACTGCTCATTGTGTATAATCAATATCCGCGAAGTTTCGTATGACCTGAAGATATATATATATGTAGCTGTAGTTTATACTCTTCATGAAGTTCGAGTTATGATCCGGTCTGGCATTTCATTATATACGTTAATCGACATATTTCCTTAGATACATATGTCTCATTTGGTTGTGAGTGCTAAATATTTGTTCTGCTCGATTCAAAGTCTTAAGTTCATATTGCAACAACAATAATTTTGATTAAACAAAAAACAAATTCTTACGAGAACTTGCAAAAAGGAATATGTGGACATTTACTTTGCAATTAGCTGGTTTAATTAATATTTGCCTTTATCTACATATTATTTTAGTACTTTAAGTAATATTTACTAAAATGATAACAACAAAAATATAATATGTATGTGAGAAGATGTTTGACATTGTGGATTGTAGACAACGTTCGTGCATAAAAAGTTTTATTTATTTTTTACGTTTAGACGGGAAAGGTTCGGAGTTTTGTACTTCGGCCATATAAAAAAATGGCTTCAAATATTTTATAGGTCAAATGAATGAATTTGAAGTTTGTACGTATACCAAATATCCTCCTAATTTTTTATACTCTTGCGACCTGTTGCTACAGAGTAAAATAGTTCTGTTCACCTAACGGTTGTACATATGTCGGCCAATATTTGAGTTGTCTCAATGAAAATAACATAAGGTGTTTCGCTCATAACAGTATATTTTTGTGCTTAAAATATATACATATGTACAATTGGGTGAAAACTTGACATAGCCGCTATATAACTATTATCAGCATTTTCGAACATTGGGCTGACTTTGCTCTATATGATTGCTGATTGTATGTGAAGTACCTTAATGAGACCCTGGGAACATTTTTTTGGTATGGGGTATGATAATAGTTAATAAATAAAATCGCGTCGGTACTACCCCAACTCCCATATACTATAAATAATGATTTTCGTATTTCCGACAAACCTTATGCCGAATATGTCGGTCAGTGTATGAGGTATATATGTATGTATAAATAAAACTTTACAAGCTATACCGGTTTTTAAGGTAACGTAAACATATACAAATACCCATACATATTCGTATTACTCTATGAGATTTCTTAAGTGGAATTTACTCACCCTTGAATCTGGGTTTCAAAGTGGGGGAACTGTTTGAGAAAGGCCTCGCGCTCACCCCACTTGGGCAGGTAAGTGTCGCGCCAGTATGCCACCACCTTTTTCAAGTACTTAGAATTGAAGCCGTATTGGAATCCTACACCTTCGAGGGGTTCGGTGAGCACCAGCGGCCGCGACAGCTGCGTTTTCAGATCTTCAATTAACTATAGCGTTAAAAATAGAAAAAAACATTTATTATTGTTTTGTTTTGATTACTACTATTACTTTCGGATGTTAATATTATGTGTTTGTGTATGTTTATGGGTGAACGTGTATTCAATTTTTAATTGCTTGATATTTATCTACAAGTATGCATGTACCTTCATGTATTAGTGTATAGGTATGTGAGAATGACTGGCAAATTGGCCAGCTGACAGCTAACAATTTATAATATATACAGAGGTACAGATATATGCAAATATTTATAATTAACGCATTTATATACAACGAAATAAATATTAAAGTTCAATTAGTTACCTCCGGTTTGGCGCTTATATCGAAAGCTTTAACGGCGGTGTTCTCCTTATATTTAGCGGCGCTGCCGGGTCCCCAATATTCCGCATCGTTCAGTTGGGGAATTGGCGCTGAGCTTGTGAGTTCCTGATATTTATGCACACACAGACCTACGACAATCGCTAGGACCACGAATGTAATACGCAACAAGGTGCCCATTTCACTTTCGAATCAACACTGTGACACAACAGCCGGTGGATGGGAGTATAATTGTAATTGGAAATTTCCAAACTTGTTTACTTGCTTGTTATTATAAATATATTTATAACAATAAATAACAAAGTGATACTAAACAACACTGACTAAAACCAGCCGAACGCATCCAGCGCTGCGATGCAACTGATTGGAGAGCACAACCGTATTGAAAAGCTGGCGCGCTGATTCTTAACAGTTGCATATATATGTACATACATACATATGTAGTATTTATAATCGTTTATTTGGGGAGTGTGCGATAGCAAAGTTATAATCATATTTCTTACTTTCGTTGATACATACATACGTACTCGTACATATGATTCTATATATGTACATATATATCGCCGGTGTCTTGGGGTGATGCTAAGAGTGAGGGATGTCTGTCTTTCCGTCTGCATTTATGCGAACTAGTCTCTTTTCAACCCAAAAAGTTGCTCATTTGTCAGAACTGAGCATACCAAACCCCTTTAGCATATAACTATCACACAAACTGATCCATTTTTTATTTGATTTGTAAAACTACCAGTTACTTAACATGTGGATAAATAAGTCCCGGGACTGACGCATAGATGGCGTTCCGTATGATTTTTCATAAGTTCCAACCTTTAAAAGCTATCTGTCAAAATTTCATGTCAATCTGATGTTTGGCTCACGAGTTACAGTGATTTAAGTGACGCTTGTCTTGATATTCTTGGGTCCGCGTTTGCTCACGGTGGATCAAAAACGACAACGTGTCGTTGATTCTGAGCGCTGTTTCGCCGGAACAAACCGGATTTTTTGCGTCGGTATGTGACAATGGACGAAACCTGGATCCATCACTACACTCAGGAGTCAAAGCGGTCGTCGGTGAGAAGCGTCCAAAGCGGCCAAAAACGCAAATGTGGGCTGGTAAGGTTATGATCTCAGTAGTTTGGGATGCTCATGAAGTTTTGCTCTTCGACTACCTTGAAAAAGGTAAGACCATCAATAGCGAACGTTACATGGGACAATTGATGTGTTTGAAGGACGAAATCGTTGAGAAACGGCTTCATATGAAAAAGAAGAAAGTGCTCTTTCACCAAGACAATGCGCCGTGTCACAAGTCGCTTGCTACAAAGACGAAATTGCATGAATTCGGCTTCGAATTGCTTCCGCACCCACCATATTCACCGGATCTGGCCCCGAGCGACTACTACCTGTTTGCAAACCTCAAAAAAATGCTCCAAGGAAAGAGATTCTACTCCAACGAGGAAGTCATCGCCGAAACGAACGCTTATTTCGAGGCCAAAGATAAATCGTTCTATAAGAAAGGTATTGAAATGTTAGAGAAGCGCTGGACTGATTGTGTTGCTCTTGAAGGAAGCTATGTTGATGAATAAAGTTGAATTTTGCCAAAAAAATGTGTTTTTCTTATTTAGTCCCGGGACTTATTGATCCACGTGTTATATGGCAGAACACGGTTAGTTGACTAGTTGCGCTTGCAGTTCGTTACGGTTGTATGGTGGTTAAGAAGTAGTTAATTCCACAATAGGGTGCATCCTAACCTACTTATACATGCATATGATAACAGTTCACAGGTTCAGACTAATCGCTAATTAGCCCCTTATCATAAATAGATTCTTTAAATAGTTTTGTAACAGATTTCGGGACAAGAGCTAACATGTTTTGGACACATGACTCAGCACTTTAGATTGTTTTGAACCAAATTTCTCAAATTTCGAGACAAGAAATAATCTTTTGGCCACATGACTCAGCGCTTTTTATTCCCGAAATGAATTGTCATATGGAAACTCAAATCTTATCTCACAAACAATTGAAAAACGTTTAAGGGGTCAGTAGGGTAATTTGGCCTGTTTTTGAATTTTTTTTTCATTGAATTTTTTATTCTGCAATAGAATTTGTTTCACATATGTACATACATATATCGTGGAGTGTATAAACAAATTCTTTCGGAATTTTTTGATGACATCTGTCGGAGAAATGGCTGGGTGAATGAGATGCGTTTTTTACGAGAGGACACGATGTCTCATGTTTGGATCATCTGAAACACAAAAACCCAATTTATTCTTAACTAGAATCATGAAAAAATGTTGATAAATAAAAAAGTAATTAACGATTTTTTTACATAAATTTTGTCATAACATTGTCAATAAATTATAAAAAATTATGAATCCAGCAGGGACATTGAACAAAAAAATTAAGCAAATCGGTAGTTTGACCGGAAACATGTCTACCAGTTTAAAAAAGTGTGTTTTGAGAAAAACATGTTTAAAGCCAGGGGTGCATTTCGAGCTCTCCGAACGTCGAGCGGTATTATTATTTTTGGGCCTTTTTCGAAACCTTCCAATGGTAAAGTGGGTTTCTACATTACATTCTAAGGGTATAAGGAAAAAACTTTTGAAAAAATATTACCCTACTGACCCCTTAAAGCTTGTTTGCTTGTGTGTGATATGTACATATGTATGTGTGTATATGTTAAAAATAATTGTGTCTCCATAATGCTATAATACATACATATATTTGCAATAAAATATACTACCTGCCCATGCATGTATGTAGATATGTATGTATGTATGCGTGAGCAGTTGTTGTCATTGACATTGAAATTAAATGCCGGTCTCTTTGGCTCTCATTTTTATTCGGTCTGCTACACCCATATGTGCGTGTGGTTTTTATGTAATGAAGCCAAAAGAGCGCATCTCCAAATTCAATACTTTATCTACCATATACTATATACTTATATATGTATACATATGTATGTAATTTTCAGTAGGAGAAAGGCAAATTGCATAAATTGAATTGAATTGCAAAATAGAATAGCAACAGAATATAAAGAGATGGTGTCCAAATGAGCCCTCAATGGAATTATCAAATGAGCAGAGCAGAGAACATGGCGAACAGAGAAGTGAACGAAGCTTGATTACTTGTTTTAAGTAATCCACGACACATTAATCAATGATATAATTTATGCTCATATGCCATGATATCTCAACTTTGCATGTAGTTTCTTCTCACAGTTTTCCCTTTAAATGAACTTCGTTGAGTCAGAAGAACTTGATAATATTTCCTCCAAAGTGATTAATTCAACTTAAGCTCTTTTTGTTAATGACGATAATTCTAATACATCTTTTGAATCGGACTGTACTGTTTACATTCGGGAGAGGCATGCTAAATAAATTACAATTTTTCTCGTACTGTACTTACTAAAGTAATGGGGTAGGACTATTATTTCTTTATGATGAGAAATTTTTAAAATCCTTCGAACTGCTTAAAGCTTTTTAAGACAGAAAAAAACGTAACGGAAACTATAATACCTTTTACAAGAACCACAGATTATATAAAATAACTATTTTAAGCTTCATTTAACTAAAACAAATTTGAATTCGGGGAAGTTGGAAAATGTTACAGCTTTTCGAAAATGAGTATGTATTAAATTTAGCATATAGTACATACGTTGGACCCCAGTACAAATTTCGGTAGCGGTTGCTTACCTCCCCTATCGTCCCAGTTACATAAAAATAAGAATTCATCAGAGTACAGATGTCGCAACACATCACATAGACTTTCTGAACTGCTTTTTATCCTTAAAACAAACTGCTTCTGTAAATTGATACAAATACAGGGTTTCTCCAAAAAGTAATAGGACTAAGTCGACTAAAAAAAAATTGAACCAATCGTTACAATTCCTTAAAAACTTTCAAAACAGGCTCCTTCTGCGTCGATGCAGCGCTGCCAGCGCGAGTTCCAAGCATTGAAGGCGTCACGGAAGGCATTCTCCGGAATAGCCTTGAGAGCCGAGTTGCATGCTGCTCGGATCCCCTCTGTCGTCTCAAAATGCTTGCCGTTTTGTCTTGGCAATGTGATTACGTTATTCAAAAATTGGGGGTTACTTTCACACATGTTCAAATTTTCTTGGCAGACTTCCACTCGCCACAATTTCTGGTCAGCAATTCCTCGCTTTTTAGTTCCTCGCCCATTTCCAAAGCTGCAGCTGGCGTTGTTAAGGGTAGGGTGGAAGAAATTTCAGTTTGGGCATTGTCGATTAAAATTTTATTTTAAATTATTTAACATAATAAAATAAAATGCCGCCGTTGCCGTGAAAGTACAATATCGACTTCTAATAGTGAAAAATACTAATTTGAGAGTTCTTGAAATAAAAGATGTAAAATGAGAATAAGAAGAAACTTGCCTTCATGTAAAATAGAAAAAAATTTGCAAACTATATCGTCTATTTCTCCTTTAAACAAATGAATCTAATTTATTTGCCAACAATATACCTAAACCAGATGACGATTCCAATGGCTCTTGAGAGTAGTTTTCAACACAAATCGCCGATCCTACAGCGATACCAGAGCCGCCTGTCATGCCTGTTACTTTTATGGGGCGGAAAAATTATTACAATATTGCTTAGTACAGTCAGTTAAATGGAGTAAACTTAGTATGTTTTAACTAACTAAATGGTCTGCCTATGTTTTTCCCAACAAACCAAATTATTCTTCAACGATTTGTTGGGCAACATTGGAATCAGTGCTATAAGACTTCTTCCACAGCCAACATGCAATAGATCACGCCGCAAGCACTCACCATACCATCAATGTTCTCAGCTTAAACAGGAAAGTAAGAAAAAAGACTTAGGTACTTTATTTTCTAGAAATAAAAAATTTAAAATAAAAAATTTATACAAAAAATGGTTTAATTGTCTACGAATGACTATTGCTTTGGTTGTGGCTTCCTGAGTACTTTAGCGACGAATTCCACGAAATCACTGTAAAGAATATGTGGAACCTCCATTGCTGCAAAATGACCACCTTCCTTATGGTAGGTACTGTGCACAATATTTTTGAATTTCAATCCAAGCTCAGAGTCCGTCAAATGTAATAAGTCGTGAAGAAAACGTGCACAACCGGTAGGCACATTTATATGCGTCGCGTCCAAATTCAAAGCAAAGTGAGCGAAATTGAACCCTTCCGAGTACAAGCGCTGAGACGTAGTTATCGAGTTTGTTGTGTAATAAATCATAATGTTATCCAAAAGCTCGTCTAAAGTGAAGCGTTTGGTGAGACCACCATCCTCGAGTTGCTTATATGCAGGATTGGTCCATGTGGAGAATTTCTCCAAGATGTAAGCGGCCAAACCGACAGGATTCTGTGTGAGCGTTGTGCCAATTGTGTCTGGTTTGGATGCTTGAATATGCATGTAGCCAGACTCCTCTAACGTATCGCTTAACTCTTTGCTTAATGGTTTAAAGAAAATTCTATTTTCTTCTTTTATAAAGAAGCTCGGGAACCAATTTCGCAATAATTTATGAAGGTGAATCATTGGATGACTAAGAACAAAGCAAAGATTCGAATGATAACCGAGCACATTCTGTGGCGATAAAGTAACGATGTTTGCACCGAGTACAGAGCCCCAATCACCACCCTGTATTAGGAATTTCTCATGACCCAAACGTAGCATCAAATTGCGCAACACTAACGACATCTGTGCGGGTCCAAAGTTTACTTTTGAAGCCCCCTGCGAACGGAATAAAAATATGATTAATAAAGTCTTTGTCTACAGAGGGAGTGTAAATTTACCTGAGACCAACCATAACCGGGCAAGCTGGGTACTATCACTTCGAAGACATATTCACTCTTGGGGTTCGGTTTCGTCAGCAGCGGTATTAGCCTATAGAATTCGCGCAGTGATCCTGGCCAACCGTGGATCAGTAACAGAGGCACCACCTTTTTACCTTCGGTGGACTTGGGCTTCACATGAATGAAGTGTATTCGTAAACTGTAAATAAAGATAAAGAATATGCTAAAAGTGAATAAAAACGCAAAACCAAACCATCAGCTGATGGAAATTTTCACTGAAAACGCAAAACTGAGTCCTTCTAAAATTAGAATCGGTCAACGTACTTTCTTAGTCGGAATGTGTTTATGCATTTTACAGATTCTCCAGGAACTCATTTATGTCAGTATGTATGTATGTGTATTTTGGTGATTCTAATATAATCAATATCCGCGAAGTTTCGTATGACCTGAAGATATATATATATGTAGCTGTAGTTTATACTCTTCATGAAGTTCGAGTTATGATCCGGTCTGGCATTTCATTATATATGTACTTATTTACATATGTAAATCGACATATTTCTTTAGATACATATGTATGTCTCGGTCTTATCAGAATTTCATATGATCGCGAGTTCTAAATATTTGTTCTGCTCGATTCAAAGTCTTAAGTTCATATTGCAACAACAATAAGTTTGATTAAACAAAAATCAAATTCTCACGAGAACTTGCATAGAGGAGTTCACATCTTTACTAAAAGACCTATCCCGCGCGAGTTTTATTTATTTTTACGTTTAGACGGAAAAGGTACGGAGTTTTGTACCTCGGCCATCTAGAAAAGTGGCTTCAAATATTTTATAGGTCAAATGAATGAATTTGAAGTTTGTACGTATACCAATTATTTTCCTAATTTTTTATACTCTTGCAACCTGTTGCTACAGAGTAAAATAGTTTTGTTCACTTAACTTAAAAAGTTGAAATCCGAGTGACTGGCTGTCTGTCCGTCCGTCCGTTTGTCCATGCAAGCTATAAACTGAGTAAAAATTGTGACATCTTGATGAAAGCAGAAAAGAAGTACGAGTTCGTAGATGGGCGTAATCGGACCACTTCCACGGGGCGTGGTCCCGCACATACTTCCGAAGCCACTTAAGTTACAACAACCAAATTTGCCTGGCGCAATTGTTATGAAAACCTCTACCGACAGTGTGAAAATAGATGAAATCGGAAAGTAACCCCGCTCACTCCCCATATAACGGTAAATAAATTAATAAGTAAATACACCAGAGACATTAAATTTTACCTACGAGATTATATAGGAAGGCTTTATGGGAGCCGGTGTGAAAATTGGACGATGGGCGTGGCACCGCTCACTTTTTGATGAAATTACATATCTCGGGACCCGACTGACCGATTTCGATTCAATTTAGTACGTGTATAAAATGTTCGGTTGCACCCGAACTTAACCATTTTTTACTTGTTTTATTTTATTACCTTGTTTTTCGAAGATCATTTTTTAAATAATAGTTTTTACGATATATACAAGCTATACCGCTATACTCACCCTTGAATCTGTGTTTCAAAATGCGGGAACTGTTTGAGAAAGGCCTCGCGCTCACCCCACTTGGGCAGGTAAGTGTCGCGCCAGTATGCCACCACCTCTTTCAAGTACTTAGAATTGAAGCCGTATTGGAATCCCACACCTTCGAGGGGTTCGGTGAGCACCAGTGGCCGCGACAGCTGCGTTTTCAGATCTTCAATTAACTATAGCGTTAAAAAATAGAAAAAACATTTATTATTGTTTTGTTTTGATTACTACTATTACTTTCGGATGTTAATATTATGTGTTTGTGTATGTTTATGGGTGAACGTGTATTCAATTTTTAACTGCTTGATATTTATCTACAAGTATGCATGTACCTACATGTATTAGTGTATAGGTATGTGAGAATGACTGGCAAATTGGCCAGCTGACAGCTAACAATTTATAATATATACAGAGGTACAGATATATGCAAATATTTATAATTAACGCATTTATATACAACGAAATAAATATTAAAGTTCATTTAGTTACCTCCGGTTTGGCACTTATATCGAAAGCTTTAACGGCGGTGTTCTCCTTATATTTGGCGGCGCTGCCGGGTCCCCAATATTCCGCATCGTTCAGTTGAGGAATTGGCGCTGAGCTTGTGAGCTCCTGATATTTATGTACACACAGACCTACGACAATCGCTAGGACCACGAATGTAATACGCAACAAGGTGCCCATTTCACTTTCGAATCAACACTGTGACACAACAGCCGGTGAATGGGAGTATAATTGTAATTGGAAATTTCCAAACTTGTTTACTTGCTTGTTATTATAAATAAGTATATTTATAACAATAAATAACAAAGTGATAATAAACCGCACCAACTAAAACCAGCCGAACGCATCCAGCGCTGCGATGGAACTGATTGGAGAGCACAACCGTATCAAATAGCCGTAGCGCTGATTCTTAAGACATTTATTTATAGTCGTTTTTATTCGGGGGTTGAGCGATAGCAAAGTCGAAACGCGCTGCGGTTGTGCGATTATAAACATATTTTCTTACTTTCGTTGATACATACGTTCGCATATGTATAGATGATAACTTATACTCGTATAATATACTACTATGTCACAATTAGTAACCACTGGCAGATCTGAAAACAAACTAGAAACCGGAGGCCCTATTTCTACTTGTATAAAATATATATATATTTACATGATCAGTAGAGTCGATTTAGGCATATCTGTTTTTTCATCGATCTTACTCTGGACTTCGTTGCCGTTAAACTGTTTATTGCCGGTGAGGTGATGCTAAGAGTGAGAGAGGTCCTTCTGACCGTCTGTATACACGTAAACTAGGCCCTTTTTAACCCAAGAAGTAGCTCATTTGTCAGAACTGATCCATTTTTTATTTGATTTGCAAAACTACCAGTTACTTATATGGAAAAACACGGTTAGTTAACTAGTTGCGCTTGCGGTTCGTAACGGTTATATGGTGATTAAGAAGTAGTTAATTCCACTATAGGGTGCACTCTTACCTACTTATACATGCATACATATGTATGTATGATAACAGTTCACAGGGTTAGACTAATCACTAATTAGCTCCTTATCATAAATAGACTCTTTAAATAGTTTGCGACAAATTTCGAGACAAGAACTAACATGTTTCTTTTGGCTACATGACTCAGCACATTAGATTGTTTTGAACCAAATTTCTTGAATTTCGAGACAAGAAATAATCTTTTGGCCACATGACTCAGCGCTTTTTAGCAAATGAATTGACATATGGAAACTCAAACCTTATCTCCCAAACAATTGAAAAACAAAACGTTTATAGCTTGGTTGCTTGTGTGTGACATGTATGTAAGTATGTTCTCCATAATGCTAATTTTATTTCTAAACATGTATGTATGTATACAAATATGTAGCTGCGTATGTACATATATTTGCAATAAATTATACTACCTGCTCATGCATATACATATGTAGATATGTGCATATGTATGTGTGAGCAGTTGATGATGTTGACATTGAAATTAAGGTGCGCTATAAATGCCGGTCTCTTTGGCTCTCATTTTTATACGGCATACTACACCCAAACCAAAAGAGCGCATCTCTAAATTCAAAACTTTAAATGAAAACATATACATACATATATACATATGTACATATACATATATAATTTTCGGTTGCCCAAAGTTGGATAATGGTAAATTGCATAAATGGAATAGAATTGCAAAATAGAATAGCAACAGAATATAAAAAGCTGGTGTCCAAATGATCCCTCAATGGAATTATCAAACGAGCAGAGCAGAGAACAGCGAACAGAGAAGTGAACGAAGCTTACACAACGTGAGTTTATTAACGCCGGTGATTACTTGTTTTAAGTATAGTCAACCGCGACACATTTATCAATGATATAATTATGCTCATATGCCATGATATCTCAACTTTTTATGTAGTTTCTTCTCACATTCTACAGTTTTCCCTTTAAATGAACTTCGTATTTCGTAGAGTCAAAAGAGTTTTATAATATATATTTCCTCTATTGATTAAATCAACTTAAGCTCTTTTTGCTAATGACGATAATTCTAATACATCTTTTGAATCGGACTGTACTGTTTACATTCGAGAGAGGCATGCAATGGAAGATAAAATTTTTCTCGTACTGTACTTACGAATGTTTATGTAGTATAGGGGTGGGACTTTCGTTTCCTTATCTAGTAAGAAATACTTTAAAACCTTGCAACTGCCCGATGCTTTTTAAACAGAAACTATGATTATTTACAATTGATTTGTATCGGCTAGTTAAAAACTGAAGTGCATGGCTAAATCGACTCAGCTCGTCGGGCTGATCTTTTGTATATGTATATATTTTAAAGGTTCCTCAACGTCATTTTCTAGGTGTTAAAAACTTTGTTGCAAACTTAACAAACCTTGTAAAGGGTATGAAAAGCAAATGAAGGTGAGATAAATCTTTGTAGTATATATTGGGTAGTCGAAAAAGTGATTTCCTATTTCAAATCAAACTTCAACTTATATAGTGTAAGATACTTGAAGTATATTTTATATTCCGAGTTCGGCAAGCATAAGAGAATTGTTAAGTTATAAGGAGCGGGGACTTCGGAAATATTCTCCGAAGCGAGCTCGAACTTCCGGGGCAGTTAAGAAGCCGTGTTAGACAGTATTTAAGGTTGGAAAAAGTTGAGTCAAATAACATGAGCGGCAATATTTTTTAATGTTGTCAATTCGCTATACTGTTATAGAACAAGGCAATAAATATTTCTCACGACGGTCTTAATATTAAGTATATCTTTTTACCTAATATTTAATTGTGATGCAAACATTATAAAAAGGTGTTGGTCTGTCTGAATCTGAATTGCGAACTCACAGTGTGAACACGTGTTCCGTAACATACCTATTTATCATTTTTTTGCAAGAGTAGGTATGTAAATGAAGCAAGGGCAAGCTTTTCTCTAACCGTTTGATCTTATACCGAAGATAATAAATAATTCCAATTAGTAAAAAATCGCAGTGACTATATTGTGTATTTTCCAGCTTCACTTATTACTTAAATTATTCATTAAGAATACAAAAACATAAGTTACTCAGCAATGGCTTTCTTCACAAACTCTTGGAAGTTAATATACAACATACCAGGCAGTTCCAAGGCAGCGAAATGACCACCTTGATTGAAGTATGTACTGTGTACCAAATTCGGAAACTTGTCTTTGAGCGCCCAGTCAATGGCAGGAGGCAAGTCGAACTGGAAGCGAGCACAACCCATAGGCACAGTCGTCGGCACGCGATCCATTTTCAGAGCCTTAGAGTCACTGGCGAGATTTTCGGCGTAGAACCGTCCTGCTGTCGTGACCGTGCCGGTGAGATAGTATATCATCAGATTATCTAATATAGCATCTAATTTATAGGTTCTGTCCATAGCATTGAATTCCTGATTCCGACCAGCACCAGTTGCCAATTGGAATTTCTCCAGTATGTATGCGGCCAAGGCAATGGGACTAGCCTCCAGTGCAATGCCAATGGTGTCCGGCTTTGTTGCTTGTATGTGGAAGTAACCGGACTCAACGATTAGGAACTTATATTTATCCTTTAGTGGAAAATGATGATTGTAGAAGAAACGCGCTGGTATAAAGCGCTCTGGCATCCAACTGGCAATGTACGATTTTATCGTAGCTAGCGGTGTGTTCAACACACACATATTAGAATGAAAGCCGAGCACATTCTCAGGGAAGAGCGTGGAAATGGCGCTGCCAATGATGGAGCCCCAATCGCCACCCTGTACCAGAAATTTGTCATAACCAACACGTAACATTAGATTCCGCATGACAACAGCCATCTCTAGCGAATCGAAACCGGGTCTGGTGGCAGCCTAAAATGTGAGAAATCTATGAGTGACAGGGCGGTGAAAGTGTATGGTAGTAGTTAACTCACGTCCGAGAACCCATATCCGACTAGAGAGGGTGCAATAACTTCGAACACATAATCATTGACATCGGACACCTCCACCAAAAGCTTTATGAACTCGTAAAATTCACGCACAGAACCCGGCCAACCGTGCAGCAATAACATCGGCACCACTTTCTTCTCTTTACGCGCCTCCTCTGACGGCTTTGCGTGTATGAAGTGAATCTTCAGCCTAAATCAAAAGCAATTAAAGTAATAAACAAGTCGTTAAAAAATTTAAGTATATCCGGCTGTTTGGCTTACCCTTGTATCTCGGTTTTAAAGTGCGGCAGCGAATTCAGGTAATCTTCATGTGCTCCCCATTTGAGCAAGTAGTAGTCGCGCCAATAGTCGACAATGTGCTTCAGCGCTTCTGAATTGAAACCATATTCGAATTTGATATTTTCCAACGGCGCAGTGAATTTCCAAGTACGATTGAGTTGTGTGCGCAAATCGTCAATAATCTGTGGGGAATATAAATTGTTGCATTAGCGCTCAATTGTGTGTGAGTGTCATTTCTACAAACCGTTTGATCGTATTTGATTTTGAAAGGCACAATATCTGTTGGCGCTTCGTAGTTTACAGGTTTGCCGGGTCCCCAGTAGGTGTTATTGCTGATTTCTGGCTTCGGTAGCGGCTTAATGAATTCGTTGACCCCGCGGTAAAGCCAAAACCACGAAATGGCCAATATGACAATAAATATAATTGCCTTCATATTGAACAAAGTCTAACACACCGCACTTAGCACTTCTATTGCCCGAAACTAACACAACAGAAATAATTAACGTTACTTTTTTCTCGAATTGCTACTTGAATATGCGTAGCGAAGAAGAATCTGCCGAAATTGCGTCTACTTGCGCTGATTGCCGGTCACCTACTAAATGACTTGTGCTAACGGATATTCTCTTCGCCGTGTTGCTATTCCGTTCGTGCTCGTTTAATGGGTATGCGCATTGTCTATTTTTTCTGTCTAATACAATGCTTTCACTGATATTCTCTAGTCGAATTTAGGGTTTTGTTGGCAGGAGATTTGGCGAAAGCTAACTCAACCCAGCACATATTAGTTTAGGTGAGAAAGCTAACGGTTTTAATAAAACTCCAAACATTATTTCTCTGTTTTGTTAGGATCATGTGAAAATGTACAGCTTTCGGCACTCTTCTAATTGAACTTCTGAAATGCTATACAAAACCGAATTATTTCTTTAAACGAGTTAAACATTTTTGTTTTTGGAATGTTTCGTATTCCTAAGGTAAAATATTAAAGGAGATTATTTTTACATATTTTCGTTGACTTCTTGGCAATCCTAGCCAAAGTAAATTAAATATTTCCTTACCTACAAAAATTGTTTATTTTGCACGAAACAACTTTGTTTTAGCGCTTGAAATGCCTATACCTGCTCATCCCGTTTGCATATCTAATACTATAAATGTAACTACAGCCACGTCACTTAATCCCTCCGCCGCTGGTATACGACATCTGTTAAAAGTGGGGTACTTGAAACAAAGTGGGTTGGGCAAATGTGCTTATAAACAAAGTTGAATTAATCTTAAGTTTTCAGATGAGCTCCTTAACCCTCCCTTGTCCATAGTAGGTCACTTTACAATATGTTATCTGTCATAAGCCACTGCTAAATTTTCATTTCTCTTCTAAGATACTTAACGTCTCGGCAATAGGGATTAGTGCCGTAGTCATGGGAATACACTCATTGATCAAATGTATTTTGTTCGTCGGTATTTTGCGAATAAAAGTTTATACATAACCAAGGCCTACCCGTGTTTAGATATTACTTTCAAATTCTTAGAAAATGTTTCTTTTTTACTTGCGTTATAATACTTTCTCATGTCTCAAAGGAACTTTGCTATCATTTATAATTGCTGTCCAAACTCGAACTTATGCCCACCTTATTTGCTCGTGTTGATATGACGATGGTCGAGGCTTTTATCTTATCAACTACTATAGTAAATATAAAAGTAAAGTTAAATTTATAAATTATACAGTTCAACATTTAATCTAACTGTATACGTATTTCCGATAGGTGCAATGGTTTTGTTGGTACTGGCCAGACCTTTATATGCAGATACGGATCGAATGTTTTCTATAGTTGACGTGGATTTACCAACGCCCCTCTCTAACCCGCTGACGAGTGTTACCACATAGTTCCATATAAGTAGTAGAAAAGAGGTAAGAAAGGATTAAGTTCGAGTGTAATCGAACGTTTTATATTCTTCCAACTTGCACGGTTGAAATATTTGAAAATCTTCATTATTCGACGAAATCGTGAATGGATTACAATCAAAGTGAAAATTATACTGAAACATCATCCTCAATCGATTTTATATATTTAAGCCAATACCACAAACTATTAACATGCCACATTCTAATAGAATGCTCTACGAGTTTCATTAAGGTACCTCACATACCATCACCAATCTACCATATTTGCAGTAAAGTCAGCCTAATGTTCGAAAATTATGATATCTATATATGGCTGAGTCATGTTTTCGCTCAATTTTATCCATTTTAGGCACAAATATACATTATTGTTAGTAAAACACGCTCTCTCATTTTTCTTGATACAACTCACATATTGGCCGATATATGCGGTATAAAGTCACCCGAAAGTTCGAAAACCTTTATACTAGGTATATGAAGCATTGATCCAATCAAATAATTTTTGACATTGAGACATATCATTATCAGGAAAGGATTTCCTCCGAATTTTGATTATACATCTCACACACTGACCGATATTTTCGGTAAAAATTCAACTATTGGCACTGGGGTACTCACATTCGGTACCAAAGGGCTTGAATAGTTTAGGCTCGATTTGGAAGAGTTTTAGTCATAAGATGGCAAACTTTAAAAGCATTATTCAGGCGAAGTTTTATCTTATAAAATTTGCTTGGCATAATTGTACTGCAGGGGATTACTTTGAAGGAGATGAAATGAACAAAATTCACCTTTCAATTTGATCACAGTATGCCAAATTTTTAAAAATTCCGGATTCCGCCCGGATTTCTACTTTTCTCGTCATTTCTATATTAATAACCCTATATCTAACTCGATTAGTTTTAGGTGATACTTTTAACCGTTAGGTGAACTTAACTATTATACACTGTAGCAATATGTTGCAGGAGTATAAATATCAAATGATTAATGACTTTTAAGGGTCTGAGAACGTAATATTAGCGATATGCCTAAATCGCTTACGTTTTTATGTTTGGAGTGAAAGTTATATCTGGGAGCAATTTTATGGCCTTGCAAGTGTATTATTATTAGCTCTAATCAAATAATTTCTATATTGATGAGCTTCAATTACTTGGTTCTGCCTGTAAATACTGCCTTCTGTTAGCGCAATAAACTGCTTTTCTTAGAATTCTACTCACTGATATCTTGACTTATTTCATTACATATAACTGATAGTGAAAACTTAAAATATTGAATAGCAAGTTTGCGATATTGAATGAGTACCACTAAATTCCCATCAATGATAATCGGATAAGTTTGAATGAGCGTCACTCTTCATTAAAAGAGATTTTACTCGATATTTGTGGCAAACTTTTCATTTAACCCGTAACATTTGCTCACCTGGCAATAAATAGATATATACCACCTAGGTGTGTCAAATCTCGGAGGTTGTTATTCACAGGGTGTCTGCTAGAGTTTAGAACATGTATCATAATGATTTCATTTTAGTTTTTACATTGTAACTTATGACATACTGTACAAAGTATAATAGTGCTGGTTCCATAACGGTTGCTCCTAACATCTAATCTAATACAAAAAGACATACAGTTATGTAGTATATCAAATTGAAACAAGAAGAATTGATAAAATAATAATAATAAAAATAAATTGATAAAATAAAATAAAATATTACACAAACAAACATAGTTTAGTCAATACATATCTAAATATATCGTGAAACTAGATAATAACCACGCACATACCACATACTAAGGTTGTGTTCGAAACAACGAGTAAGCTTATCGTACTGCACAGGGTTTGTCCGGAAAGTACTAGGACTGAGTCAATTTAAAAAGTTTCAAAACTTTCAAAAAAGGCTCCTTCTTCGTCGATGTACCACTGGTAGCGCGATTTCCAATAATTGAAGGCGCCACGAAAGGCATTCTCCGGAATAGCCTTGAGAGCCGAAGTGAATGCTGCTTGGATCCCCTCTGTCGTCTCAAAATGCTTGATTTTTATCGTCCTTTACAGGTAAGGAAACAAGAAAGTTCGGGGGCCACATTTGGTTCACAACGGCCTTGGTTAGGTTCACAAAAAAGGTGATTGACCTATCGTTTGAGTCGCTTGAGGACTTCCACGTAAGGCTTGGCATTGACGGTTTATTCAGGAGGAACAAATTCATGGTGGACAATACCTTTGATGTCAAACAAATGTCTCCCAACACGGCCTTCATCAGCGACCTCTTCCCGGCCCTCCAAAAAAGCCTGGTGCCACCGAAACTCAACACTTCTTGCTAAAGCAAGCTTGTTTGATCATATCAAACGTCTCTGTCGCAGATTTACCGCGTTTCAAACACAGAATTTAATCGCGTACCTCTGCTCTAACGAACTAATTTTCGGCCTGCACCACTCATAGAAACACGTCGGGCGAAATGTTTGTCCTGGCTCTCCAAGTAGCCGGAGACAACCAGCCGTTCCTTAGCTAGGAACGCACTGTACCAAACAGCGTTGGTGCGCGCTCGCTCCGAAGTACAGTCGCAGCGGAAGAAAATCAGTCCTATTACTTTCCGGACAAGCCCTGTACGCTGACAACTTAGTCATAAAGTTAGAAGAAGATTGTTTAGCTTGAAAAATGGCTAACTTAGGAGTTATTTAAAACAATTTTATATAATTCTATGTCTTCTCGTCACATCTTTTCCATGTACCGCTTTCACACAAATATACTTAGTGAATGAATATAAATTTATGAATTAAATTTATATTCTGGAACACAAACAATTTTCTCTCAGTGTAATTTCACCAGCGCCGACACCAATACTCTCCAACAAACGAGTGTGGCAAATGAAGTTCTGTCGTTGACCATGATGGCAATCTACAATAGATAGAAGGCTAAAAATATAGTTTTAAAATTATACCGCGACAGCCAACGTCAACTGTATAAACAACAACAACAGTAACAAGTAGTTTTTAATCATTGAAAATTTCCACGACTCAAATGTCAATGAACTACTGCACACGTATGCTAGCAAAAAGTGGGTGATGGGGTGCAAGGACCTGGGGGCGTGACGCCTGAGTTTACCTCAGAGCATTTAACTGCACGCACAGATCGATTGAGTGCTTGGAGGAGGGAGGCGCGCTTCGTTGTTTGCCGTTAAATAATTGAAATAACCACACTAATAACCGCAATGAAAACAATAACAGCGACGCGACGGGTGGATTCGGTGGAATAATTGATTGTTCGTATGTTAAATTTAAACCTTTGCAGAACAAATGCCTTGCAAATAGAAATGGCGAATGAGCGGAAGGGTCTTTAAATATTTAAGTGCTTGGCTGGTCGGACAGGGGCCGAAGGCTTTTTCTGCGGCGCTACAACAACTCTTAGTGCACTTTGGAAAAGAACAGAAAATGAAAATAGTTCGAAAATTAACTCAATTATGTGCCACACGAAAGTGTTGCATGCACCTCGCCAACATGTATTCGATTTTTTTTGACGAAAGCTCGAATCTTTTTGCGTGCGATGTTCCGTGCTTGTGTTCCGTTAGGGTAACTGTCGACTACTATGTGTGCGCAACTGCTTTCCCTCTTGCCACTTGCTTGTGCGATTAACGGTTTTCACGTTGCAATATTGCAACAATACAACGTTGCAAGTTGAAGCTCATTGAAATTGGCTCTTGGAAATTCGTCCTCGGTCGGCTTTCGGTCGCGTGCCAATCGCTTTTGCGGCAAGTTGAATGCAGCAAGGAAAATGTGTACAACAAAAACGAACCAATAACAACATAACAACAATGAAGTGCGGGGTAATCGAGCTTCGAGTGTTCGCGCTTGCCACCGAAGCGGTCACAGCGTAAATGACACAATTGCGGAAGCGGAAGTTGTGCGGCGCAACCATATAAAAAAGAAAGGCGCCACTGCACGTCTCCACCTCTCCTTCATCCGCACGTGCCGCACGTCATATGCCATTTGAGTTTCGGCCACATTTCGTACGGACGAACATTAATACGAGTAATCACCAGGACGATGCATGTTTTAAGCAAACCTGCACACTTTCACAATTAATGGGCGTGACACGGAGTGAAACTACAGGCGAATTGTTTGTTCGATTGTGGCAAGGAAACACTCAAAGTCCTAATTACACGACTCATTAATACTTTCAATGCACTGTGGGCTATCGGCTAACCGGTGACAAGATATATCTGAAAAATAACTTGTGGGTTAATACAGATTTGGTTGCTGTTATCACCACAGACATATGATGGAGCTGAGATTTGTTTATTGATTCTACGCATGAGCCGCTGGAAATAGTAAAAAATAAGCTCATTATAGATATATTATATGATATTTTTTTGTTGTAAAATTAACCGAAAAATTCTTATTATTTTTGTGGGCAATACTTAGAGAGTTTAGAACTACACAGGTAACCTTATACCAGCATTTTTACAGTTGCTGTCAAAATTTAAATTCTCGAACTTTATTTTATTTTCCAGAAATATTTTGTAAAAAAAATTGTTTTATATTTGTTGTAAATAAACAAAATGAAACGCAATAATTTCATTACTTCTCTATGAATTGAGCAATTTCGCCCATAATACGCTCATTTGATTACATCTACCGTTGTTTACTCATCGGCGCCATTCACTGGAAGGCGTGAGTTTTCTACAAATCGCAAATCGCTGCGGCATCGGAACTGTTGCAGTCCCATTAGCACAATTTCCTAACTGTTCCCTGCACTCCCGTTAATGACTGCTTGTTTTTGTGTAATTCCACTTAATTTGCGCCATACCCTTGGTTGTAAGAGTCTCCTTCATACCTTAAATGGTGTTGACGAATTGCCGAGGAGTTCAATGACATTTCTGCAGCAAATTTTTACGGCAATTACGTATTTGTGGGCTAAAATTAAAGGCTGTAAAGCGGCTAGAGTTCGCTAAGTTCGAAATTAAGATTTGTAAAAACAATTTTATGCTCTTAGAGCACGTGAAATAATAGTTTATATAGTATACAACTCAATCATGATAGACTATAAGACTTGTTGCTTGTCTTTTGAAAGGCGGTTTTGTCAGAAAACGTGCTCTGTGCTCTGGTTACGGTTATGTAGGCGCGCCTGTCGCGGAAACGGGTGCTCGAATTGATTTCGCAAACTTTTTCGCCGATTCGCTGTGTTGCTTTCTCTCGCTGTGGTTTACTAAACTACAATAACGCCTAAAAGTATGCAGCGTATTACCACAATTGATTTCTTACTGATATATCGCATGAATTTATCTTTTATTTGAATGTATGTACATTGTGACTAAATTAATCTTCTTTTAAACGTTTTTTTTTAATAATTAGTATGTTAAACGTTTGAGCATTTCTTGCTGAGTCCAATAAAACAAAACAAAAAATGTATATGCTTATAGATGTGATCATAAGTCATTAACATTTAATTGACATCACATCATATCGCTCTCATGACATCACATCGCTTGGTAACCTGGCTTGATGTTCTTACATGGACTGCCCTAGAAGATTAAATCAGCGTCTTTATTATTTTTTTTTCTTACCGACTCAGACAGAGTTAGATCATCGAAATAACAGCTCCTTAACAGATCCTTGCAACATCTTAGTTTAAAAAAAAAAAAGAAAAATATTCGGAGGTGCAAAAAAGCGTTTTCAGATATTTGTATGACCACAGTCATGAACGTGAATATGATTCCATAAATTCTGCACACACATGTTCAGATTTCCTTAAGCTTTTTTTTTACTTATAATACATTTATCTATTTATTTTGTAGTTCGAAGTGTCATCAAGCAAATCAAAGAAATTCGTTAATATAATTTATTAGCACACGAAATATTTGGGAAAAGAGGCTTCTTCTCCCTCCTTTGTAACCCGCGCTTTGCTTTGCTTGAATACCAAAAGTTTTCGCGGGTGTTAAAGACTGTCGACACGCGAAGTAAAAGCGCAAGCCGAGACATTAGCTAAGGTGTCTGTGCTGAATACTCAGCAGTTCGCGCTTCCGCGTTCATATTCCTTATGAATATACATAACTGTAGATTGTATGTTTCTGATATACAAATTTATTTGTGTTCGTTATTCAGTTACTTTGTCAGTTCACAATGTTCTTTGGATGTAGAAAAAAGGTACAAAAAATATACGATTCTTCTTTAAATGGATTTGTGTGAGAGGGTCATGGAAATTTGCTTCCAAAGTATACAATCTTATTGATACTGCCGTGAAGAAGAATTCAATAGACTTCATAATGGTCCCCGTTAATAGAAACCACTCTAAATATTATCGACTGTCTTAGGGATATATTTTAAATAGTTGTCTTTGAAGCACTTCTTATAGCCTTTTTAATCATTTTCAAATTATTACTGCCTTACTGTGAACTCCTTCCTTCTGTCTGTCTTGTGAAATGTGACCAATTTAGCAGTTGTTGTTGCATTTGAAAAAGTTTTTGTTATAAAGAAATTAGCGCTGGTTTTATTTCCGTATTTAATGTTACGTAAAAAGAACCCAACTGTTGTTGTTGTGTAAACTCGAAACTAGGTAACTGACAAAATAAGTTTCGGTGAGAACATTTCTTCGATATTAATACAAACAAACAAGGTTATGAGTATATATGTACACATTTTAATAACTTTAAACGGCAACGGTCGCCCGTTTTCAGTGAAAAAATACAATAAATAAAATGGTTAGTAATATCTATTGTCTACGTTAAACTGTTTAAGTCGACATAAAGAGGACTAACCACATCTATAGGACTTTACTTCGACCAATATAGAGCATACAGCTATATTCTGTGATAAGGGTATATACATATGATTCCTACACCATCTTGAACTCTCAACTAATTTCCTACAACTATTAAGCACACTTATGAATCCACTAGTGGCTCTCCCTTCGCATCGTCCCACACAGGAAAGCGTTCCTTACCGTCCTCGGTGCCGTTTTGGTATTCATATCCCGGGTCGATTGTGCGATCAAAGCCAGCTCGCTTGACACGCTTCACACGCCTATGAGGTGTGAGCGAGTCCCGTGGCACCTCCTGTTATCAATAAGTAAACGAATTTCGTAAAATTGTGAAGCAAGAAATCTCGTGTACTCACCTCGACTAGACGTAGAATTGGCCAAGCAGCACCGGGGCCACCAAACAGCGGCTCGGCGTCCGTTTGCCCCGGCCCGCCGATAAGGCAGATGCACAAGCAAAGCAAAAGTAGCACAAAGCTCGCGGCGGATTTCATAATTGCTCTATTTGAAGTGTCTTTAAGCAATGAATAGAATATTTCTTATGGCAGCGTACAATTACTGTGTGCTCAATTCACTTTCACTGGTAGTTCCACATGCGATCGTCTACACTTGGACACTGAACTGACAGAGAGTGGGTTTTTTTCTAAAATAAAATTGTATACATAATTATTTTCTCGAAGAATCACACACACACACAGCCATGAGTGTGTGTATAGTAAAGTTTGTTTATATGCTTCTTCTACTAATTTCTTGTATTTCATTAAATATTTTTGTTTCTATTTCTGTGTTTTCATTTGTTTTCGTTTCTAGTCGAATTTCATTCGCCATGGCGCCGCAGCAGGCGTTGGGGGTGGTGTGTTGTTGTTGTCGTATGTATTGCGCGACATTTCTCAGCTGAAATATAAAACATCGATTTGAACAGATGTTTTCGAGAGAGCAACGACGCCGCATTCTCCGTGCGCCGAGTTGAGGAACTGAGAGATCATATGATCTGTGTCAGCTGTTGATCACTGAATCGAAAGTGTTTGAACATTGTTGTTATTGCATTTGTATAAAGAGAAATGTGTATTCTCTTCTATATTTATGGGGCACATACGCGTCTATAAATGCAAACAGGGTGTTGGTGCTTGTTGTTCTGATCTCTAATGAAGATAGATTATTTAAAAAAATATTAAGTTAACAAATATTAAAAATTTTGGCTTGAAATTTTGATGATTTTATGAATCTTGAATCGGTAAGTTAAAATATATTGAGTGATTTCGGGACTAAATACGAAGGTTGACGTCCTTGGTGACTTCTATATTTAATTTCTTTTTGCATGATTTTTAATAGATTTCTGAAATATATGGGAAGTGTCATACAAAAGCAATTTTTTATCTCAATTTGCTGTTAAAATAATGTTAAAAAGACCCGAAAGTGTAACTCGGAAGAAGCAGTTATCGAAATGTATTCACTTTGCAAAGTTATTTACAGCCGGTCCGCTGTGGTAATAACTATAAATTCCTAACTACTGGATCATAAGCCCCTTACACCCCGCCACAAATTTGTTGAGTCAGCTAATATAAGTGTCGACTATGTCTTCAGGTTCGTCGAAAGGTAAGATTACCGAGATGTTCAGCCTTAGCCTTACAAAGGCTGGAGTAATGAAGGAGAAAAGCCTGGATATTTCTATGTACCTCATTCTCTTTCATATAATACAATTTGGAAAACTAACGTCCGACAAGATATTAAGACTCGCCGCATAAATGCTTATTAGACAGTATAGTAAGATCTCATACAGGACAGAAGAAAGAACTCCCACAGTTGCGGCGTGATGAACTTTGGTCAAGGCATGTGGTTCAGGATGTCTCAAACTTTCTTCACTAGGTTAGAAGGTTCCCACAGTCGCACAGGGAAACTCCCACTCCAACCTTCCCCCTTAGCTTCGACCTATCCGCTCACTGCGGTTCTTCACCGACTTCTCCCCATCCATACCTTCCTCGTCGGTATGTGGGTACAGAAAAGGCTGTACCGAGTGGCCTCTGCAACGCAGTGATCCAAGTTTTCAGAGATCCAGTTGAAGAAAGAGAGAATTTCTGCGTGTCCTTGTTCCGACTTCTTCATATACCCAGATTCTTTGACCCTTAGAGCAGATCTCGCAACAATACACCTACCGGCAAAGTCCAGGAGTGTTATGTTTTAAATGCCAATAAGTGTTATTGTTGGTGTAGGTCGTAGTACACTGCAGATGCCATCAGAAAATATACTCGGCTTGACTACGGTTTCATGGAACAAAACACTACCTTTGGTGAGAGTCCCCATCGTGCAAGAAAAAAATCTATTTTTAAAACTTATTTCACATCCTACATGGTATGACTCTACTTGGCATTCCGGATGAAACCTCAAGCGTTTCATTTTTTTCCCGCAATTTTTGGTGAATGCAGTGTTCATCAGCTACGTCTTAAGATTAATGAGGAGGAATAGTGAATGTGCTCGTATGAGACGGAAATAAAACAAGAATCTGAAATTTGATTTTACTCCAGTATTTTTGGACTTCTAATCATCTTAACTATATGAGCTAGTAATAAAATTAAAATTTCTCTCATATAGGAACATACATATGCTCAAACTATTAAGATTTGAATCTGATAATATACTAAGAAACATCCCTGAAGTATGAAACATATTTTAATGAAGAGCAAGAGGTCATTTAAAATATACGTTGTTGATAAGTTTCTTAAAGAATCCCCTATTTTTAGTCTTCATGTGATAATTTGCAGCGCGGCTTATTGATAATCTTTTGCTCAAGCTGTGAAGGGACTTTCAATTTGGGGATTTTTTTAATATTTCAATTCTGCATATAAAAGCATTATAAATATTTGCAGTATCTGTTGCAGAGTAAACATTCGGAACTGAATTCACAGTCTGTTCAGTTTAAACACTTCAAAGAAAAAAATGTCCGTGAAAGTATTGATTTTAATTTGCTTTTTGAGCGCAGTTCTAGCTTATCCCAGAGATGATCGACAGGATCAGTGGCGCCAAGTAAGTAGACCATTTGACTCACGTGTCAATCCTTAACCCAAAAAAATATATATTTATGATAATGTTCTTCTTTAACAGAACCCACAGCCGCCCCAAAGACAGCCTCAGTTCAATTTACAGGGAGGTGGTAGTCCCAAGCAAGGCATAGATTTGAGTCTTGACACGCGTGTGCCCGTCTGGCAAAGCCATAATGGCAGACACGAATTCGACGCCACCGGACAGTATTCGCAACATTTGGGCGGACGATATGGCAATAGCCCTCCCAATTGGGGAGTGGGCGGCCAGTACACTTTTAGGTTTTAAATCTACTGCAAAATAAATACTTAAAAAAAACTATATAAGTATATTTTTATTAAATTATACTTAAAGTGTCAAGAGTTATAAAATCATTAAAAAATTAATAAAAACGTAATTCAGTTTTAAATACATTTGCTTTTATTTGGTTGAAAAAATTGGTCATCACTCGTCGGAATCTTGAGTTCCAATTCATTTACATGACAGTAAAAGACATGGTAACAGGAGACAAATAGTGGATTAAATACGACAATAATGTGCGAAAACCAAAATGGTCCAAGCGTGGTGAAGCTCAACAAATGGTCACAAAGCCAGGATTAATGCCTCGAAAGGTTATGCTGAGTGTTTGGTGCGATTGGAAAGGAATCATCCACTATGACCTGCTTCAGGCTGGTCAAACGATTGATTCTACATTTTACTGTTAACAACTGAAAGGATTGAAGTCAGCAATTAAAAATAAGACGTCCACAACTAATCAACAGAAAGGGCTTCGTCTTCCATCAGGCCAACGCTAGACCACACACGTCTTTGATGACTCGGAAAAACCTGGGAGAGCTTGGCTGGGAAGTTTTGACGCACCAACCATATAGCCCTGATTTTGTACCATCGGACTACCATTTGTTTCGGTCAATGCAAAACTCCCTTAATGGAGTAAAGTTGGCTTCAAGAGAAGTCTGTGAAAATTACTTGTCGCAAGAGGGCAAAAAGTGGTCGACCAAAATGGTACATATGTATTTGGTTCAATAAAATTTCATTATAAATAAAAAAAAAATTAGTTGAAGTTTGATTAGAATTACGAAAAGACTATTTCGACTACCAATATTATGTTTGTAAAAGTTTAAACGTTTGTAAAAATTTAAAATATTTTACAAAAGATTCAATATACTCACTTATAATTCCAATATTTCCTTCGCTTTGGCTATAACACCAAAGCGTTGAGGCCAGTTACGGTATCAACGTACATATTTACGTGTATACAAAAGTGGCGTCTAATAAAATGAGGAAACCTTCAACGAGTTGACTTATTCCGGAAGGTCAGTAATCTTAAAAACAAATAAATAATTAATGTAAACAAAAGTGTGTAAATACCGTCTCTTTATTAATTGATGAGACTAATGGAAATCCCATCGATGATAAGCATTACTGATGAATTGATAAAAACACCAAAGCAATAAATCTATTAATTAAATGAAAAAAGATTTTCTTAATAAAAAAGCAAATCATGATTAAGATAACGTTTTTAGCAGCGGCAATGTCGAAACACACACACACACCGCTGCGGTTGCCTCTCCTAAGAATATTTCAGATTTATGAACCCATATTCAGCATGTGTTTATGTGCGCTTGCTTTTCGCTTCTTTCATTTTAAGTGAAACGAATTGTTGTGTATACAATTGACAATTAACCTTCTAGGAAACAGTCAAGAACCTCACTCGCGCCCTCTGCCCGCCGACGGACACGCTAAGCGCTCGGACGCTGCGTTGCACAGTGTGAGATTTAGTCAATCTAGCATCTCGAAATTCAAAAAAAAAATGTTTTCGTAACTCGCTCATATTTTTTTCTACGTGAGAACAGACCCCAATTGTTACGAAAACAAACACAAAAGAGAATAAAAAAATGTTATTGGCGTGATAACGGCTATCAAACACGTGCATTTGCATAGCATGCTACAATTGTTTTGCAAGCTTGCATTAATCACAAAAGTTTGAGTGATCAGGTCGAAGTTATGAGTGGTTTTTTTGGCCTAAAATTTTTTTTGTATTGAAGGTTATTACTTAAACTTTAAATTTTTGTTTTATACAATATTTATTTTTGCACTCAAGTGTTTTGAAAAAATTGTTTTATAACCACCTGAAAGGTAAGACAAATTTTAAAGTTTTCAAATATTTGATAGACTAGAACTTCCAAGTCCCACGGAGTTCCGTGATGGGAATGCCAGCAGAATCTTTGTTAATGTGCCCAAAACAAATTTAAAAAATAAAATCCTGCCCATTTTTTGCCTTTTTTTAGTATGAGTGAAATATCGCGAGAGGAGCTATTTTGGATTTGGTTGAGCAAGGTGAAAAGCGAAAAAACAAAAGCGGTCGAAAAGCACGTTATATCAATTTTTGGACCAGATGTTGACGATACCAAAATTAAAGATTGTATAAAAAAGCTTTGCTTCCAATTTCAATCGCGATGGAGCAAATCTCACCGAGAGAAAGCAAGATTTATGCATGACAATGCTATTTGGCTAAGTTCAAAAATTTCTGCTGTTGATTTTGCTCTTGATCATGCACCATCATCTTCAAAACAAATACCTCAACGCGGAAGGCGAGAAAAAGAGTTTGCTGAAAGTGCTTCGAGTACACAAAAACGGAAATGCAAAGAGTTAATATCAAATGTAGCTTCGGAACAATTAACTATGGCTACCGCTATGCATCTGAGATCCTGTGGAAAAAGAGACTCAGCAAACATTGTTAAAGAGTTGTCGGCTTCATCCCCTTCGAGAGGTACAGCTATAAAAAGAGGAAGGGTAAGCATTACTGAAAAGAAAAGTCTTACACCAGATCAAGCACTGGCCATGATCGTAGACGAAAATTTATCAACTGAGCAATACCGTGGAATACGATTGCATACGATGCCATACAGTCCGAAATTGTATCCATGCTATGACCTCGTTAAGCAATCAAAATTATTGTGCTACCCAAGCCTTGTTACTGTTACTGAAACATATGCCGAAATCAATTTGCAATCCTTAATAGACCACACGGTGAAAAGATTAATAGATGCACAATATGAGGTTTTTAAGTCGTTCCCTGCCATTCAGGATGAATTAAGCATAATAAAATGGGGATGCGATGGAGCTGAACAGAACCGTTACAAGCAAAAATTTTCGGATGACAACATGTCAGACGAAAGCATGTTTTCTCTTTCGATGGTGCCTCTTCAACTTAACTCTGGATCTGAAGGAAGGAAACATATTTTTTGGCAAAATCCAGCTGCGTCTTCGACAAGATATTGTAGACCGATCAAATTTATTTTCACGAAAGAGACGCGTGAGGTCATTAAAGCGGAAGTGGAGCATATTCGGATTTTTCAAAGAAGCAGAAAAGACATCGGATATTACAGGCATAAATGTCGATCTGATCAAGCGGTTTCGAGAAATACTTATTTCCATAAACAGCGGCTATTTTATCAATATAGATGCGTTCCAAAATTTTACGTCAGAAACAAGAGAGCTTTATTTGAGTTTATATCCTTGGTACTATATGCCAGTAACTCTCCACAAAATATTGTTTCATGGAGGAGCTATCATTTCTTCATGCATTCTTCCCATAGGAAACTTTTCTGAAGAAGCGCAAGAAGCACGTATTAAAGAGTCGAGACAGTATCGCGAACTGTTCACAAGAAAAACGTCCCGAATTGACACCAACATAGATTTATTGCAAAGGTTGCTTATCACGTCAGACCCTTTGATTGCAAGTTTACGTTTGTACCCAAAAACCAAGCGTTCTAACGGGTGATTTTTTTGAGGTTAGGATTTTCATGCATTAGTATTTGACAGATCACGTGGGATTTCAGACATGGTGTCAAAGAGAAAGATGCTCAGTATGCTTTGACATTTCATCATGAATAGACTTACTAACGAGCAACGCTTGCAAATCATTGAATTTTATTACCAAAATCAGTGTTCGGTTCGAAATGTGTTTATCGACAAATTTTGTTCAGCGATGAGGCTCATTTCTGGTTGAATGGCTACGTAAATAAGCAAAATTGCCGCATTTGGGGTGAAGAGCAACCAGAAGCCGTTCAAGAACTGCCCATGCATCCCGAAAAATGCACTGTTTGGTGTGGTTTGTACGCTGGTGGAATCATTGGACCGTATTTTTTCAAAGATGCTGTTGGACGCAACGTTACGGTGAATGGCGATCGCTATCGTTCGATGCTAACAAACTTTTTGTTGCCAAAAATGGAAGAACTGAACTTGGTTGACATGTGGTTTCAACAAGATGGCGCTACATGCCACACAGCTCGCGATTCTATGGCCATTTTGAGGGAAAACTTCGGACAACAATTCATCTCAAGAAATGGACCCGTAAGTTGGCCACCAAGATCATGCGATTTAACGCCTTTAGACTATTTTTTGTGGGGCTACGTCAAGTCTAAAGTCTACAGAAATAAGCCAGCAACTATTCCAGCTTTGGAAGACAACATTTCCGAAGAAATTCGGGCTATTCCGGCCGAAATGCTCGAAAAAGTTGCCCAAAATTGGACTTTCCGAATGGACCACCTAAGACGCAGCCGCGGTCAACATTTAAATGAAATTATCTTCAAAAAGTAAATGTCATGAACCAATCTAACGTTTCAAATAAAGAACCGATGAGATTTTGCAAATTTTATGCGTTTTTTTTTTTAAAAAGTTATCAAGCTCTTAAAAAATCACCCTTTACTTTACCTTCTGAGGTCATTGCACTTCTGTCTGACACCCAACTAAATGATTAATTTGATGATTTAGCATAAAAAACTTTGGTTGCAGCTCTCTGGAATTTTTATTTTTGTATAAATTCCTTATTTATTTCTACTTTTCGCTTTTTACTTTTGTATAATTTGTATATAATTTCTTTATTTTGGTTAATATCTTATTTTGAATATTTTCCATTATTTTAAGAACTTTCGTTAAATGTTTTAGTTTTTCCTTTTTATTATGTTTTAGATATCAATAAATTTAACATTGAAACAACATTAACTTTTTATTTTTCTCATTTGCAAAGAATCATCGAAAACTAAAGTTCGAAACTTGAAGAATTTTATAGAAATGGTTGTATGTGGGTGCTTATAAGTATCAATATATCGACAAGTTTTAGTTAGGAGAGAAAACAAGAAGAAATTTGTAATATAAATGTTTAAAAAAATTTGTCCCCAACTAGTGTTTTTGAGGATAGTTCGGAACTAGTCCCCTTTGACACTAGTTGGAACTAGTTGTCTTTCACCATATTGAAGCTTATAATCTACTTAACGTTCGTGCCAAATTTCAAGTTCATATCTCTACAACTTCATATAAAAATTAATTTTGAGATGCTAGATTGACTAAATCTCACACTGTGCGTTGCAGGGGCGAAACGGTAGACATTATGGCGTTCACTGCGCACTTCGGCGGTGAACATGTTTGGCTCTCACTTCTTCTTACTTTTGTTTAGTGTGAAGCAACACCTCGAATGCCAACAGAAGCTTTGGTTAACAAGAAAAAATACTCTTGGGCGTGAACGCGCATTTGTACAATTTTGAAGTTTTTTACGACAAACGAGGAATTTAACGAATTACTTGGCGTAATTGCTGTACATTTTTAACGGTGTTCAAAGTGTCAAAGCTTTGCTAGGTTGAGTGATGAGCTGCGATGATGAAGTGGCTGAGTGTGATAAGTCGATGACTAAACAATGACTCCAATAGGATGGAATTTTTAATTGCATCGTCTTTTAATTAAAATTTAAACTTGGAAAAAAAAAAAACAAATCAGGGGTACACAGAAACACCTGACCTAACGTTATCGCCTTGTATTTTAGTAGATTGAAGGCTTTTTGTTAAGGGCCTCAGAAATTTAGTGTTTAAATACTGTGGGCAAAGAATAGTAAGACTTTTTAATTTAAACTTCGCGCGAAACCCCAATCGATGAAATTTGTTTTTCTAGGTTGGTATGATTGATTGGTATGACAGTCAAAGATCTTACCGGTATCGTTGGAATATCGGAAGGAGTAGTGAAAACCATTTTGAAAGATCATTTGGCCCTAAGAAAAGTAAAAGCATGATTGGTTCCAAAATCACTAAATCACTCGAAAACCAGCGTCGCGTTAACGACTGCAAAGCAATGATTTCCGACTACCAGAATCTCATGAAATGTATTATTACTGGCGATCAGTTTTGGATCTATGCTTACGAGCCGGAAAGAGAAGATCAATGACAGTTTACTTCGATTATCGCGGTTTAGACCACCTCGAATTCCTTTTGACCGATCAAACTGTCAACAAGGAGTACTATTTAAGTGTTAGGTGTTGTTTTCACCAAGCCATTCGTATAAAGAGACCAGAAAGATGGGTCGACATGCTCTCATGCTGTGTTGATTCACGCCGCAGCCACCGTATTCGCCTGGTTTAGCTCCGTCTGACTTTTGGCATTCCGCAAATGTGAAGACATTTAAGGCTATTTCGAAAATTTAATTCAACAACTGTTTCGAAGATTGGAAAAAACGTTGGCACAAGTGTACTAGGGCCAAGGGAGACGACATAAATTCGGTTGCACGGAAAAGTTTTCCATCCAAGAACTAGATTAGTAGTATGATATTGAATCAAATTAGTCGTTCATTGAACATAACTAAATCGATTCAACTCGTCACGCTGTCATTTAAATACGTTACATATACATACATATATTTATTTTGAAGTACCATTGATGTTTCTTTCTGAATTTTCACGATATAAAAGTGATAACACGACAAGTATTGTGAGAAGGTAGAGAAACATTTTTGATTTCACATAAATTGCGCTCAACATTTCGATATACTTACCTCTAAAATTGCGACATTATCAATGAAGACGCAGAGATAAGTCGTCGAACTATCAATTAGCTGCGTCAAGAAGAGATTTTATGAGGTTTCAACTGTAGGGCAATATTACTATAAGTCCAGCTCTATTCGTTATTGAACCTTGCCGACTTAACAGCTGTGGAATTTCGTAAAATGCTCGTGTATGAGTACCAACGAGCATCACTTTGAATGGTGTTTTGATTGGGACACCGAGTGATTACATTACAATGATTACACTGGCTTAAAAAAAACCAAAAAAAGTAAAAAGTTGAAGTCTATTTAGAAAGATAACACCTAAATAACACAAGCCATCCCCATACCGAGACATCTAACCTTGCTACATACATGCATACATACATACACATACATATATATTTATAAACGGTCGTATAAATGTAAGATTGAAGACGATCCCTCTTACCTACCTATTTAACGATGCGTGGGAATTGAGCGAATGCAAAGTGTTGTGAAAGATTTCTGTGATTTTCCGACGATTTGAAAATGTCGATTTCACATCACACAGAAAAGGAGCAGTCAATTAAATGCGGCGGGGGTAGATATGCGAAGCGGTTTTTCAAACTGATGCCGATTGGCGATTGCCGGGCTGATATGGAGTTGCAAGCATCGCTGCACATTCGTTATTCGGTTTCCCTAAGTTTAATGGTTCGCTTATTTTATTGCGATTGACGCTGCCAAATTAATTCAACTGACAAGTGTATGTATATTTACCGTTATTGTTAACTAACGAAACTATTGTGGATGTGTGGAAATACATTCAATATGTACTTGTTTAGTATTGTCGAACTATTTCAGCTGAAAACGCTCCCAAAGCTTTCCCCGTTGGCATTGCCGTTTGCTTACTTCTTCATTTATTTTGTGGGGAAAACACGTTGTTTAATAGATCAAAGCAAATAAAGACTGAAGGTGTTAGGGTGGCTCTGTCACATCGTCCTGGGATACTCCAGAATGACATGCAGAGTCACATGAGTTCAAACATGGGGCTTTATAGCCTTTGGACAAGTTCCCGTTTCCATATCGATTTCGGAGGGTCGCTTAATATCATAAATTGTATGTTATGTGTTTCACTCAATAGAAAATAGTCGCAAAAAATTCGCTCAATTAAATAAATAAATGCACACACACACATATGCACATACCACATTCAAGTGCAGCGTTGGAGTTGTCCCAAACGACGCTTGAGTGCAAGAATCGTTTAGTTGGCGGAAAAATTTCTCCTCGCCATGCTATAAATCAAGTACAAATCACTTGACCTCCTACAACGTAAAGTCTCTTACTTTTTGCTGCCGTTGTCGCTCCCGCTGCACTCCGCTAATTTCCACCAGTCGAACAATGGATGGTGGTGCGATTGGTGACGGCATGTTTTTGCTGTTTGCTGTTTGCTGTTATGTGTTGTTGTTGCTCACATTGACAGTGATATCGCAAAGCGGCGAAGTGACTGCCATTTAAGCCGAGTTACGAGCGCTGGCTTAACGGCGGCCGAGGGAGCGCTTTGCGCCGCTTGTCGCTGCCTTAGTTCAAATTTGCCAATTTACATAGAAAAATATTGACACAAACAAACAATTTATCTTGCAATTTATTTGCAATTTGGACCAGAGTGCTTCCCATTGCGGAACAGATTAGCCCACCATCGCCATTTGCCAGCCCGGCTGCCTGGTCGCTTGCCATTGAACCGCCATCGCCTTGCCACAGTCACAGCTACAACCGCAGCCGCTGCCACCAATTATGCGACGGAGTTCTGCTGACGATTTGTCGCACCGACGCGCTGCGGCCAGGGTGTCCGATGGCAATTGCTAAACGCGGCTGTTGGCAATTGAACTTTGTGTGGTGTTGTGTGGTGGCGACTCCTGTGGTTGCGGTAGCAATTGTGTTTCTAGCAACAACGAGGCGTCAGCAGCAGCAGTCAACCCAGCGTGGTAAAAGTCATTTTGACATGCCCAATTTTTGCGTTCGGTTTGCTTTGCAAGCATTTTTAATCACACACTAACACGCTGCCACTTTGTTCGATTTGTAAATATTTACGTTCGGCATTTCCACTGCAATTTGTTGCTTCAAACTTAATTATTTTCTACAAGCGACCTTCTGATTTTAATTTCATTTGTCACGGCCTGCACGAGTATTGGGTGTAGTTTTTGGTTTTGTTGTTGTCGTATTTTCGATATTTGATGGGTTCGTCATGGTATATTTATGACCGTCGGTTGCTCTACTCAAAAAGCGATGCGATTGGATAATGGAGCACCAATAAATTTGAAAATGTTTGTTTATTGATAAAATGTTTTATTTGAATAGTTAGACTTACAATTTCATCGCTTTTCATTCAAAGAATTATAATACCATACCCTATTATTGCCTTTAAACCGTACTGGGTTTTGGACCAATGCCGGTATGTTTTTTAATATTTCGGTTGGAATGACCTACAGTCCATCACTGAAGTTATTTTTATGACCCCAATCGTTTCCCAGTCTTTTACGACCTTTTCCTTACGTTCTTGGTCGGCTCTGTTGATACCGATCTGACGGAGGGATGCTTTATTACACCATATAAAACTTGAATGGAAATCAAATTAAGTTGGCTGAAGCTGTACTTGCAAATATGTAATTGTGAAATTTTACACGGAATGACAAAGATCTCGTTGCCAATACTGATGCTTTTGACGAGTGTAGGGTCATTAGCTAGGGTGCCTCTTTTCAACGTCGTTTTTGGAAAGATTCAGGTCTTTTGGTACGAGTCTAGCATTGTCATACTTCATACCAAAAATAACCAAAATATATTGAGTCGATCCTAAAGAGATGTTGAAACCCTCTAACAGAGGCAAGTTTTCGACGACATCACGACCTTCACTGAAGGCTTGGTGCCATCAAATACTTGTGACTTGAGAGTGCAACATTTCTAATAACTCTGTAGTTGTGATTCCATTAAAAATAGCAAATTCCGAAAAAATTGTTTCTCACATATAAAGACCAAACTTCACAAGAAAGGGTTGTACCAATCTAAAAAAAATTTTTGGACCTATCTGATTCAAATTTGATTGAGTGCTTAAACCTTTTGCCGTTTTGTTTTGGACAGCTCATATAGTAAAACTTGTTTGTAAATATTTTTGGAATATTTGTTTGGTTTTCTATCTAATATGGAAGACTGAAAACATCGGTAACGAACCAATTCATAGCATAGCATTAGGGTGAATCCTTCAACAAGAACGCATTCCTCATTCCTGGAGAACCAGATTTTAGTAGATTAATAGAAATTACGAAGAAATATTCACCTCATAATTACGTGGAAAGCGACAAGCGGGTCGCGACTCATCTTGCAAATTGATAACAACCATATAACTATATACATATACTATATACATATATATATATTCGTTCCACTCATGACTGATTTCACGGGAATCCCAGTGCACGAATACATATAAGTAACGGGTGATTTTTTTGAGGTTAGGATTTTCATGCATTAGTATTTGACAGATCACGTGGGATTTCAGACATGGTGTCAAAGAGAAAGATGCTCAGTATGCTTTGACATTTCATCATGAATAGACTTACTAACGAGCAACGCTTGCAAATCATTGAATTTTATTACCAAAATCAGTGTTCGGTTCGAAATGTGTTTCGCGCTTTTTTATCGACAAATTTTGTTCAGCGATGAGGCTCATTTCTGGTTGAATGGCTACGTAAATAAGCAAAATTGCCGCATTTGGGGTGAAGAGCAACCAGAAGCCGTTCAAGAACTGCCCATGCATCCCGAAAAATGCACTGTTTGGTGTGGTTTGTACGCTGGTGGAATCATTGGACCGTATTTTTTCAAAGATGCTGTTGGACGCAACGTTACGGTGAATGGCGATCGCTATCGTTCGATGCTAACAAACTTTTTGTTGCCAAAAATGGAAGAACTGAACTTGGTTGACATGTGGTTTCAACAAGATGGCGCTACATGCCACACAGCTCGCGATTCTATGGCCATTTTGAGGGAAAACTTCGGACAACAATTCATCTCAAGAAATGGACCCGTAAGTTGGCCACCAAGATCATGCGATTTAACGCCTTTAGACTATTTTTTGTGGGGCTACGTCAAGTCTAAAGTCTACAGAAATAAGCCAGCAACTATTCAAGCTTTGGAAGACAACATTTCCGAAGAAATTCGGGCTATTCCGGCCGAAATGCTCGAAAAAGTTGCCCAAAATTGGACTTTCCGAATGGACCACCTAAGACGCAGCCGCGGTCAACATTTAAATGAAATTATCTTCAAAAAGTAAATGTCATGAACCAATCTAACGTTTCAAATAAAGAACCGATGAGATTTTGCAAATTTTATGCGTTTTTTTTTTAAAAAAAGTTATCAAGCTCTTAAAAAATCACCCTTTATATACATACAAACATAGAAATGTGTAGCGAGACCGAGAATTGCGAGATCGCATCAATAAGCGAGCAGTTTGATATCAACAACTGACTGAATAACAGCACAGGTGCCGTTGAATAATTTTCAAGAAGCTTTAATTCAATTTCCTTATTAAAAAAAAAATAAAATTAAAATGTTGAAACTGAGCAAAATACTTTTTGTAACGCTTTTGCTTTTTATCCTTCTACTCGCTTTGACCACCGCGCGGTACACAGGCGGTGAGCAGGAGTTCAGGAGAGTGGGATCAGTGAGTCCAATCGCAATATTGCACAATCAATTACTTGCATAACTAACGGTTCTACTATTTATACATTTACACCATTATTAATAGATATTCCAACCGGAACCAGACCCGACCATATTTCGTCCCACTATTCAGAGCGCACAAGTCAGTGGCGCACCAGCCATGGAGCTCAATAACGGTATGGACTATATGGAATGATTATATAATAACGCTGATGGATGCAGGTCAATGACCCTACTTTGCACGGCGGAAAGTATTTAGCGCAAGCTGTTTGCCGTTATAATTTCACGAATGCCCCTCTGTGAAGAGATTACCTCGTAATGGTACAAATATTATTAAGACAAAGTGTAGTTAATGTTCACCTAAATGCCAGAATTTCATAAGCACCCTTCTATGTTTGTATGTATGTATGTATTTATGCGCTTATTTAATATAGTTCGACGATTAGTCAGCTGTTTTAGCGAGCGTTGCGTTGACACTAATGCATTTTTAATGAATTGTCGAAAGTGATTTTAATCTACAAGAAATTATGTTTTCGACTTTCTTCGCGCCAACCCACTCACAACACACACACACGCATGCGTGCATAAAAGTAACGCTCGACCTCTATGCCGCTTCGTTGACAAATTAGCGGTGAGAAAAGCTCTTGAAATGCGCTTAATTAGCAATGACATTAGGAAAATCTTTTTCTTGTGGGTTTCTTCTGTGCTTTGTTGTTGTTGTTGTTGCTGCTAAAGTGTCACAAACAATGGCTGAGGTGCAAAAGTGGTGCGAGATTATGCGCCGCCTAGGCGGGAGCTGACAAAAACGTCAAAGATGACAGTTAAATGGAGGAGAAAAGGCCGACGGATGGTGAGTGCACGAAGAAGAAAGTGAATCGGCAAACAGATGGGCGATAAAGTTGCATGTGAAACAGTAGAGCAGATAAGTTGGGGAGTTTTTTGTTTTGTGATTTTTTTTTTAATTGCAAATGCGACAATTTTTGTGAGAAATTGTGTCACGAAGCCAGTAGTGGCACGAAAGATACCGAAGTAGTAATGTGTACTTAAGAAGCGATTAAAATGTAATTTGTGACAGATGACAAATTGGCGCTTATTTCTTTCTACAAACACAAACGAACACTTGTTTCTGAAAGGTAGTAAGTTATGGAAAATAATTCCGCTGAATGAAAGGGGGTAAACAGTATGTTTGCTCATGGGTAATTTTTGAGAAAGGGTTGACCCTTAGGGCTACATTTTGCATTTAAATTCAATAAGGTATCTAAAATAGTGTCAATAGATTCCCGAGCTTAAGAATAAGTAGCCTTAAGTATTTAAAAGGTGACAGGTTCCGATCGATTTAGAATATATGTAGTTCGGTAGCATATTTTAAGTATCACATTTTATCAAAATAAAGCTTTGAAGCGTGTCTGCGTGCGTAAATTTTTTTCGAGTTCCTATTCTTTATTGGCTTACTTGGTTATAGCCGAGCTTACAACAGCGAACCAATCGTTGTTCCTTGTCATTGTTTGGCGCCAATTGGATATTCCAAGTGTAGCCAGGTGCTTTCCACCTGGCCTTTCCAACGGAGTGGAGCTCTTTCTCTTTCTCTGCTTCCCCCGGTCGTATATCTAACACAGCTCATCGTTCCATCGAATGGGATATTCGCCGTGGCCAACGCGCAAAGGACCATACATCTCTCGAAAACTCGTAACGCCGGTTCATCAGATGTTGTCATCGTCTATGTTTCTGCACCATATAGCAGGACGGGAATAATCAGGGACTTTTAGATTTTGGGCTTTGTACGTTGAGAGAGAACTTTACTTCTCCATTGTCTACTTAGTCCAAAGTAGCACCTTGTTTGATGACAGAAGATATTTCGTCTTACTCTCGTTCACTTACAGACCCATTTGGCGCTTGGTAAAAATCTGGTGGATCCAGGTCTAAAGCCACACTGATAAGGACCGATCAGTTTGTTAACGGACACTTAAATTCCAATTGTCGGACATGCTTTCGTTCGACCATTACTTTTTGTTATGCACCAAAATTCCAGATCCACCGAATTATAGTTGATTCGTGTTTAAGTCTTGGTCAATGCAATCGATGGAGCTTTTTTAAATATTTTTTTGTTGATCCTCAGTGCTCCTAAGAATACACATTGGCGCCAGGACAGTGCATTTTAATTGTAAACCTTCTTGTTTGCCCTCTTATACTGATAATATTGAAAGCAAAACAAACTGTAACCACTCAAAAAAGGAGCAATATGCAATACATACGTACACATTACTCGTACATCCTGGAATGGAACAAACGCTACAAATATTCTGAAAGTAATTGGAAAACAATGCGATCACCTCCTCGTAGATCTATACTTTGAGACTCATCAATCGTGCAAGGAAAACATCTGATGTAATTGACTAATTGATTGCCAGCGCTCAATAAGAGGAATGCAAAGAACACCTTGCAGAAAAGAACTTAAATATACACGCAGCTAAAATGCCAGCTCGCTGTCGATCGTTTTGCTCGAGCAATTTTTTGTGCTCAATTAAATCGAATTGAAAGTAACAATTGTTGCTGCCTCTGAAATGTTGCTGCCGCTTGCAGCTGTCGTTACGGTGCGCCCCTTCCCCCGCTGCCGCTGCGGTGGCCGTTGCCGTTGCGCTGCCGCACGACCTTCCCATGAAAAATGAGAGTACAATCCGAGTTTGATGGAATACGTTGCGCGTCGTGTTGTTGGTGACGGCGGCGCCGACAGTGATGGCGGTCGTTGCACGAATTGATACCCACAGCTGTTCTGAGTGGCAAAATGAGTGCGCCAATGCAATGGCACTTGGCGCCATCCGCTTCAAAAACAAATATCGCAGTACCAAAGTCGTTCGAATGCCAAGCGGCAACGCGCGCTGCCGGTGGATGATGAATAGAACAGGCACAGGAGCGGAGGGCTGCGGACTGCCAATTATGATTGACAGTTATGGTCCAGCGATTATATATTCATTCCTTTAACTAGCATATCTACGAATATGTGTGTGCCTGCATGTGTCCGTATGTATAGAATGTTTGCTGCTTAATAGCTGGTGTTTGACGCTGCCAGTTAATACTCAGCGGCTGTGTGATTCACTCGAAAGCAAAGCTCGCGCATGCGATTCGTTGCACTTCGTCGCAACGTGACTCAGAACGCTCATTGGCAGCCAAATTAATTTCTGCAATTTTCTTCGAATGCTCGATTATTAGCGGCACTTAATTTGCTTATGCGCTTGTTTGCACAAATATTTATTCAATCATGGGCTGCGCCAGAACACATAGACACACAATCTACATACGTACATGCATATACATATACATATGTACATATACATATATATACATATGTCACATGTGAAAAGCTTTGCATTCTTTATATTGGCATATTGCTGCTTCTCTATCTTGTTGAGCCAGCTATTCAATCGTTCTGTAACGGTATAAGTAATGGCATTAGCGAATTCCACAAATCTTCTAACTTCCACGCTTGTTTAGCATTTAACATAAGCTTGTAAACCTCAATTTCCTTCTATGGCTTTGCAAGCTTAACTTTGGATTCAGCACATCTGGCATTTCGGCTGGCGATTAATGGAGATCCACCGCTTCCATCGCTTCAACGCATCCACTTAACGCTAAGCAAACTAATATAAAATCTTCCATAAACTTGTAAATTAATTTCTCCATGTAAAAGTGTAGAGCTTGGCGTTTTAGACCGTTACTTGTCACTCTTAATGGAATGCTTAGCTACGTAAGTCCGTAAGCAGATATATTGTAATAATAAAGGGTCATTCAACAGGAATGATGTGTGGGTATTAGTGACGATGCTGTATCAGTTCGTGTAGCTCAATAATGGTTCGCTCGCTTCCGTTCTGGAAATCTCGATGTGAAAGATGTACCTCGGTCTGGTCGACCTATCGTTGAAAAAGTCGATGTAATTATGGAAAAGACCAGGACCGTCACATAAGCAGCCATTACATCGCTAAGGAACTTAACATTCTTCATCAAACGGTTTTGAACCATTTAAAAAAGGCTGGCTACAAAAAGAAGCTCGACGTTTGGGTACCACAAGAATTGTCTGTGAAAAATTTGTGGACCGAATTAACATCTGAGATTCTTTGCTGACAATAAAACTTAACCATATCTGAACCGAATAGTAACAAGAGACGAAAAGTGGATCAAATACGACAATAATGTGCGAAACAGATCATGATCCAAGAGTGGTGAAGCTCAACAAATAGTCGCAAAGCCAGGATTGACGCCTCGAAAGGTTATACTGAGTGTTTGGTAGGATTTGAAAGGAATCATCCACTATGAGCTATTTCAGCCTAGTCAAACTATCGATTCTACATTTTACTGTCAACAACTGATAAGATTGAAGAAAGCAATCGAAAAAACGGGCAGAACTGATCAAAAGAAAGGGCTTCTTCTTCCATCAGGTCAACGCTAGACCATCTTTGATGGCTCGATAAAAATTGGGAGAACTTGGCTGGGAAGTTTTTATTCAATTACCATATAGCCCTGACCTTGCATCATTGGACTACCATTTGTTTCGATCAATGTCTTCGAGAAACCAAAAAAGTTATACACTGATCTTTAGCGGAAAAATGGCAAAGAGTGGTCGACCAAAATGGTATGTAAATATTTGGTTGACTAAGGTCCATTATAAATATAAAAAATAAGGTTCATAAAACCTTTTATGAAGGCGCTTTGAGCAAATTGGGAAGTAATTATAATTTTGGTAAAACAATATTTTGTTGTACGTTTGTAAGGTAGTAGAATAAATCTGCTCTCTTCTCCTAGCATTAATTTAAGCCCACCACTTTATGAACCAGAGAATTCTTTTCCTTCTATTGTTATCTTTTCCCACCTGCATTCCTCAAAACACTATTAGATTGCTTAAACTGGGTGTAACAACAACAACACTGTTGAGTGAAGTTATGTGATTTCAGCATTAGGTTTCGGTACTGTCTGACCGTAATTACGCTATTCCAAGGTGTTCCATCCGAGATGGAACTGGAACGAAAATATTGGCACAATTGAAGAGGAAGATACAACTAGCTTCCAAAAAGAAAAGCAAGCGTAATTTTTAGAGACAAATTGAAAATATAAACTTGAGGTTATATTGCACCGACATTAGTTTGGTTTTTTCCTGCAGGGCAAACAGCACACTGCGACTTGACTTATTAAGAGCCATGTTAGCGTATTAAAGGTACACACTCGTAAAATCGTAAAACACCAGTACTTGATTGCGAATTGCCGATTCGCTGTCTTCCATTAAACAATTCGGTAAATGTCGGCAAACATAGCTAATAAATTGCGGTGAATGTCATCGCAGCAATTTGGCTCCGAATATTCGAAGACGCTGAGGCTGATGCTGCTACCGCTGACGTTGTTGTTGCAGCCGGTAATTGCTGTTGACGACTGCCGAGGTGCAATAAATAAAAAGAAAAGAGTTAACTGCTTTTAGGCAGCGCTGAGTTTTTGTCCAAAGCCGGCGGCTAGATGAGACTAACAGCTTTCGGAGGTGGCTGACGCTGACTTCTCGAAAATGGCATAAATATTTTATTTTCATAAACACGTATGTATTTTTTGTTGCAGCACACCAACAGCCCCCGCACTCCTCACCCACCACCACAGCCAATCGGCCGTGTGCCGATCACGTTTTGCAAATTAGCCAAAATTGTTGCTACGAGTGCAATAAAAATCCGTGCATTAGCAGCAGCAGCGGACAGCAAGAGCAAAACGGTGGCAACAGCGCCAATAACCGTATGTATTTGCCGTAATGATGATTGAATTTTCTGCCACAATTACAAACACACAACGAGGAATACACAACAGACACGAAGCCACATATTGGCAAAGGTTTTTGTGCGCATGCGCGACACCTTGTAGCAAAGGTGGCATGTACCTGCGCCCGCAGCGATAGATGGCGGCCGCAAGATCAATTTAAGCTGACCGCATGTGCATCAGCGTCTCGGGCGCCCAGGGGAGGTGATCTGCATGTGCTGGTGCAACACGCTTTGGCCAGCCACCGCCACTCGCACGCTTGCAGTGGAGTGCAGCGCAACAGCAAGTCGGGACTGCGGCGCTCGGCGGCGGTACTGATTGGGCCGCGATAAAGATGTGCGCTGGTTGCGAGCAAATACGAGCGCGAGTGCAACAATTTCACTGGATGCGCTTGCTGCCGGTAAGTGGGCTGCTGCCGCCACCGCCGCTGCTCAATAAGTGGAAATAATAGTAATAATGCGGCATTTGCCATTTCGCCAAATCGCTACCTTGTTCTTCTTCTTCTTCTTCTTTGCCTGCTTCAGCGCGCTCAGCTCACATCGGCTTGCGGTGCCGTTGCCATTCTTCGTATCATGAACTCATATTACAATAACTGCAAATGCTATTAGTCGGTCGGTATATATAGCTATGGTTTGGCTTTCATAATGCGCGCTGTGTGCCACTCGGCGTGGCAATATGCCCATTTCGCCGCTGATAACTTCCTGTTTGATCTGCCCAAAATGACTTCTGTGATTGTGTCCCACTGATCTCTGGCCATTGACTTGTATTGGTTCACGAAGTGTGCTTCTTACAGCCAGACGAAATACACACGTACGTACATACATACACACGTGCATACATACACACATACATACATACAGAGATGCATAACATAAGTTCTGAGGCGGAATCTTTTCGGTGTATGCTTAAATGTTAGAAGTACATGCATGGGACTACTGCCATATTTATTGATTCTGGCTCCGCATGCGATAGCACAAATGAGCTCTGTAAGGTTTGGGAGAACTACTTTGAATTCAACCGAAAATAAATAAATTAGTACTCACGCCGTTTTCGGAATGTAAAGAAGGTTCTCATTATATGTGTGGTTTGCACGATGTAAACGGCATAGGGCTTCGATACCGACTGTATCATATGTACGTATAAAGTCCTCATGTTGTGACTACACCCTGTGACGTAATATTTTGAGGGAGGAACCATCATAACTACAAAAATAACTATTTTATATTATAATTTTAAGCGAATATGTAGCTTATGACTTCGTTATCATGATATCAGATTATACTCTGAACAAGATATATTAAGTTTGCCAAGAAATTTTTAACACCCCGAAGGAAAAGTAAAAAAACCCTACAAAATATAATATATTGGATAGTCAAAAAAGTCTTTTCGTATTTTGTCAATAGATGTCGTTACAGTTGTATACCTCCAGTGCTACCAATCACATTGTGTCATGCTATTTATAGTGTTGGAAAGGGTAGATTTTAAGCTTTATTAAACTTGATTCCTTCATTAAAATTGATGAAAATCTTACACTGATGGAATAATGGCCTAGCGGAAGTTCATTGTAAATAAAAATAATAAGTTGAAGTTTGATTAGGAATACGAAAAAACTTTTTCGACTACCCAATATAGTTGATTTAGCCATATCCATCTGTATATACGCAGTTTTTGAGATATGAAATAAAATTGGTGTTATCGCCAGTGTCGCTGTTGTCAATAGTTGTATAAAATGGGACTTACTTTCAAATTGAATTCCTCTCATCTAATCCCACGGGTCTCGGCTTTCGTAATATTATTCACAAAAGCACACTTGGCGCAAACTTCAGTACATTAAATTCGCACTCACTGAGCTTCTTCGATTTCGTGTGTGCACAAATGTTCTGCGCCCGCCAGTATTTTCGGCAAGTTCTTTAACCTATTGGCCAATTGAATTGAATTCCCTGACTCGTATCCAATTTCCAGTTTACAAATTGTTATTGCCCAAACTCGCAATGCCAAGTGAAATATGCCAATTCCAGTCATTCGCCTTATTGAAGTTCAAAAGTTCCATGAGAAGCCGAACACAGCCGGCGAGCCGTAGACGAGTGACCAGCTGTCACATCGCACCAACGGTCGTAGGTCAGTGTTGGCATGTTTCGCTACAGTAATTTCAATGATGACAATACCAATAACAACAGCAAATGCCGGGAATACCCACTGCGATCATATAGCCAGTCTCGCATACATGTGCGCATACAGTTACTCGTGCGATTACACACGAAGGTGATGTGAAAATTTCTTAGTAAGTACTTTGAGGAGTCGTAAAATTAAATGTAGTGGAACCAGTATTGACCAACATGCGTGTGTAAGTGTGTTTGTGTGTAAGAGTGCTTACTGGCTTTGCATTGTTGCAATTGTGTGTTTGTTGCTGTTGCATGTGGCACACATAACGTCCACGTCCTAACTGCGTTCGTACCTGCAGACTGCATGTGTTTACTTAGCGGCGCAGCAGCAGAGGCGGCGGCGGTGGCGGCAGCGTCTAACAGCAAATTGTTACATTGGCGAGGAGATTAGATATATTGCTGCGGCTACTCGTGGTGTTGGTGGCACTCAACAGCTTTGATGGCGCTGCAATTGCTGCGCTCTCCTGCGAGGCTTGTGTTGTTTGCTTGGGACATGTTGCCGGTGTAATGACGATTTGTATCCAATTATTGCTAATAACGCGTTTGAGAATTGATTGGACGTTGCCTTGACGTTGCAAATAATAACCAATTTTTAAAGACTCTTAGAAGCTCAATTCTTCCAATGGCAGGGAATAGTTAGGGTTAAAGTGTGAGTTTAAAGTTGAAACTAAAAATGCGCAATAGTGTTCAACATGCCTCCTGCATTCCTCATTCACTCGCGGAAGAATGTCGAAATATTATCCAATAATTGAGATTTACATATTTCTTGATTTTAGTCACACCTTCTGTGCAGAAGTTTCCGATATATTAGAACCTTAGGGGATTCCAAGCCAAATCGCAAAAATAATGCAGGAATTAACCAATCAACCGTTATCAACCAATCCGTGGAGATATCTAGTACAATAAGAGACCTCACCCGGCTTCGGAGGCTCATTGGCCGATTCTGCTTTCAGAAAGTAAACCGAAAATCTCCGTGGCCATGATTTTCTTCCGCCGCGACTTTACTTCGAAGCGTTTGCGCATCGACTAGATTTGGTTGAGGGCGTTCCTAACTAACTAACGAGCGGCTGGTCAGTTGTTTCCGAGCACTTGAAGAGTCAGGACAAACATTTTCCAGCGACGTGTTGCTATAAGTGGTACAAGCCGAAAATGCAGCGTTTGTTAGAGCAGAGTTACGCGAAATTCTGCGACAGAGACGTTTGAAGAAGTGGTGTATTTCGGTGGCTTTAGGCTTCTTTGGAAGTCCGGCGCCGGACTTTTCTTGATTCTTTGCCTGATAAAGCCGATGACCAGCTACATAGAGAAAAGAACAAGGACACCGCCTATTTGGCGAAACTACGGAGGAGCACAGTCATCGATTAGAAACAAATGTAAAATGCATGGCATGACTGCAAATATTTTTAGCATGACAACGTCTCTTTCGCCGAATTGAGTATCGTGCCAATACTTCACCAAATATGTTATTTCTAGTATGACTCTATTAATTATTCTTTGAAAAATCCATCATTATTCACACATATCTATACACAGTAGTATTTGGGATTGTGGTCGATCACCAAAAAGGCGTTTAACTCCCGTTGCTTTTGGCGCAATAAACATGCAAATCGATTTGACGATAGACATCGTGACGATGCGGTCAATACTCGTGGCATGAAGTACTGCGCACCTGCAGTGAGAACAAATGCCCAGACATATGGACGTAGAGGTGGATAGCAGTCAGCAGAAGTCAAAGCCGGAAGCGCAATTTGCATATGCACGGCTTAAAAACATCGCCATATGACTGCATGTGTGTGTGTACGATGTGTTTGTTGCATTGTTGCGCATGTGCAACATCGAACTGCCGCAGACGTCTGTGGCGGGCCTATTGGCTGGTGCTACCGACCGCAGGTAGCTACCAGCCATAACCGCTTGACGTAATAATTGTCGACTGACGCCAATGTCAATAAAATTTCGCCATATTATCACACTCACCGACAACGATATCGCTGCAACTTCTTTAGTGTCCATAGGAATGTAACTCTTTATTTATTTCGTGGCGTTGCTGTTGGTCGTCGTGTTCGCAGACGCTTCGTGATGGACATTTATGAGTGTGCCACTGCCACTACTTTGTAACAATATTCTGTTTGAGGACACTTACATACATGTGTATGTACGTATGTGTGTGTATATGGGCATACGAAGCATAAAATTAGGTATGTTTGCATGGAATTTCGACAAAATGTTATTGACATGCTAAAATTTGTCTGTGAATTACGTCAACTTATGGCAAAACTTAATAGTATGTTATCGGCTTCGCTTCAAAACAATTTAAAACATTCTTCACCATCAGCTTACCCTTAATTACTAGTAGTAAATCCTGTTACGGAACATTTATGGTAAGTTGAATTTCGACAGCCTCGACGTTATTTTCATAAAGCCATATTTATCTTCATCCGAAATGATGCGTGGTTAACGATATACTATACAAAAGAGATGTTGAGATGCCCTGCTATTTCTCTGATCCCAATTAGACGATTTTCTTTAACGTATTCGATTTTGTCGTCATAAAAAGGCGGAGAAGGCGAACCCGATACCCCAATCGATGATGATGAAGCAGACGTTCCATTGCCCGACCATGAAGAAGTTCGAATAGCAATTACCCGCCTATAGAACTACAAAGCGGCGGGGCCGATGGATTGACGGTCGAGCTATTCAAACACGGCGGCAAAGAAGTGATAAGGGCTATACATCAGCTGCTTTCTAGAATATGGTCGGACGACAGCATGTCCAACGATTGGAATTTAAGTGTACTCTGCCCAACCTACAAAAAGGGAGACCCCATAATCTGCGTATATCGAGCGTATTGTGTGAAAGACTAAGGTCCGCCATCAGCAAAATGATTGGACGTTAACAGTGTGGCTTTTGGACTGGAAAATCTACAACTGACCAGTTATTTACCATGCCTTAAATCTTGGAAAACAGCAAATTTAAGTAGTTCAGACGGAGAAAAGGTTTATTGAAAATTAGATTAAGCGATGACATGGCTCAAAAGAAGCCTATACTGAAGACTATAAGAAAGATTTGTATCAAACCAATGTTTATTTATGTCTGTTCGGGTAAAATATAGTATACGAGTAAGGGTTTCATATATGAGAATGCCATTTTATCTTATGTATCACTCAGCAATATCTTTCATTTCGCGGAGAGTGGAGCAACTGGGCTTGCACATGTGCCTGATTTTGTTTGAATGAATGCTCGAATCTGCACATCTGGTATAACTTTGAGGTCAAGCTAAGCTTCAAAGCTGTGGTTGCAGAGGAAATTAGCCGACAAGCACTTTGTGAGTGCAAAATGAGAATAAATAAGGAAACCGTTCTTGCAAAATGCGTAAGCCAAGGCAAATGATGTGAAATAAATAATCATAAGCCCAGGAAATGCTTATCCAAACACTTGTCAGATTGCATGTCAAATGGTAATAATATAATTTTCTTCCTGCTCAGCGCGGTACACAGTCCAGCCTTTGCGCAAAGGCCGCGGCGGATGGGTTGGCTGGTGCGAGAATAAGAACGGCTGCAGAAAGCGCACCGAATGTTGGGGAGTAATAAGTCTAAATGCTACAGAGAGCGCAACTAAGACGTCCAATAAGCTGGCAACAACAACAAAATAACATCATTTGTATTTGATTTGCATTTCCTAGCCGCAAACAGCTGTTACTTTGCACGGCCACAAACCGTTGGCGCAGCAATTTCGATAGCCGCGCGGACACTGGCCAACAGCCGCACCAGCTCCAGCTTGTTGCAGGTCGCGTTGCGGCCATTGCCATGCGGCAGGCAGGCTGCTTTGTTTGCATAATCTGTGCAAACATAACATTAGGGTTCATTTAGCAGCGTTCGAGGCAATTATTATGATCGACAAGGTGTTATAATGGACGCCGCAATGATGCTTAGGCGCTGATTATGCTGCGTCGATCACTTGCGCTTGCGCATGCGCGTGCGTCCGCGAAAGGTTGAGATGAAGGCGCACAAGGCAAGGCGCGAAGGTGGTCACGAATCCACTTTTTGTAATGAGCAGACATTGTTGTTGTAGTGCTAGGTAAGGTAAGCAAAATCTCTTAGCGTTCGGTGTTTTTAAATCCTCCGCGGTTCTTATTACAAAACAACATGAGGAACAGCTGGAAAGCTTCACGGCCGGCCAATCAGCTGCTGTGCGATTAATCTGCACTTTACGTAATTTGTTATGTCATATTTGCATGCAACAACCTCGGTGCAACGAGTGCTCTTTACCAAAGGGAGCATGCCACAAGTGCGAGAACAGTTAAGTTGGCGAACTTGGCTGTGGTTGCTTTTGCTTTTATAACTGTAAAGTCGTCATTCATGGCTTCGGTGTGTGAGTCCTCAGTTTTATGGGTTTCCAGTCCAATGAAGACGTGAAATTCATTTCAAAAATGTCCAGCTTGGGAAATTAGAATTAAAATTTGTATGACGTGCTTCAATAGTCCGGCATCACACTTGACTAGTTAGTTCTAAATGCAAATTCGAGAGAAACGATAATTTCATTTTATTTTCTAACTTGCCACAATCTACTTTTGTGCTTTGAACTTTTCTTTAAGACAAAAACGAATCAATAAAAATCTTCGCTGCCTGCGAGTTGCAAAAAAGTGGTGTCAATCAGTGCCACCAACAACAAAAAAAAATATAAAAGCATTCCTGCAGCTCAGTGCCGTAAGATTTGATTATGGGAATGTGTTGTTAGTGGCAGGAACACAACCGCTCAAGTGAGGTTACACATGCAAAGCCGGCAATGCGCACACATGACCTTATATTGCTGGCTTTGGATCTTTGGCAGTGCAACAACAACACGATGCGGCCACATTGAATTGCAACTGACAATGCGACAACTCAAATGCTGACATCTTAATGGCACGGAAATTGATAAGAGGAATTTTAAATGTGTATTTAAGCAAACAAGACATAAAAGTCAGCGGCAATGCAGACGCGGACGACTCTGCGCATGTGTGTGAGTGTTTGTGTGCGCTTCTGCTAGGGCATCGCAACTTCCTTGCAATTGCTTTGGGAGGAAGGCAGTTAAATCCGCGCAAGATCTGCATGCAAGCGCGCACTACGGCCTCTACGAGTACCACGAAGAGTGCGCGTTATGTGGTGAAAACATTCGGGTGGTCTGGAATTGGCAATAGAAAATTGGAAAACTTATCAGTGCGATTTGCTGAAATTAATTTCTGAAATATCATGACAGAGAAACTATTGGATAAGCTGAAGGATGACTGCTGCTCGCATATTCCCTTGCTGAGTACGAACCAAACGCGAAAGTGAATAAATTTCGATCGCACACTTTTAATGATCCTAAGGAGCATGTATACTATAATACAAAGCGCTCTAAAGAAAAAATGAGATCTTTCAGGAAGAATTATGGATCTTTTAACCGAAGTCAGATTTAACTCAAAACCTCTCTTCACGAATCCCACCCTTAGCGACACCTCTATATATTGCTCAAATAAGCTGAAGGCAGCATCTTTAAAAATGACTTAATTCTTTATCAGAAAAACGAACAACCACCGAAAGTGTGAGCATGAACCACCCTAATGTACGAGCACGTGTTAGATCAGAATTCGGCTAGAGCGTTGTTTCATTAGTGCCACAACGGCACTATTTAACTGCACTTTTATGGCATTGACTTTGTGGTAAATAACTTGTTGGCCCCCGAAACAACCGACCGACCGACAACAATAACAACATGAAACCAACGAACAAGGAAGTTCGCTCAAATGCCAGTGCAGCAACTTGTGGGTGCAACGGACTCGTCCGCAGCAACACACATGCACGCACGCTGCCACATTTACGATGTTAACATTGTTGCCACTTGCAACATAGAACCATTTTGTAATTAGACCCTTAACGGTACAGCATTGTCCTGCCGACCGACCGACCGACCAACCATCACTCATTCGTATTTTGTTGTTGTTTCGACAAAATTAAGCGACACACGGTCGAAGTGCAACCAAGTCGCTGTGGCATGGCTTAATTGCCACGCATAAATAACTGACGAAAAGCCAAAAAGCAGACACACACATGCACATAACTGTAATTAAGTGGAAAAACAGCAAATGTCAGTGATTGAAAGCTTTTATGGCGTAGTCGGACGGACGTGCGGCTGCAATTGCAACTCCGATGTGTGGCATGCCAATGAATTGGTTTGTATTGTGCTTACTAGAATTAGGAGGAAGGATGGAGTCATGTGTAGAAGATCACGCAAGTGAGGAAAGTTTTGTGATCGCCATTCACTTGTGAGTGGCCACAAGTGATTCATTTACATACGGCTCAAGCAGTTCACGGCTTCCGGGCTTGGACCAAGTATCCTCTGGGTAGCCAAAGAACATCCGTTCGAAGGTGAGCCAAAGTCAGAATGCGAACCATCCCTACTCAGGGTTATGCGCAGAGTTTGGGACCCGCCCACCAATGAAAACTTAACAGCAGCTCCGGAGAAGATACTCCCTTTTTGATAAGCGAAGCAAATGGGTCTAGTGGTGAACGAGAGCAAGACGAAATATTTACTGTCATCGAACAAACAGTCGTCGCACTCACGACTAGGCTCCCAAATCATTGTTTACAATCATAACTTCAAAGTATCAGATAATTTCCTCTATCTTGGAACGAGTATTAAGAGCAACAACAATGTCAGCCGCGAAATCCAACGCAGAATAACTCTTGCAAACAGGTGCTACTTCGGACTCTCTTGACGAACAAAGACCAAACTCTTTAAGTCTCTCATTATTCCCGTCCTGCTATATGGTGCAAAGGCATGGACGATGAAAACATCTGATGAGTCGAGACGTTACGAGTTTTCGAGAGAAAGGTTCTGCGGAAGATTTATGGTCCTTTGCGCTTTGACCACGGCGAATATCGCATACGATGGAACGATGAGCTGTATGAGATGTACGACGCTATAGACATAGTTCAGCGAATTAAGAGACAGCGGCTAAGCTGGCTGGATCATATTCTCCGAATGGACGAAAACATTCCAGCTCTGAAAGTTTGTGACGCAATATCCGCTGGGGGAAGCAGAAGAAGAGGAAGACCTCCCCTCCGTTGGAAAGACCACGTGGAGAAGGACCTGACTTCGCATGGAATCTCCTATTGGCGCCTCATTGCAACAAGAAGAAGCGATTGGCTTGCTGTTGTTAACTCGGAAAAGTTAACAGAAGAATTAAGAATCTTTGTTGATTTGGCTGATAAGGACTCTATGAAAGACCAGTTCAAGGTAACTAACGGTTCTAGGGATTACTGAGGAAGTGCGCATAAGACATATGTCTGCATAAGAAACGATTTATGTGAAGTAGGTATTGTATTGAGTAATTTCATGCCAATCTTCTACGTAAGTCTCCACATGCGATTTCTTTATTCAAAAACTTCAACATGCTTCACAGCCAGCACTAATTGCTATGTTCTAAGCTTCGAGAACACACCTGTCTGTGTGAGAATAGCGCAAAATGTAAACAATTTTGACAAGCAAAGCTAATAATGAATTTTTGACAATCATCCCACAGCTGCGCTTCTGCTTCTGAGCATGCTGAGGTAATTCTTCCGACAATTTATTAGCTTCTTGCGGCAACATGACGGATCACCAATTACCAAATTTGAAAGAGTATCGCTTGAAGCATCATTCTTGATCAATATCAGCGATCACACGTACATACTTTAGTACGAAAATGCTTACACACATACATACAAATGTATACATACACATATGCGGTAAGTGGCTTGATAATGCGGAAGTTTGTATTTCCTAATTCAATTTTGTCAGAATTCTGTTTTTCTATTATATTTGAGCGAATGAATTTGTGACGTAATTTTATAATTATATCTCCCTCCTCTCTTAGAAGCTGCAGTACCGAGAACTGCATGTAACAACTACATTTTAGGCAAACATAAGTATGTACCATCTGTCATAATGCGAATTAATAAAGATTTGTTCGTCCGCCTCCGTCCGTGACAAAATAAAGATTAATAACAACCGATTATCGCGGCTGTATGCCGTTACACCCATGCCGAGAGCACAAAAGAAGCGAATGATTACAAAAATAAATTTTGGGTTTGAAAAATTGCCGAAGTACTCTTCTCGGCTAATAATTTACATAGTCGAGGTGCAAGTGAAATTGATGGTAATTGAGCGCCGCAACGCTGTGCGCGCAGAACTCTCACACACGCACGCGCATATATACATATGTGTGGCGATTTGTGTATCTTTGCTCCTCTAGATTAGCCAATGACATTAAGAAGTGTCTCCGCAACTTTTGTGGCCGCTTCTTTTGGCTCGGCGGCGCTGCGTCGGTTGACGCGCGGTTATTTGTCCGGCCAATGTATCGATATTTATGTTTATTGCCCACAATTGTCGTAAATTGGCATTGGAACACATCGTAAATGTTTGGCAGCGCTAGCAATTTGGCAGCATTATGAGCAGCGGCGAGCGCGCCGAACGTGGTCGAAGCGGATATGCGCCGTCGCTTGCATCCCAGGCGTCTTTGTGTTGTGCTGTATCTTTCTTCGCATGCGCAGAAACGCCGTTCTGCGATCCTTCCAAGTATCAATAAGGCGTCGCTGGTCTGCGCTGCTGTGTCTCACCACTTCCGGGTGTTGGAGCTGTGCTATTTATTTTATAATGGCACACTTGGACGGAGTGTTGGTCTTTGACAAATTTTTATTGTTGACAAAGATATTTTATTAGAATTTAGTCACTTATAATACAAAACACGGCTTTAATGATTAGTTTCCGACTCTTGTTGAAAAGTATCTCTCACGAAATCGTTTTTATTGGCTGTGGTAGAAGTATGGGAAGAAAATATTAAGCGCATTTTAAAAAGAAAAAGCTGCAAATCTGCTATCGCTTCTAATACCTTTAATTGCTCTTCATTTTCTTTCTTCTAATATCGCTAATTTTTAGAGTATTTATACGATTCGAGTTCCTGGCAAAACTTGCTTTCTAGTGACAACTTTTAGATCGTTAATTAAGTTAATTTGTTTGATGAGAACAGCTGATCTTATTTTCGCAGCCAACTTCACACTTAACCGCTTTATCGTTAAATATTTGAACAGCTGATATAGTAAGGTTTCTTAGAATAAAGTTTCTTAAATTTTTTGGAATGGTTTTTATTTGGTGCTCTGTCGAAAATGGAAGATCAGCCTTTTCGGCATATTTTTTTTCTTTTGCGATTAAGAGGGTAAAAATGCAGTTCAAGCGAAGCGAAAATTATGTGATGTGTATGTGATGAGAAGATTGTTGACCGAACGCCAATGTCAAAATATGATCGCACAATTTCGCTCCAGCAATTTCGATCTTGAGTTCGCACCACTTTCTGGAAAGTCTCTTCAAGCCGATGTGGATGAAATAAAGTCGCTGGTTGATGCAAATCGTTGAATAAAAACTCGAGCGATTGCTGAGAGTATAAAGTTGTCTAACGATACCGTTCACAAGCACATGAAACGCCTGGGGTTAATTTCCAAGTTTGATCCCAAATGGGATTACTCATGTTCTTTTGGATTAAAATTTGCTTTGCCGCGTTAACGACTGATTTGCTTATCAAGCGTCAAAGAAGTGAATCATTTTTGAAAAGCATTGTTACAGGCGACGAGAAGTGGGTTGTTTTAAAGAATGTAAAGATCATGGTCTTAAAAGAATGAACGAGCTCAAACGGCTCCAAGGTCGATAGTCACATAAATGGTAAAGTTGTTTTTTTATTGGGATTTCGAAGAGATATTTGTGTTGAGCTTTTGACCGATAATACTAATTAGTTCTGAAGTGTATTGTGCTCAGCTGAGCGATACACTCAAACAGAAGAGGCCAGAATTGATCATTATAAAATGTGCAGTGTTCCACCAGGATAATGCGAGACCTCATACAAGTTTGATGGCACGCCAAAAGCTTTTGCAACCTAAATGGGATGCGCTGCCACACTCACCATATTCTCCAGACTTTGCACCTTCGGACTATGACTCGTTCTGGTCTCTGCAAAGTTTTTTGGATGGGAAAACCTTCAACTGAAACCAAGACGTCAAAAACCACTTGGATCACATTTTTGCTTGCAAAGATCAAACATTTTAAGAGGGTGGAATGGAAAGATGGATTGGATCAAACTGGGGAATATATAATTTCATAAAATGTCTCACACAACAAAAAATCGTGTTTAAATTCCACAAAAAAATTAAATCTCTTATTGAAAGACCCAATATCTTGAAATTATTAATAAGGTTTTTTCCTTTCGGCATAAAATTTTGAAAACGTTCCAGTGTATTTTAGTTTACCCTTCCCGGCACCTTCGCTTGCTAGCTCGAAATGCTACCAACCATTAGTCGATCCAGATAGTCTAAGGCCCTACTAGTTGATATATCTTGGACATATATTCAAGTTTTAAAGTTCCTAGGAACCCACAGTGTGAGTCGAGAACATAAACTGGTTTCTAGAATAATCTTTTGTTATTTCTCCAAGGGTTTTCCGTCTAACAAGATTATTTTTTTAGAAAGTTGTGCCTGATTTTAGTTGCAAACTCATTTTTCTAATCAAAGCATTTAATTACTTAATTAATAGCAGCTAACAATTCCAGTACAAAGATCAACTTGTCCCATTTATTAAAATAAAAATAAATAATAATAAATAAATAGTTGCTTAACAAATTGTGTGCAACTGTAAAATTTCCAATTAATTCAAGTAACTTAGCGAAATATCCTCCACTTAGCTGTTGGCCGAGAGAGGTCTCTGCCGCACAGAGTCGCATAAATAGCTTGCAGCAACGGTCTTCCCATTCAGAGGCCTCGAAGCCTACGCAACGTTTTGTATTGGTTTTGTTGTTGTATTAGGAAAAATAAATTCAAACTTTTTCTTTTTTTCTCCGCAAAGATTAGCAAAATGCCACAACAAATATAAATGCCGCTATGCGATGCCAACGCAATATAACGGATTCCACTAAATTAATGTTCTGGGTGGGCGGTTCACTGACCCTCCGCAACCAATAGGTGCATGTGTACACACGGAATCACACACAGAGACTCGAGTGCAATCGCTTATTGACTAGTTGTTATTCGTGCAACATGCGCGTCCGCACGGCACTGTCTGTATCGCAGCAGTTAGTGGCAACAACAAATACAATGGCAATGGCAATAGCAAATTCTGAGCTGCGGCAATGTCATAGACGGCTATGGAGGCGGTGTGGTCAGCGCGTCGGTGGCAGCAATGGGCGGCTGCGTTGATTGCTTGATTGGCAGACGGTGAGCGCGGGCCAACATACACACAAACCCACACATCTACATGCATGCATTTTCCATCAACGTTTCAGCTTCTAAGCACATACATATCTATGTATGTATGTATGTAAAATGGCATTGCATGGCTGCGTACGTGCAGCGATTCATTGATGACACCAACACTGCTGTTGTTGCTGTTATTGCTGTTGATGTTTTGATATATTTGCTTCGTGGTGCGAACAAAACCGTCACCCATGCATTCGTACTCCCTCGCCGCTTATCTGCATGTCTGCATGCATTTGTGGCTTTTGGCAGCAAAGCCCCTCGTGACATGTGTTGGCGCCGAAGGACATCATTTCGGCTGGCAGGTGCTAATCTATGTCGATGTGCATTTGTTTGCTGCCAACTGACAATATATGATATGATCAAACGACCCCTCCGCACGGTAGTGGTTTTGCTTATTTTCCTAATTAAGGCAGAACAGAGCTTAAAATGACTTAATTAAAGCTCTGCATTCGATTGTTATTGACCTCTTTTCTGTGGACGGAGCTTTATGAAAATACCGCATGAGTTAAGCTATCTCTGAACTATCGACCTCCCAGCAGCAAAGGATTTGTGTAGGACTATAAATAATGGCTCACATTGGGTTGGTTGCATGCTTTGTGAGGTGCGCACTTGGGGGAATGTGGTAGTTTACTGAATTAGGTATTATATCTTCTTCATCTTGTACACCAATTTTCTGTAGTCATGCCAAAAAGTTCTCAAATTACTCTATTATAAGCTCTGAAACAATCTCTTGGTAGCCTAGTAGTCAATGTTCGTTTTAATTCTCTGAAAATATCTGTAAAACATACTAAAACAATTACGATGCGTAGAGCCAGAGACTGTCACTAAGTTCTAGTAAACTAACCACAGGAAAGAAATCATATTCCGAAATCATAAGATTGATACGAAGAGTAAATATTGATATTTTTTTATTATTTAAAAGATACTCCCAAATTAGTCCCTATGCAACAATGAAAAGGCCATTTTCTATAATTTCAGTTTTAAAGGGTTAAATGGGTATACGGGTTTCAAAAAAAAAAATGATTTTTATTGTCTTATTAGATCCTACAACACCGCTAGTATATTGTCTTAAATTTTCAAGTTGATCCCAGTAATAGTTCCGAAAATACAGCCTTGAGAACTTCAGCGCTCGAGGCTAGCTAAATGCGCCGTCGTTAAACGCGTTTTTCTTGAAACTGTTTTTATGAAGTCGGTTGGCAGGACTTCTCGGGAAGTGCTCAACTCATCTTCATGAAATTTTCCACATGTCTTTGAGATACAATTCTTAAAGACTTGGGCGAAGGATTTTTTTTTTTCAATTACAAATATTTGAAGAAAGGAAATGTCGGGGAATTTTAATTTTTTTGTAACTCCTGTAAGGAGTTATCCTGCTAATGCTTGTACACCTTAAATCAGATCTCTGCTGGAATACTAAAGGATCTAAATTTCCGGTAGATGTTGCCGATATGACATATTTCGCATTTCGACCCTAGAGCCACCTTGTTAAAATTTAAAATTTATTATAACAATAATAATAATAATAACTGTAAAATAAAAGTGAATAAATTAAGCGAATGAAGTAGTGCAAAACGATATTATCTTCGTGAATGAATACCCGAGTGTGAAAAAGAAATGCAACTACAACAATTTATTTGCGCTGCCATGGCACAGCGCGCACGAGACCACAAAGCGCACGCACCAAACCACAGCGATGTAAACAGTAACCAGCGAATAACAAATACAGAATAACAAAAAGGTGGAAGCGAATCGCAAAGGAATGACGAAAATTAATTAACTGTTAAATTAAATTCACTTTGAATGTCAACAATGCGAGTGCGGGGCTCTAAAACACCGGCACGGTACCAGCGGCGGGCGCGGCTTCGGTTTTGTCCAACATGCTGCCGACTTCCACCTGCGGCGATCGACGTGACTGCTCTCAGCGACTGGGTCCAAGCGCGCTGCGGAGGCGGGGGTGTGCGCCACTGGCTTCGCTGGAGCTGCCGCTGACGTTTCGGTCGTGTTGACTCCAGCCCGGCTGTCAGCTCAGCCAACAAAGCATATCGTCGAACGGTAAATGTTGTTTGGTTTTTGCCATTTGCTGCTTTCTGCTGTCGCTGCTGGGCTCTCCAGCGAAGAGGAACTTATGTACCCGAAACATTTTAATGGAGTGCCGTCAACAAATTTTTAAAAAGAAATAAAAGCGAAAAGGGGAATGCTGAAAATTGCCATTAACAACTTTAATATTCAACAAATTAACAAATCAAAAAAATTATTTTGATGGAAACTTATGGAAAACGGTAGAAAGAATTGTAGGCGAGTTAAGCATTCTTTTTATTAGTGGGAGAAGAAAAGCTTAGTAAGTTGAAAGTTAGTTAAAAATGTGCATGTGTTTATGTTGCAATGTGTTAGGAAAGCGATCAGAATGGGAGCAGCATTTTACAGTCAATGAAACTCTGGTAAAATTGCAGAAAGGGTTCACACATCGACAAGCAGATGATAGAAATGTGAGGAGGTAAAACTTCGCCAGGCCAATGAGGTTAGATTAGGTTAAGTGGACGATCCTAACAGAGATCTCACTTGGTCAACACCAGTCTGTTGTGGTAGCTGCTAACCTTATACTTATTCTGGATCATAAGGCTCTTAAAAATTGGCAAAGCGCTTTGGGCCGACTGAAGAAGTTAGTGAGTAAATTTGTCGACTTTAGCGCAATTTCGCTTTTGACAGTAGAGACTATACAGTTAGGAAAGAAACGCCACTGAGTAAAATCAAAAGCTTTACGAATTTCTGTCTTGAGAGCAGGTTCTTCAGAATCAATTTTCGTTTGGATTTTATTTTACATATTAATATTACACATATTTCTAAGCATATGACGGCTGGTACTGAAGCAGACAATTTAGAAATATATTTATGTCTCTGAAATATTTTGCAAAATTACGCGTCTCAACTCACCACACGAATATGTGTACGAATATGTCAATTCACCACGTATAACAGTTCAGCGAAGTTGAAGCACAATGAGTGAAAACGTTGGTATTGAGTGATTTTGAAGTTGGTGAGCGCGTTACGAGTGAGAAAAATATAAAATAACTGCAAGAGAGGCCCCATAACAAGGTGGCAAAACGCCGAAAGAAAGAAGACAATTAAATAAGTAAACAAATGCAAGAATTGCAGAAAAACCGGCTTTTTAAATATAAAGTATGAGTAAATTTTTCTGCAATTTCTGACGCAGCACGCTCTTCAGCGCTCTACGCGCTCTGGTCGTTTTGAACATTTCTGTTTGGCCTTACGAGCGCTGCTTTATGAGGGAGTCTTGCACACAATTTATTTGACTGATTTTCAAGTGCAAGAGTTTAATGTGTATTCATTTGTTTACAGTTATTAAAATTAGCAACTTTGAATCACAATTTGGTTTTCATAAAATTTTTACATTTTTTTTTTAATATTTTTCGATTAAAGGCTGTAGACGTTCTTTTGCGTTAATTTATGACGTCAGATTTTTAATTGAATTTCAATTGTTGTTACTGTAAAATAATTTGTGTTGGATTTATTTTGATGTATGTACATACACACATACATATACATACATATGAAACCTAAAGGAATGTATTCAAAATTTGCCTTACAACTTTTAAAATTATGAAAAAGCATGAGCGCGTCCTATTCTGATTGAAAATTTTAGAAAAACGATTTTTGCATAATTTTTTACAGAAAAGTTGTGTGAATAATTATTAAAGACTGCCGCCAAACGCAGCTGAAGTATGTTTTCGAAGCACCAAAGCAAAGACAGATTTGCGCAAATCGATGGACAGCTGTGGAAGCGCGGAGATTTGAAGTGGAACCAATGGCGAGCACTCCAATCTTACTAATAACTCTGGAACATAAGCATACAAATGCAAGCACACATGTTCACACACACGCACATATGTTAGTGTGCATATGTGTGCTTACTTTATGGTGCACTGTATCATGTAGGTTGAATATCATGCTTGTTGTTGTTGTTGTTGTTGGAGCTTGTGTAAACCCATTTGATGACAGAGACTGCGGCAGCTGCTTAGGCGACCAGCTCCAGCACACATGTATAATTGAAGAACAGCAACGCAACAACACAACAACAACAACAATAAAAGTAACAACAACGTAGTGGCATAAAAAGCTGCCACAGTGATGACTAGTATCAACTAAGGAATGGTTAGTTCATGTTAATGAAAACAACAAGCGGCCTGAGGAGCGCTCTTTTTTTGCGCAGACAACACCGGTTTTGGCATTGAAATGTTGTAGCATTCGTACGAATTGAGAATAAGAGAAGCGACACAATAAAAGTCAACCAAGCGGAGAACCTGTAGAAGGAACAATATCAACAGCAACACCATCTACGACAAAGGCAACAACAACAACAACAACGCCGCTCGCCATGGCGGCTAAGGACCCCAGCCTTTGGTTCGAAGAACTACACGCTTGCAATGGAAACCAAAAAGTAGGCTTAGAACACGATAAACACACTAAAGAGGCTCGAGTTCAGGAGCCCAATGAGGCCACTCGGAATGCAAATCCAAATGGGTTGGCATGCTTTTCTAAACGATGGCGTTTAAATATTTCTTCAGCCTCGTGCCATTCTATTTATTTATATACTACTTGCGGGATTTTGTAGTTATTTAAATACGGTTAGAATTTATGCTTTAAGCTCTTATTCTTATGCCAGCACGCGTGCGGTTTCCTACCGGGTTCTAGGATACGTATTTGCCTTCCCTTTTGCCTATTTTGGTGCATAATGGGTATATCGCCTGCCTTGCCGGTTAGTCAAGTAACCGAGTATCATCACTTCTGGAATACACTTCTTCGGCTGGACGACGATGATGACAATATGAAACTCACCAGCACACTGACAATAACTATTGCACGCAAATTGAAAAAAATACGATTCTCAGCTGTACTAGTGTGGGTCGTTTTTCATGTGAACATATTTGAAGTTCCACGCTTGGTTGAGTTAACTCTTGTGGTGAAGAGTATGCGTTATGATGTCTTCTGAAAGCCTAGATTTTTAGTAAAAGCCATGCTTCCAACCCAGGGGGGGGATTCCAAAAGTACAAAATTATAGATTATTTCCATCATAAATGACATTCTGCGAAGAAAAGTGCTTTGAGTTACAAGTAAACATTTTCATAGTTTCAACCAAAAAAAATTTACTCTGGATCCGCCCCTGTTCCCACTCATTGTCAAACGCAAATAAAAAATGTAAATCTTTTTACTTTTCTCATTTTATTCTAATTTTGTTGGACCTGCTATAACTCTCAACGTATAATCACTCTTAATACGCCTTTTTTAACGAAAACGACCAAGTTGAGGTTTGCAAAAAAATGTACCGTCTGAGTTACCATAAGAAGAACACCCCTAATGCGAGTTCAATAATATTGCGATACAAATATATGTGCTTTTGTATTAGGCCTTGCCCCCCCTAAAGCAAGCGGACGTGGCTGCAACTGATCTCTCTGGCTGTCTGTCTGCCTACGTGGCCGAACGTCTGTCTATTGGTGATAATGATGATGATCGTCCACCAGGGAAATGGGATTTCGCTCTGCGGCTCCGCAAGTGTATGCCCAACGAATGGCCGGATTAAAAAGTTTAATGTTTGCCAAGTGAGGAATATTTGCGCATTAGCTGCAGCGCCCCAAAGCAGGTAGATCCGTACCTAGGTAACCCGCATGCTACAAGCACACACACAAACCGACGCACATTAAGCCCAAAGGAGCATGCAAAGCATTGCTGTCATATTATGCGCTTCTTCCTTCCGTCTGGCCATCCGTCCACACAATCATCTCGTTCACCTGCCTTGGCCGGCCGCTTCGTCGCCTGGTGTAACAGGTGCAGGTGCCTTTGCCCGGCCGCAGACATGCACGCATACATGCAGCGGGAGGCGGAATGAAAGCTTCACAGCGGAGTTTCTTTATATGGTCGAAGGAGGGTACTTTGCCCTTTCTGATTGGCAAGTTAATCGAAGAATTACGCGAAATCGCATGGGGCACACATTTTTCATGGTTTGCCTTTTGTGTTTGTAGGCACATGTTTGATGAAAATTATTTGAATGTGTGTTATAAGAAGATATATTAGCCCTTGTTGAGACTTATGTTTGTCATAATGTGCACTTGTAGATGTAGGCTTCTCTGTAGAGGCGTCCTTTACTACTTAAGTTAGGATTTTGTACGATATACTGTTAAGAACTTATCGGAAAAGAAATGGAGGTAAGCACTATTGTAAGAGCATATCTGAAATTTTACGATTTCATTAAAAATTATTAAGAAATATTTCCTTGATTCACCTCTTAGCTTGTAAATAATATTCTGCTTTTCAAACTTCGGTTGAATTTGACATAAAAGTCCTTCATCGACGCCAAAGTCACCCTTTAGGCACTTTGAAGTTGGCCAATGCATACTCACCACACCTCAGTAGCTATGGTGGTGAGTAGAGTTGCTGCTAGAAACCTAATAGCCATGAAAAAATCTGTCGCCACGCTGAGCACCCGTCAATTGGAGCGAACTCCACGGAAGTGCTCAAGAGCGGCAAAGCTCAAGGTGCGCTCAGCGCGCTCAATGCGTATGCGTTTTGGCCCGAAACCAGTTGGCATGGTGGCTAAGACAACAACAACAGCAGCAACGAGGCGTCTAGCAAACGACCAAACGGCAGTGGCTAAGTGAGCTCAATGCCAGCTATGTGTGGCAACACCAGTTTCAGTAGAGATTTCGATAGCGACATAGAAGGGTGCTCCACTCGAGACGAGTTGCCGCGCGTGAAAACGAGTCTTAAACAGTTTCTTTAACATAAATCATAAATGCAATAAACAGCGAAGCAAAAGAAAGAGTTGAATTAGTATATATGTATGTATGTCCGTACGTACTCCTTCGCATATGTTTATGTATGTGTGTGTGTACGTGTGCAGGCGCGCTGAAATCTGAAGTGATTTTTTGTTAGTTTTGTGCGGATTGCTTTCAAAACTTTGCAGCTAAGCTTGAAGTCAGTGCGTTTTGAAATAGAATATTTTGTGCGAACACACACACACACATACGCATGTATGTGCCTGCAACCGTTGGAAACGTATGTTCTGTGAGCCCTTTGTGACTGTGACTTCAAATATTAATCTGAGGAGACATTCAGACCCAATTGGCATTGCAGGTCGCGCACCTACACACACACACACTCGCATCTGCGTGCAACAATTAACGCTCGCGGCAGGAAAAAAGTGCGACACACACACACACAGGAAAAGTGCAGCGGGTAGGTAGCTCGCCTATGGCGGCAGTGAAATTCGATTTACAAGTGACGATACAATTTAACAACAACAACAAAGCAACAACAGGCCAAGTGTGCTACGGCCAGAGAAATTAAACGGTGGTCGTAAAACCGGTAAAAAGCGGCATTTGAACCAAAACCAAAAACACAGATTCGACTGCAAGAACTTGTAGCATAAGAAATTCAAGATCGCTTGACTGAAAAATAAAAATTAAAAAGCAACTTAATTTTAACGACCGTTGAACTAGTGCTGCCGGGGCACTCCAAATAATTATTACAACAACTTTTCCGAAGTAAAAGGAAAAGTGTAACTTTCCGCTCGAAATTGTAACTGTGTTGCTGTTGTGATTCCAAAATACACACATGTGTGCTTGTATGTGTGTGTCTTCCAATAAAACTCACTAAAATTCTGCGCTCGTCCCACTCGTTTGCGGCGTTTTCTTGCAATTTACAGTTTCCGAAATTCCGATTTCGTGCCGATTTCCCAAATATTCGGCAGAAACTGCGAAGTCCAACAACAACGCCGAAAATATAAAAGCGCCACAGATAGTTTAAATAAAAATAATCAAAACCAGATCAACGAACCAGAAAAACAACAAAAACAGTCAACAAACAGCGCGAGTTTCGGATTTTTAGCTTTTAGTTTTGTTTTGCCCACACACGCACACACACGCGCGCATACATACATACGAACAGCCGTCTGCGCGAGCGTGCATATATTAGCCATTTAACGGTACTTTGCATACGACTTTATTTCGGCGTCGCTTGAAACAAATGCAAATTAATATCGGCAATTAGCATAAAGACGACTTGCCAAAATTACAAACAACAAAAACAACAATCCAAATAAAATAGCTAAATCCAACAATAACAAAAATCAACGCTGTTCGTTGCGAGCTCGGCTCAATTCCTGTACGAAAGCTTGTGAATTTCACACAATTTCTTTAATAAAATTTTTTCTTTCAATTTACTAGCGACTAAATGAGTTAATCTCTTTATTAAAAAAAATAAATATTAATCTGTGAGAAAACATTAACGACAATATTTTGCATGCGAAGCAAATGCGATTCATCAAATCTATTAGCAATTAAACAAAAACGAAAAAATTAAAGCAAAAACAACAACAAAGTCAGATTTATCTTCATTTGTTTGCTGACACTTGGCGGCTTTGTTTTTAACTAAGGTGAGTTGACATTTGTTATTAGTAAATATTTGTCGTTCGTAACTATTGGCATACAGCTGCCGTTACATATGTATATACATAAGTACATTTGTAAAAAAAAAAATATGAAAAAACATACATATGTAAATAAGTTCTGCAGAAATTGTTGAAGAAGTGAGATTTTTGAAAGAAAGTGTCTTTGTTTAGCGTTGATATGATTCATGGGAACTTGACTAGCAGAGTTTCAAAAAGGGCTACTCTTTAAGAAAATAAGAGTTTCATTGAAATTACAGATTGGTTATTTGACGCTGGGGAAATTTCTTAGATGCAAAATATGTGATACCAACTATATATTGTACAATATGGTTGTGATGTGAGGTCTGAATTGGCAGGCTTTATTTTCTTGTTTTTTTTTTTTACATTTTCCTAACCTAAATTTCACATTTCATTGCCAGAGTTCAACAATTATTTTAGAAAAAAAACTATTATATTCCTACCAGTCAGAAATTATATGTTCACTTTGACTTCATTCATAGGATTTTGTTGAACCGATGAAAGATTGGTATGCCAGCGAAGGACGGGAGCAGATGAAACCGCTTTATTGAGTCCCTATACACCGTATCAGTTCAGTAATTTTGTGTACGAGTATTCTACTACTAGACAGGACTTGATCTCAAAGCTCATCGCAACTGAATGGAACAAGAAATTCAAATTTTATTTTCGGCCTGAAAATTTCTGATGTTCTCAACTTCATTTTTTGTTTTTTTGTTGGTTTTCCTTTGGATGGCATTTATGTACAAACAGCTATTGGTAGAAGAACCTAAATATGTTGGTACTAAATCATCTTTATCATCCTTTATAATCCTTTCCTGTATCATTAAAGGGTTTTCATCTGCTCACGTTCGGTGTTGGCATCCTTATTACTCATCGATATCCTTTTGCAGCGATCGTTCCCACATGGTCTTAGACCAGCCTCACTTACGACTTCTTTGTGGGCTCCAATCCAGAGTTTGTCGACAAACTTGTGTGGCATATTTTCGCAGTGTATGAACTATCCATCGCCATTTGTGCAATTTTACAGAGTTGTAAAGGGATTACAGATATCATTTTTATATAGATCATTGTTGCTGACGACGTTAAACTAATACACCTTGAGAATACGCGAAAGGCATCTGTTGGAAATACTATACTCTGAATCTTTACAAAAAATAGGGTCGGTTATAAGCCAGGTTTCACTTCCGTAAAGCTGTAAAGAGACATCGTTGAACTTAAATAGTTTTTTTTTGATTAAAATTAAGAATATTTGCGTTGAATTCCAGATCTCACACAACTTCACTAAATACTTCGTACAAAAAAATTCAAAATAATTATTTTACATAATGAAATTGAAACCCCTATAACATAAAGGAGAAACCATACTATTCGTATATTATCTACGTATACATGGTTTATATTTAAAAAATTTACTATAGAAAATTAGTTTCAACATCAAAGCATTTCAATATTGCTAAATGATTATGTTAGCATGCACTTTTTAGCTAAATATATGTACTTGTATTCACAATTTTCCAGCAGAAGGCGTACGGCCATTATTGATCAATCATGAGAGTATTTTTTTTAATTAAATCGACATAAACAAACTTTAGAATATATAAACAAGCCAAAATTAGCATAAAGTCATTAACTTAGCTTTAAATCAATTTCACGCTGCATTATAACGGCATACTCTAACTAGCGCTTTGAAGTGATCATTACGTTGCATATGGAATAATCGTCAATCAGAAATTAAGAATTATTCAATCTTGTAGCTGTCTGGCAGCTTGGTAATATCGATAGCAATGTATGGAAACGTGCGCATGCGCAAACACTTGTTTTAAGGGAACTTTACTAAGGCTCCGTTGGATGCAGATCCTAAGTGCATCTTCATTACATAAAAGCAAACCATGTTCTATTATAATATTCGAAAACTATTCTCCAGATGTTTTTATTGAGCCTTTTACCTCCTCAAATTATTGAGTTTCCCCATTGCTTGCATAGGTCTGCACACAGAAATAGCACGGTTGGCCGGTTCTGCGGAAATTCAATAAATTTATTAGAAATCTAATAAGTATTTTAACGTTTAAGCGCTTACAACGTTAGTATTTTGTTATGTGTCAACAATTTTTCAAAACTGCTGACATTGTCGGGGCAAGCTCTCCACTAATATCTGCCAACTTCTTTGTAGAATTGCGTAGCATGCCTCCTTGATTCCAGCCCAAAGTTCTTCCACATTTTTTAATTTTCTTGGCAATTTGTATCTTAACGTCGTTCCATTTTCAATTGTGTTTGCATCGTGACTCTGGGCTGGCCAGCTCAGGACATCAATACTTTCTGCAGTAGGTCAGTTCTTCACACTTTTAGCTGCGTGCTTTCGATTATTGTCATGCATAAAAATCCAATTCTTTGGCATCGATTCGAACGCGAATGATTCCAAGGTATTTTTGAGAATGTTTAGGTATGAAAAATGGTGCATTCCGCCATCTATTCTTGCAAATGGTCCAACACCGTACCAGAAAACCGCTCCTAAAATTTTACATTTAACATTTGCCGAAATGAGGAATTAAATAGAAATCTGTATTGAGAGGCCTAAATACATTTAGACCAATTAATTGTTATGTAAATGTATTTAGAAGCGATTCAGCAAAATGAAAAATCTGACTAATTACCTGACTCACCAACACACACTCATTTATACATTCGTATGTGTGCGCATGCCGAATGATCGACGAAAGAACGGCGAAATAATTTGTAACACAACATTAGGTGGCCGCTTATAACGGTTGTTGTTGTTGTAACCTGCGCAATTACATCATCGTACAATGTTAATTAATCGTCTGAGCACTTTTCGCAATTATAATCGATTAGCTTGCGTTTAACGAGCAATAAAATCCGAATAAATCGGAGGCTTTTGTTTCACGCTGAGCGAAGATGGGCGCCTCACAAAGCCAACAGCCAACAGCCAACAATGCAATTACAGCATCAAAAGATTATGTCTGGCATGTTGTTGTAGCACCTGTGTGTGTGTGTGTGTGCGTTGCATTTGTAAAATTGCTGCAGTTGCTGTTAACCCACTCCCGCTTTATGACTGTAGTGGTGTGTGTGTGTGTGGCTATAATTTGTCTGGTCGTCCGTTTATCTGGCGGGATGTTTTGCGACACGCTTAAAATGCTATAGCCGGCTATTGCTTCATTATTATGCAGAAATCACACTCGGCGCTTATGTAAGACACGGCAACGCGACGCGGCCCGATTGTAAACCAATTAATTGCCACACGTTGCATCGTCACCGCACAACAAGTTTCGCCAATCGTTGCGATTTGTTTGCTTGTTGTTTTTGCCGAATAACTGTTTTCATCTGATTTTGCCGAAATTGCTATTATCGTCGCATATGCTTTTAATGTGTTGTTGTTGCTTTATTGGCTGTTTTCATGTTTTTCGAAAAGTTTAGATTTCGGCCTCGCATTTCGTGTTGCCGATTGCTTGCAACTGCTTAGTATGTACGATTGCGTTTCGCAAATTTTCGGCATGTATTTCCTGCAGCGTTTTGTTGCTGTTGCTTCAACCTGGTTGGTTGCGAAACGTGACGCGCATGTAGGCGGCATTTGCTGTTTACTTTCTCCTTATCTACACGGCAGTTGACAAAATTTAATATTACAAGCAGGTAGCTTGCTTTAAATGTGGGCTACATAACTCCTGCACATCCTGTTGGCAGCTGTCAAAGTAGATTGCTAGACGAGAACCAACATAACCCGGCCGCAACAATGCATCAACCGGCAAAAGTTGTCAAGCTGGTTGGTGTTAGGAAGGGATCCGAGCGTTGTATATATGTATATATTATCTCAGATTTTCTAACTGTTACTTATTATCAGTAATTCTATTCATAGAACATTCACGCTCAATTCCATAAAAACTGGATTAATTATAATTTAATTGTGGAGAATGTCACGACTTTTTAAAAGTCTCCCTTTAATCTATTTCATTTCTGTTGTATTTACTGTATTAGAGCGGGTTGATTTATTTAAGAAATTGGAAAAATTACAAGTGCGGGAAATATTCTACGGATCATGCTGAACAAATTTGCTTAGCAGAGTATGTGACTAAAACGGTGTCAAGCCCGTGATTTTTAAGGGGTTACATGAGTTTCCTTGGGTAAAGAACTGCCTTTTTTAAACAATTTTTTCTCAAAACAAACTGAAAATTGAATCTTTGGTAGACATTTTTACAACAAAATGAAAATTTGCGTCATTGTTTACAAATATCGAAAAATAATCCTTCGTCTAAGGCTTCAAGAATTTCATGAAGATCGGTTGAGTAGTTCTCAAGAAATCTAGCCAACCAACTTCAAAAACACAGTTTCGTAAAAAATGAGTTTAAAGACGGCGTACTTAGCCTAGTTAGCCTCGGGCGCATAAGTTCTCAAGTACTGGGTACTGGGAACAACTTGAAAATTAGGGACAATATCTTAGAGGTGTTGTACGATTTAATAAGACAATAAATACGAAAAATTTCTTTAAGGCGAAATTAATCTTTCAGGGATTATAAAAGTGTCTTCGACGTGCTCTAATATATACTACGAGTATATATGTATGTATGTATATGTATATAAACATATATGCCTTTCCGTCAAGTCGTAAGCAGTACCTGAACTAAAATGGAATGTAAATAAATATTTATCAGCATTGTAAAATTTATTGCAATTGTTTTTGTTGTGGTGGGTGGTTGCCATTGCCGTTTACTAATAATAATTTAGTCGTGTAATTATTCAATGACGTGCCTTTCAGCATTTATGCGCAGTGCTAAGTGTTCGTAATTGTGACTTTTGTATATAAACTTAGGTGTTTAATGCGAATTCACCGGTTCGGTAATTTGTTGTGGTGACTTCAGAATTTATAATTAAATATTGATTGCATGCAAGAGAAGAAAATGTGACTTTTTGTTGAAGACTTTTCATTTTCATGGCATTTGCAGTCGTTTTTGTCAATTAACTCAATGTCATCGTTGGAGCATTGACCACGGAGGTTACTGATGACGCCTTTGTGTTTGCTGTTGTTGTACAATGAAATGCAATGAAGATGTGAAAATGATTTTGTAACGAAGCTGACTTGCATCAAAATTATTAAAAACGTTTTTTTTTAATATTTGTAATTGCCTATGGGAAAGTGTGATATGTGGTGACTAATGAACGGGAAGGCCAGGAGAAAGGTGTGAATTTGCTTAGGGTTTTTTGTGATATTTTTATTTATAAGTTTAATGGTTACGGCAAAGTTGTTTGTTTACTCTCTTAGAAGACTCTGCTCTGAACGAGTGCGTGTGGATAGTTGACACTTAATATTTGTTATTGACACCCAATTTTGATTAGAGGGAATTCAATACTCTCGATATTCCGTATCGAAATGTTTGAATTCCTGACAATAATAGAGAATATTAGATGAACACATAGAAAAATTTAGAGGGTTTAACATAAAGGGTGAAATATGGGTGAAATTTTCGATTTATATAGTCTTTCGAATGGATATTTGTTGGTAAGCCCCAACTTTCTTAGATACAGTTCTTATATAAGGTGCAATCTTTTGTCAGATATAATTCTTATTAAGGGCGATCCATTTAGGGGTTCCCTACTTTTATAAAGAAAAAACACAGAAACTTCAAATTTTAATGCGTAATGTTTATTATCTTTCGAAAGAACATTCTTTGGCATTTATTTTTTTGAAGATTGTCTCTTTCAAATATATGTATGCCGTAGCTACGTCTCAGATGGTCCATCCGACCGGCCCAAAACATCAAATACACTTTTTATAAAAACTCTATGTAATTAAGGCGCCAAAAATTAGTGTTGCGAACGTGTAAAACGTCTTTAGAAAATCTTCCGCCTTCATTTATAAATAAACTTCCAAACACCTAAACGTGCGCAACCTTGACAGCCTAGCGTACACAATTAATCTATGCCGCTTACATGGCAGCGGCTCCAATTAGTGCGGCTAGAACAGCAAATGAGTAGTTTATGAAAAGAGCCAAGCAAACAAACAAGTGGATTATGTAAACAGAGTTTGAAGTTGTTGTAATTAAGTGCTGGCCGGCAAACTGTGGCTTATTACAAAACTTGCGCGAAACGCAGGGTCCAAAAATTGGAGTTAATCATGGCGAATTAGAAAATAGCTCAAAATAAGCCTAAACACAAACACACACGCAGGCACTGTGTAATAGTGGTTGTGGAGAGAAAAACAATGCAGGTTTATATGTACATAGAAACTAGAAACGTCGGCGCCTCGTTGTAATTTGAGATGGAGAGCAGGTGAGCCACATTGTTTGTTGTTGTTGTAAGTCAATTGGCGTTATATTAATCATCGTTGGACTTGTCATTTGTCAAACTCAATTGTAATTGGAGCCAAAGTCAAATTGCGAAAATCAGCTTTTTATGACAGAGAACCAACGCTAGCAGCGTTAGGGAATAAGAAGAAGCACCTCAGGTTACCCCCAATGGCCGCGGGCTGTCCGCAGGTGGCTCTGGCACCCGTGCATTTGCCACTTGAAGACATCAACCAACTTTACAACAGCAAAAAATCGCAGAACGAAGACAATAGCGAGCGCCTGACGAACGTCGCTTCGTCACACAAACACTCGGTTCGTCAATCCGCCGGACAGTCGGGCGGTCGGGCGGTGAAGCGCTCATTAGCAAGTGAATTGGACTTGCAGTTGGCTGGTCAGTCGGCACGCATCGCTTTCGCTTCGCAGCTTTGAATACATTTTGCGTTGTTGTTGTTGTTGCCGCCGTTACACACTATTGTTTCGGCGGTTATTAAAATATTCTAATGACTTGGACTGACAGCTTAAGTGTGTGCCACACACACACGATTGTCTTGTGATCTGTGCTAAGCTGGCATCGCGCTGAGGGCCACTCCCGGCTAAGCGCTGCTGCGTGCGCTGAAAGCAAAAACAAAAAAAAACACGATGTGCGACGTCAAAGAACCTCAGCGGCCAAGAGTCGCGGAGCTATATTCGGAGGGAAAATTAAATTGAACGCAACGTAACTTAACGCTCGATATCGCATTTCTAAGCAATCGACAATCGACTCGAGGTTGAAGACCTCAGCGCATGTTTCTTGCAGTCGCTGTGCGATGCTAGCCATCGAGCCATACACACGGTGTAGTATATGCATGTGTATGGATGTATTGGTGTTGCTATCTTTCAATTTCATTTCTTTCATTCCTTTCATTTCATCTTATTTATGTTGTTGTTATTATTGTTGTTGGGAATTAAGAAATTAACGAAAAGTCATTTTGGCGTAAATGACCAAACATTTGCCAATCGCTTAGGTCCATTGTGAGAACGAGTATTGCCAAATTCGATAAAGGGGAATATAATCGCATTTCGGCGGTTGTGCATGTGTTTGTGTGTGTGTGTGTGTGAATGATGTCAGAAGCATTGGCATGGAGACATGCTGAGAAAATGACAGCCAGCAGTGCTTATGTGTGTCTAGAATTATTTCTTGATTGCTTCTTTCTTTGGTGTATTTTTAGCAGAAATTCTTACCTAACATCCTCTAGAAGCTGCAAAAAAACAACGGCGATTGCGTATTATTTGCAAAGATTGTTGAATTTGTTAGAAGCTCAAAATGTTCTCTAAATGAAAGAACAAAATAAATCCACAACGAAAATCTTCTCTGAAGTTATCGTCGTGGCATAATGATATGAGAAGATCATATTTAGAGGGTTTGATGCCTTGAAAGGGTATGGTTATGGCGGGATTATGAGCTGATCCAGTCTGATCGAAAGATTGATTCTACATTTTACTGTCAACGACTAATGAGATTGAAGTAAGCAATCGAAAAAATGCCCAGAATTGATCAGCAGAACGGGATCCATCCTCCACCAGGACAACGCTACACCACACACATCTTTGATGGATCGCCAAAACTGGGAGGGCCTGGCTGGGAAGCTTTACTGCATCCACCATATAGCACTGACCATACACCATCGGACTACCATTTGTTTCGGTCAATGCAGAACTCCCTTAATGTAGTAAAGTTGACTTCAAGAGAAGCCTCTGAAAATTACTTGTCGCAGTTTTTCGCCGAGAATCCAGAAAAGTTCTACACTGATGGAATAAGGTCTCTAGCGGAAAAATGACAAAAAGTGGTCGACCAAAACCAAATTGTTTGGTTCATTGAAGCTCATTATAAATATAAAAAAATAACTTGAAGTTTGATTAGAAATACGAAAAGACTTTTTCGACTAGCCTATAAATCCGTTTCAAAGGAAGCCAAAATTCACACATTCATTAAATAAAGCTTTAAAATGAATGTTTAAAAAGTAGTAACAGTAAATTAACAAGTTTATATTTCATTTGCCGCATTTTGCTACTTGTTAATCAGCGGTATCCACTGGCAACGACAGCTGCTGCAACATGAAAACAAAAACAATTAATAAGTAGATTGGCTTGAAACAATTTGAAAAACGCTTATCACAGCAGTAAAAACAACAATAAAATCATTTTTACTGCAGCTACAACAGCTATAATTGTTCACACACACACACACATATGTACATATATGCATTTAGTTCAAACGCTGCTGGAATGAAAATGGCTCATTGGCGCTAACTACTGTGTCAAAAGAAAAACAAAAACAAAAGCGAAAATTTATACGATTTTAAATTGTTCAAACACATTTGTACGCGCATGTGAGGCTCGAAGCTGCCCAACTTGTTACAGCTTCCTGAAATTGAATATGAAAAACTGTGTTATATTGTACTTGCATGTGTGTGTGTCGATAAAAAGCGAAAACAGCCGCAATCAAAGTAATGAGCAAGCCAACAGCAAGCAATGAGCACCAGCGCGCAAACTAAGCCAAACGCTGGTACAGGTACACATGCGCAGTAAATAGATATGTATGTGTGCAAATACTTGTTCATTCGCGTTGGCATGTTTGATATAAAAATTATGATTTCTTTTATTTTTAACGACTTTTGCAGCTACAAACACACGAACATATACACAAGAGACCCGCGCCTGCGCAGTTCTCTAGCGCACACCGACTGTAGGTACATACTTGAGACCATTGTATATGCTTATGCTTGTGTACTCATATGTATCTAAGACAGTAGGAAGCGAATCTAATCACCATTCCATCTTGAATTATTGCGCGCAAATTTCATTAAATTTCTGCTTGGTGTTTATGGATTTGATGTGCGGACAAATTTCTGGAATTTTTAATTTTTTATTTCTGTTATAACCACTGCTGTGATTGTTCAGCAAAAGTATGGGTAAACAATCTAATGATGGCTTACTTTAGAAGTTCTTAAGATCACAATAAGCTCCTTCTATTTCGTTTATATTGTGTCTCTGGGTGAACTTTGCTCTTGAAGGCGGTTTGGCGCTTAAGTCTTTTGTTTTCAAGAATATTTTGGGTAGTCGACAAAGTCTTTTCGTATTTCTAATCAAACTTCAAGTTATTTTTTTATATTTATAATGAGCTTCAATGAACCAAATATATACCATTTTGGTCCAACACTTTTTGCCCTTTTTTCCGCTAGAGACCTTATTCCATCAGTGTAGAACTTTTCTGGATTCTCGGCGAAAAACTGCGACAAGTAATTTTCAGAGGCTTCTCTTGAAGTCAACTTTACTACATTAAGGGAGTTCTGAAGAGACCAAAACAGATGATAGTTTGATGGTGCAAGGTCAGAGCTGTATGTTGGATGCATCACAAGTTCCCAGCCAAGCTCACTCAGTTTTTTCCGCGACATCAAAAATGTGTGTGGTCTAGGGTTGTCCTGATGGAAGATGAAGCCCTTTCTGTTGATCAGTTCTGGTCGTTCTTTTTCGACTGCTTGCTTTAGTCTCATCAGTTCTTGACAGAAAAATGTAGAATGAATCGTTCGATCAGGCTGGAGCAGTTGACAGTGGATTAGTCTTTTTAATCCCGCCAAGCACTTAGCGTAACTAAAATTTCAAAATATAGCGAATTTCTTCATTATTTTCAGTAATTTTTGAACAGCTGTAACTTGTTTTTAACTTCGCCGAATTAATTTTTATTTTTGGTTAAATAAAGTTTGAAATCTCATCTTTCTAGCACTATATGGTATGACAGTGGGATTGTACCACTGGAGATGTACGCCAAAATACAAAAAGACTTTTTTGACTACCCAATATATCAGCATACGGATTGTCTAGTGGCACTTCGCTTTAGCATAAACAAGAGAAATTATTTACATATATTCATAAAATATATTTATATACCTAAATATCTTATATATAAGTAGTATTTTAATCATCGAAGAAATTAGCTGATGGTGCGTTTTTGCATGCAACACGTGATTTGCGCATAAATCTTACGAAAGCGTCTTGCGCTCATGTTATTGTTGTTCTTCATTACCTTCCCCGGTTTTGGTTAAGTTTATAAAAATTTAAAAGAAAATATAAAATGTAAGATGTCGAAGGGCTTAAGTTGCTGGCCTGGCTGGCACTTGCCGTGTCGTTCGTCGTACACACAGCAAAGCACACACCTTGCCAGCTCGCACAATGCTTCTCAGCACCTTTAGCCACTCGAACACTCCATCTCTAAGGGCTCATATACGAGTATTGCATACACATATGTATGTCTGTATTATTGTGCATCACTCCGCGACACACGAATGCACGTTCGCTGTTCTACGTTCCTGCGCTTCGCGGCTTTTTGCTGCGACCGACTGCAGCTCGCGGATTTTTCACACGCAGCCATTAAAGTTAAACACTTCACGGACTGATTTTCACACAATTTGGCATTTAGTATTAATGCCGCGCGCTGTTTTCCGCTTTTTGCCACATCGGCGCGGCGGTGCCGTGGGGAGGCACAAAAACTGCATCGGAGCTTGACGGAGAAGGGCACTTGTGCAACGGCGCGCGTACTTATGTACATATGTGGTTGTGCGAGGATCTTCGTGCCACAAATAAATAGGAGTGGATGGCTGGAGCAACAAGAAAACAATAGCAAAGAGGACTGCAAAAAAGCAGTAAACAACGCCACTACAGTGCTGAGTTGTTTGTTTTGTTGCGTCTCCCCTTCGGCGCTGCAGGCAGAGCTGCAATGCTGTAAATGCAAATTTTTAATTAAAAATCATTTTATTTCTTGAGCCCAGCGCTTGAGTGCCATTTGGGCTGCCTGTTGTTGGTTCTTCTTCACTATTTTTCTTCCTTTATTTCCATTTCATTGCACTCTTTTCTTTGTGGTTACTTCAATCTTCATTACTACGGGTTTTTGTGGTCTAGTAACTGCAAAGCGCGACCAGATCCAATACCGATTGCTGATGCCCAACACCAAAAGACCAACTTGCGAGTGTCTATTTATTTGGTTCTCGTCCGCGTCGCCTCACCTGTGAGCTCTGCCAGTGCATGTGGAAGTTGTCAGTTTGCTGGGCCGCCAGCGACAGAGCGACGCCGATGGTGGGGCGTTGAGTTGAGTGTCTTTCACGCACCGCGTTCAAGGGCTGTGAAGTGTGAAGCGCGTACTGCAGATGTTGCCGGCGATTTGTCTCGATTTTATTACATTTCGCCTTCAACTTGAACTACGCGCATGCGTGCGGACAGCGCTTGTCAGTCGCCGGTAGTACACACAATTCGCGATTTTAGACTTTTTGCTCAGCGCCAGCAGTGGCATAGCGGCAGGCGACTTTTCGTGGGTGCACTGACGCCGGCAACGTTCGACACTTGTGGCGAAATATCTCTGCAAAAGACACCCTTTCAAAGTATTTCCACGCGTCACTGTCTTATGGCGGGTTCCATGGTTTGGCCATTCTTCATTTATTACAACTCTTCGCTGTCTTGTGCGAGTGGAGGTGCTAAGACGAAGTGAAAAGACACGCAAACAAACGCTGATGTTTTGTAGGCTCACTCTGCTTACATACACAGACACACACCAGCAACATTCCGCAGAAACACTCTGCCACAATGTCAGACTTCTTGAACTCGACGAACGGAAGTTCAAGGCGTTCACTCAATTGAATCGCACAAATGTTGGCTAAAACAAAAACAATAAATAAAACAAAATCGTAATAACAATAACAAAAACCAATCGGATCTACTCGCGCCGAGCCGAGTGTGCAGACTTCCATTCGCATATAATAAAGATTTCGAAGATATTCGCGGCGGGTTAATATGCTTCGGTGACTCTTTTGTGACAGCACCGACGGAATTAAATAAACTGCGGCGGTCAGTGACTTGAAGAGATGGCAGATATGGCTCTTGACTGCTGGCTGATCTACTGACAGCTGAGGTGAACTCCGTGGAATTCGATGAGTAGTTACAAATTATTGAAGATCGGCTCATGGAAGAATGTGTGATAGACTTCGATTGACCCTTTCAAGTCTTACTTACGCGATTTTCTCAAAGTTTTAACTGATGATAATACACATAGGGGCAATGATACACTTATATATATATCTTTTGATAATGTTTGGAAAAAAATATGGGGGAAGAAGAAGGTTTTCAATAATTGAGTAGGATGGCACCAGTGTATAGTATAGTAGAACTACGATACATTTCCATCTCCACATAAAAATGTATCTACAGAACTGTTCCTATATAAAAGAAAAGAAAAGGACATAATCTGCTCCCAATCAGATTTGAACTAAGTCGCTGAAGCCTTTGTAACATTTTCCGAAGTTCCTTCCGAAAATCACAAGTCCCGCAAATACGACACAGTTAATTCAACATTTTGAAAGAGCACACAAGTCACGATCTATTATGCAAATTGAAAACTGAATTGAAGAAAAGTCTTCCCGATTTCTTCACTAATTAACAGTACAAATCTCTTCGCGAAGAAGCCGCTGCTGGCTTTCCGAAAGGTACATTGTATCCATTACACATGCATTACGAATTATATTCACATTTCAGCGACGCGATTATGAAAGACGAATGTGACTTATTGCAGAAGATGGCAGGGCCAGCGACGAACACTGAGAGGCTGCGCGACCACAACGGTGTTAGCGGAAATGGCAACTGTCACAGCTACAGCTAAAAGCAAGCAAATTATATGCCGAACATTGTTGTTGTTGTCGTTGTTGATAACAGTCTTTTCACTGCCCGAGCCACAAATCGCTTTGCGACATTTCGGTACTCCCGTACCTAAGCGCTTTTGTAGCAAGGCGAGAAGCAAGACAATAATAACTCACCATATCAGTCGTAACCACTGGACGACACCACACAGTACGGTACGGAGTAAGATGCTGGCTGGAAAAGGGCGACCAACGACAAAGCTCAGCAACGGACCCAGCCACTGAGCGTTTGTTCCATTCGCCGAACATTAGTGATGCTATGCAATAGTTGGCACGAATTGGCTGCCACAAGCCGAAGCTTTGACGCGGCGCAACTCTTCCACCATTGACCGTAGCATTTGTAAACTAATTATATTTCTTTGAAGAAGCAAAGCCGTGCACGGCTCGTATTTGTTAAGACTTCATTGTTTCACAATTTTTTCATCACTTCTTTGTTCAGCTGTTTTCGTGTTTGAGACGCTCTGTCTTGTGTCTTGTGCGCGTATCGGTCAATTCGGTGAACGCTCTTACGCAACCGTCCACAGCTGCCCCCGTGGGCTTTGACGCCCGGGTAATCGAACTGCTAATAATCTCCAGCATTGTTTGTTGTCATTTTCGATAGCAGAATAGTCGGAGGGGTTTGCCAGTTCATGCTTTTAAGTCATCAGTAGGCAAATTAGAATATTGCTTTGTTAATCCATCATTTTCAATGTTTTTGTTTTTCACTAAAATTTTTGGTTTTTTTTTTTTTTTGTTTGTTCGTGTATCATTAACTCTCTAAATCGTTAGTTTTCGTGGTGTTCCGACCAGATCGTTTTAGACTAGCTAATTTGTATGCAACTTTTTAGGGAAAAGTGGTATGTTTTCTTAGTAATCTCTTCTGCTCTTTCATTGTAAAAAAGCTTTGCTTATTTTTGAAAAAAAGCTAAGTTTCCTGAAAGCTTTCAACAAAGAACTGGACTCAGTTGCATATTAATAACGTTCACAAGTTCGTGGGTAGTCGAAAAAGTCTTTTCGTATATATGGCAAGACCGATGCATGGTTTGTAATGCGATGAACAGCCAATTACCAGGTTAATAACCGATATTTCAAATAACAAAAAATAAGAACAAAACTGAATAAGCTTTGAGTGACGAGACGACTAAGAGAGAAGGCGAAGGGAATCAGTAAACAGGCTAATTAATTAGCAAATACTAATTACGAAATAATTTTATTAAAGCTTTATGGTTCCAGCAATATTTTAGGCACTGCCAGGAGAGTGATAATCCAACTGGGTTCGCCATGTGGGTGTTATGTATACATATATGCTTATATGTGCGCTCACATTTCATTAGCTGAAATCCAACTCAATGCAATATGTTTAGAAATGCCATTATTATGCACATGCACATGCACCGAAGCTGCAGGCGTTACGGCACCAGCTTGAGCTTACCCATATACGCGCCGTATATTTGGCGTAAATGCAGGTGACACTTTACCGCGCCTCCACAGCGCCAGCCTCGTTGCTGCTTATTAATGCCACCGCCACTGTTCAGCTGTTTTTCATGTTGCATGCGCTTAATTTATCCACTTCAACTTGCAAAAACCGGCAATAAATGTGGCGCAGCTGCAATGTGTTGGCCACACGGCTTTGTTGTTGTGTTCCGTGCATTTCCTGCACCACTCAGCCGCCCAGTTGCCTAGTTGCCCAACCTGACACCGGCAACCAACGGCCACCACCGGTCAGTTGTGGCCACAAGTGTCGCTGCTCCATTTCGTTTGCCATTTGCATGCCACACACGCCCACTCGCGTTGCCAACGACTTCGCTGGCGGCTGTAATACGCACAACATTCGATTTCAGTTTTGTTTGTTTGCTTGTTCGAGCTTAAATAAATACAAGTTTTGAGTTTCGTTGCAAACACAAATCGATTTGAAAGCGAATGCATGAAACGCAAGAATCCGAGAGTCTTAAGTCCGAGCAAGAACGGCCCGCAATTTGGAGCACGCGCCTACAAGCGTCGCCTGTGTGTCGGCCGTCAATCAACAGGTTTAGATTTGAGCCTGATACGAGCGATAATAACATTACTTGATTAATGTATCAATCTGTCAGCGCGAATCGGACAAGTTTTCGGCAAAGAATTTATCTAAATCACATGCGCTTGTGGTAGTCTGTCAATACGTTTGTATGTGTATGCGTGCCGTTAAGCAACATGCTTTATTGCCACAAAAACAGTCGCCGAACGTAAAAACCAATTTCTCATTACAGTTTTTTACCAAACCAGATTGCTTTAGGAACACACAGCTTCTCTAAAGCAATCTCTCCCTCTCTGTACAAGTTTTACTATTCTGTAAATTCATAAAAATTAAGCTAAAGTGTTGCAGAGTAGATTATCCTTGTTTTATTTGTAAGTACTGAGTTGTGGCAATGTTTCTACGTTGAAGAGTCGATTCGGGGCCGTTCGCAGCAACTCGGGCGGACCTATGGAACGACTTGGAGCATTTTGCGGCGAGATCTAAAATTGAAAGCGTAAAAAATACAGTTTGTGTAAGAACTGAAGCCTCAGTCTAGTATATTTCATCATAAATGATAACGGTGCGAACGTACCCGTGAGTAGCGACCGTTATCGCTACATGATAACCGACTATATGATGCCTGAAATTGAAGCTCGTGTTCTCGACGACATTTGGTTTCAACAAGACGGCGCCACTTCCCACACAACGTATCAATCAATGGATTTATTGAGAGGAGAATTTGGTGAGCAAAAAATTTTACATTTTGGGACGGTCGATTGGCTACCACACATTGAGACCTTTTACTGTGGGGATAGCTAAAGTCGAAAGTCTATGCAGGCAATCCCGCTTCGTTTCACCTCTGGAGGAAAACATCACGCGTGTCATTCCCAAGTTATCAGTCGAAATTCTCGAACGAGTCATCGGAGATTGGACACAATCCGAGAGACATAGCCGCGGCCTACATTTGAAAGAGATAGTCTCCCAAAAATAAAAGCCAAGGAATGTTCCTTCGAATGACGTTAAACATTCCCCATTAAATTTGAAGTTTCCGCTTCTTTTTTTTTAAGTAGGAAACGTCGAAAGGAATCACCCTGTACATATGTGGCCTGTTTTGTGGGAAGTAGATGTCGCCGGAGAGAAACCCCATCACAGGCCCTACTTCTGCATTGAACAGTTGTGCTGGTTTCACTTTGAGATCTATCGAAATGACTTCAATTGGTTAATTGAATATTCAACACACACACCCATATATAGACATGCACACATAGCCACGTGTAGTGTTGCTTATAAGCACCAGCGCAACAGTTTCTGCCTATGGCCAAAGTGTGTCTAAAGTACTACAGTTACCGTGATTGATTTCATTAATTTGCCGTTATGTTGTTGCACCTAGCAGCGGCAGCAAGGGCGGCGACGTAGTGCAGCGGTGGCCCATTAGCGTTGTCGTGGGTTAATCACTTTATTTGTAAGCCATTTCGCAGCCATAAATACACACAAACATACACACATACACACATATGGGCATGTGCAGCACCGCTCGTATGTGGCGAAGGCAGCCGCTGATCGATGCTTGAGCGCGCGAGTGAGTGACGGGATGAATGATTGTTTCAGTTTTCTTTAATTTCGTACAATTTATTTATTTTTTATTTTATTTTTTATTTTGCTGTTCAAAGCGCCTCTTGGCTTTTCCGCTGTCGCTTTTTGGTTTATCACCTTCTCATGCCTAATTTAATTGGTTTTCGTCATCACAATGCCGTTATTGTCAAATCGTCGAATCGTCGAATCGCCGAACTGTCAAATTGGCGAAACGTGATTTCTGGCGCGCCAAATGACTTTTGACATTTCTAGACGACAGTTAGCTGGGTGTGTGGTTGCTGCTGCGCTGCGTCGCTGTCCGTGTGTCCGTGTCCGTGTGTGTGTGAGTCTTCATACGCTTCTTTACTTGAGGAGCTTGTGGAAAAATATCAATTCATCTCACCATATAATTTAGCGATTTCTGTTTGCTTCCATTGTTTGTTTGCTTTTCGTCTGCGTGAAACTGTAGGAAGTGTTCGTGCGGTGTTTGGTGGGCGTCACCTTGGCTGTAATGTGTATTTATTTACGGTTTATTAATTTATCTCTTATTCAATTCTGTCATTTATTCGACTTCGAACGGTGATTAGTGTTTTGTTTGTTTGTTTACAGTTGCATTCGCTTGTGCCGCTCGCTTCAGTTCCAACGAAAAAATATGGTTTTTATTGTTTCCAACGGCGCATGCGTCCAATACAGATGACATTTGCTGATTTAGCTGAAAAAAATATTAATTCAATATTTGCCACAGCGCTTTTTATTATTTTTAATTAAAAAGTTATTGCCTAGAAACATTAAATTGTACTGTTAGCGACTATTAAGCAATCGCTAGAGTAAATATAGACTTTATGACTTCGATAAAACCTTGTAGGAAATAAATTTGATTTGAGTTTATTTCAATTAGGGATGCTCAACAAAAAGTTACTAGCAAGGGAAGCTAAGTTGTAAGTTTAAGGTTATATAGTAGTGATGGAATACCAGTTGAAGGTTTAAATAGAAAATATTGGACAATATTTATACGGGCTGGGGCTGAGGGACATTAATAGTACAATAACCAAAAAATAACATTACTATCGGTTGCACTAATCTGAACAAATTCCTTAGAGAGTATAGAATTACCTTAAACAATAATCAGTGTAAATTTTCGTGGAATATCTCATCAAATCAAAAAGTTATCCACACAAGCACTTGATCTTCAACTAGTTTTATAAACCAAATATGTACGCGGTCAACATTTAAATGAAATTATCTTCAAAAAGTAAATGTCATGAACCAATCTAACGTTTCAAATAAAGAACCGATGAGATTTTGCAAATTTTATGCGTTTTTTTTTTAAAAAAAAAGTTATCAAGCTCTTAAAAAATCACCCTATATATGATCCACTTTTCGTTTCCTGTTACCTTTCCCTTCAGGAATGGTTCGATTTCATTTCGTTTGAGCAAAAAATCGCAGTTGTTGATACGGTCTATTAAATTTTTCACAGACAATGCACGTGGTACCCAAACATCGAGCCTCTTTTTGTAGCCAGCCCTTTTTAAATACTGCAGCATCATGTACTGACAAAATTCGAAAAGACTTATTCGACAACTCAATATAATTATGTATATTAATAATAAATAGTATACTATATAGACGTATACGTATAATTTATAGAGTCTCCGACGTTTCCAACGAGTTCTTACAAACTTCGTTGCAAACTTAATACAATCTTTCCGTCTATGAAACGGACTCAGATCAAACAAAAGATCTCTCATATTAAATCTAACTTATAATTTATTGTTATTGTAATAATATTATATTGTGTTTTCTGCAGCGCAAAAATTGGAAAAAACTTCAATAAAATATTAAATATGCAATCATTTCTTGTACAGTTTTTAACTGCCTCAAATTTTATATAAACCTTTTTGCTCGTTCTGTCGTGAAGCTATAACTATAACAGCTATAACTGTATTAAACATTTTTATTTCACAAATTAAATTGAAAACCAGCAATGGGAAAGAGCTCAGCATAATCGCATTAAAAATTTGACAACGGTTGGCGGGGCAGCGGCTGAGCGGCAGCGGCAATTGGCGACGGCTCAATGGCTCACCGCTTTTGTAGCCTCTCGTGGCCCACAGCCCGTTTGAGCACTATGCATGTATGTGTTTCTGCTTGTGGGTTTGTGTGTGGCGTATTTCCGCTATGAAAAATGAAGCTGACAAATTTATGTTTTTGTAAGCGTCATTTGCTCACAAAGCAAAAGAGTTGAAAGAGGAAAATACAATTACATAATTTCTAACCCAGCTGCGCTTTAAAAATTATGAATTTAGTGAAAATGTGTGATATTACAAACGCTCTCATTTGCATGAATATTTAATAATAGACTTTTGGGTATCTTTGTCATAATTTTGGACATTGTTGCTTTGTTAAACTAAATAAATTTGCGTTTGTGTGTTTTATGAAAATACAAAAAAAATGTTTTATTCGTAAATAAAGTCGATTATAATGCAAATTAAATGGAGACAAATTGAACTACTGAAATCGTAATACGAGCCAACAAAGCTTAATGGCTGCGGCAGTTCTCATATGTAAAATAGTAGAGCGATGGAAAGAGATCTGATTAAAAATGCAGCCAATTTATGCATTATTTGTCGGATTTATCGGATGGGATAGAGAAAATGCTATTTTGACTTTATTTATTTATTTTTAATTTTTTTGAGCCAATATCTCTCTAGCAAAGTTCACGATAAAATCCATTACGATAGCTCGATATCTTATGATACGGTGAAGCCAATTTTCGACAGTTTTCAAGCTAAAATCGCCCGATACTGCTGCAACATCACATCCGATATTCGTACGAAGTTCATCAATCGTCGCTGGCTTGCTGACATAGACCATAGACTTCACGTAGCCCGATAGGAAATAGTCTAACGACGTCAAATCGCAGGACCGAGGCAGTCAATTGGTTGGGCCACTTCGTGCGATAACATATTCACCAAACTTGGTTTCAGTAAATCAATTTTGACATTCGCCGTACGGCTTGTGTCCAAGTTCATATCATCCAATTTGAGCCAAAAATGTTTGGTTATCATTGAGCGATATCGATTCTGATTCACAGTAGCGTGCCGGTCTTGATCATCACGGAAGAAGTGCGGACCAAAGACGCCGCCGGCCCATAAACCGCACCAAACCGTACTTTTTTCGGGATGCGATGGTGACTCATGAAGT